>NC_058131.1:490952464-491004632 GCF_016433145.1 Gracilinanus agilis
TTCCTTCCTTCCTTCCTTCCTTCCTTCCTTCCTTCCTTCCTTCCTTCCTTTCTTCCTTCCTTCCTTCCTTCCTTCCTGCTTTCTTTTCTGCTTTCCTTCCTGCCTTCCTGCCTCCCTGCCTCTCTGCCTTCCTACCTACATGCCTTAATTTTCTAATGGGCTACTAAACTGGTAATTCAAGAAAATGCTTTAGGTTTCATTTTTTATTTAAAGACATTTTATTTTCCCAATTACATGTAATGAGAATTTTCAACATATTTTTCCTGAAATTATAAGATCTGGATTGTCTCCCTCACCCCTTCCCTTGCCTCTCTTGCAGATGGTAAGCAATTTGATATGGATTATGTATGCACTGTCATGCAAAACAAGCTTCCATATTAGTTATAATTATAAGATAATGCTTATATAAAACCAACCCACCCCAAATTATAAATAAAACAATGTGAAAGATTGTATGCTTTGATCTGCATCTGACTCCAACAGTTGGTTCTCTGAAGGTGGATAGAATTCTTTGTAATGTCATTTAGAATTGCCCCAGATCACTATATTGCTGAAAATCACCGTCATTTTTGCAGTTGATCATCATATAATGTTGCTGTTACTGTGTACAATATTGTCCCAGTTCTATGTATTTCACTCTGCATCAGTTCATGTACATTTTCCTGAAGTCAAATTGCTTATCATTTTCTTGTAACACAATAGTGTTCCATCACCAATATATACCACAATTTCTTCAGCCATTCTCCATTTGAGTGATATCCCCTCAATTTCCAATTCTTTGGCACCACAAAAAGAATTGACATAAAAGTTTTTGTAAAAGTAGGTCCTTTCCCCTTTTTTAATGATTTCTTTAATATATAGACACAGTAGTGGTATTATAGGATCAAAGGGTATACATAATCTTATAGCCCTTTGTGCCTAGTTCTAAATTTCCCTCCTGAATGGTTGGCTCAGTTAACAACTCTACCAGCAATATGAATGCTTTAGTTTAACAAAGAATTAAAAATATAAAATATGCAATTTTCTCATAAAAAATTGAGAATTGGGCTAAAAATAATACAATTAGATTTGAAAGTAACAATATGTCTGGATTAAAGGACTAGGAACTGATTCTTTGATATCACTTTAAAAGGAGGTCTCCAGCATAGCACAATAAAGAATCTGTCTTTGGTGGTACAATTTAACATTTCATCACATAAGAGATTTGCTCTTATCAAATATGTCAATGAGGTAAAGCTGGGATGAATAGGTAAGACATTCAATCATAAGTGAGGATATATAAATGCTAGTTCATACCTATCAGCCTTGCTAATATGACAAATGAAGTAAATTATAAAAATGTTGGAGGAGATATGGAAAAATTGGGACACTAATAAACTGTTGATAGATCTGTGAACTGTTATTATTATTCTGAAATGAAATTTGTATCCATGGCCAAAGGGCAATACATTTATATTCCAATTAGATAAAAAACTGGGGAAAGACTTGTACAAGAAATATTTATATCGGCTCTTCTTGTGATAGTGTAAAACTAGAAACTGAAGGGTTATCCATTAATTGGGGAATGACTGAACAACTTGGGGTATCTGATTATAATAGAATGCTATTGTGTCAAAAGAAATGATGAACAAGAGGTGTACAAAAAATTGAAAAGACTTATATGAAGTCATACAAAATGAAGTGAGCAGAACTAAGAGAACATTTTACACAGTAACAACAATAGTGTATAATAATCAGCTGTAATGATTTACCAATTAACAACAATGCAATGACCCAGGACAACATTAAAAAAATTATGAAAAATGCTAAATATCCACCGCCATAGGAAGAACTGATGATTGAAGTATAACATTCTTCACTTTATTTCCTGCATGAATTTTTCTCTAGAGTAATGTCTTCTTTCACAATATGATGAACATGGGAATATGAATTATATAATAACACATGTACAAACTGTTTCATAATACCTGTTGTCTTGGGTATAGTTGGGTGAGTGGAAGGGAGTGAGAGAACATGTATTATAAAATGTCAGAAAATAATTGATGAAAATTATATCAATATGTAATATGGAGAAAAATTGAAAGATAAAAATTATGAAGAACAACAAACATAATTAAATGCTAGTTGACTGACTAATAATTAATATGATTAATAATTATGATTAGATCACCCTTAAGATTGGATATTTCATCCAGTTCCATCCCAGATATTATAATTCAGGAAGAATACTGGTAATCTGGAGAGCATTTGAAAGAGGCAAAGCAAAATGATGGAGGGCCTCTAGCTAGGAGCACAAATGGAAATATATCCTGCATAGATGATTAAGATTAACTTGGCTGGATCAGATGCAAGCTCACCAATGGATTTGGACAAATTTTTGAGTTTTATCTTCATTCAAAACCCCAAATGTGTAGTTATGTTTTTTTTTCATTAGTATCATACTCCCCACCAGAGTAGATTCAAGTACTTCAGTGTCTTATTCTCACCCCCCCCCAAAAAAAAATCATTCAGTGGTGTAATATAGAAACATTCCCAATTCTGAAGAATTTCCTTTAGTGCAGAGAAATACCTCTCCTGAATCTAACTTTGCACAAATCAAGCAAAGCATGTTCAGTGAAGGACACTCTACCTTACTCATGGTCTGGGAAAAATGAGATACACCTTGACACTGATAGGCCCACGAACAGTTCAGGGATGCCAATTCAGGCATTGGCAGTCCAAAAAACCACTTTTGAAGGAGACTTACCATCATTACACTTACAGAATCCTGAGCCAGCACAGACAGAAGTCCTAGAACAAGATCAATGGGATTTGGGGGACATTGAGATAGAAACATCTTTGGTACCTATTGATCAGACAGCTAAAGACAGGGAACCCTTGGTCATGGTTATAAGGAGATCAAATCTATCCTGTTCTTATTGACACTGGAGCAACCTAGTCTGTATTGAAATCTGCACCAGAAAATTGTGCACTAATGGGGTCTATGAGAGTAAAAGGAGCCACTGGGCAAATGGAGTTGGTGCCCAAGCTAATATCTAAGATGGTGAAAATAGGCCCAATGACTTTAGATCATTCCTTTCTGTTGATACCTGGATGCCCATCCAACCTCCTGGGGAGGGATGTTCTTTGGAAATTAGGTGCCACTATCCAGTGTGATAAGTCAGGCCAGATATTTCTACACTTACCCAAAGAGTCACTCAAGCACCATCCCTTACTATTCCTAGCACAAGTGGAGGGTGATGAGGAAGAACAACATATGGGCACCATCCTTTACTATTCCTAGGGCAAGTGGAGGGTGATGAGGAAGAACAACATATGGGGAGTATCTTTGAAATACCGAAAGATATCCTAGAGGCAGTTTGGGCTAAGTATTCAAATGATGTGGGAATTTTAAAATCTGCCACACCTGTAAAGATGGAGGTGAAAGAGGGCACTCTACCTAGAATCCCTCAGCATAGGTTGAGCAAAGAGGCCACAGAGGGTATCAGGCCCATTTTCCAAAGTCTCCCGGAACAAGGTATTTTGGTCTATACTATATCCGAGTACAACCCACCTATTATGCCCATTAAAAAACTAAAGATAGATCCAAATGGCAAAACACAATGGCATCTTGTGCAGGATCTGAGAGCAGTAAACAACTTTGTTAAGAATGGACATGCAAATATCATCGCTGAAATTCCAAGCAATGCAGCCTGGTTCACGGTCATGGACCTGTGCTGTGCATATTTTACTGTACCCCTGCATGAGTCCAGTCAGAAGATTTTTGCATTTTCCTAGGAGGGCAAGAAACTCTGTTGAACCCAAATTCCACAGGGTTTTTCAGAAAGTGCAAATATCTTTTGCCAGATCCTGCAAAGATATTTTGAGTCAATCATATTCACTGAGAGTAAACTAGTGCATTATGTTAATGACCTTTTGCTAATGTCACCAAATACTCGAGTGTGTCAAAGGGACAGCAAATATCTGTTACAAGGACTATGTAAAAGGGGACACAAGATTTCCAGGGCCAAGTTACAGTGGGTTTTGCCACGAGTCAAGTACCTTGGCTTCGTGTTGGAGAAGGGTATAAGACAGATTTCCCAAAAGAGAGTTGCACATATACAGAAGCTGTGCATGCCTAAGACCAAGAAGCAGCTCCATGCAATATTAGAAATCATGGGGTTACTGTAGGCAGTGGATACCTGGTTATAGTCTGATCTTAAAACCTCTGACAGACTTGACTAGGAACACTGTCTCAGAACCTTTAAAACTGACACGGGAGCACAAGCATGCAATAGAAAAAACTGAAAACCGCTGTGTTGTCAAGTCCTGCATTTGGTTTCACCTGTTTGTGCATGAGGATAAGGGAATAGCCAATGCTATATTGATGCAGACTCTTGGGGACCAGTTCAGACCAATAACCTATTATAGCTCCCAGCTAGATGTTGTGGCTAGAGGGATGTCACCATGTATGAAAACAATTGCAGCTACTGCCCTAATGGTTAAGAAATCTTCAGATCTTGTTTTGGGATGCAGGATTATGTTGTACTCACCTCATCAAGTAGACACCATCTTGAAAAACAGCAACCTGCAAGCGTTTACATCCCAATGCTTATCCCAATATTAAATTGTGTTGCTGGGCAATGAGAACCTAACTTTCCATCTTTTTAAGGAGATCAACCCAGCCACACTGATGCCAGACTTACCATTAGAAGGGGAACCCATCCATAGCTGTGCAGATACCTTGAAAATAGTTCAGAAAACTAGAGACAACCTGACCGATATCCCTTTGGTCTCTCCAGACCTAACTTTGTTTGCTGATGGTTTTGCGTTTGTGGTAGATGGGGAATGGTATACAGGTACAGTTTTAGTAACTCAAGATGAAATTTTATAATATGCAGCTCTACAAAGTCCATGAGTGCTCAAGGTGCCGAAATCCTGAGTCTCACCAGAGCTCTAGAAATTGGCCAGGGTAAAAGGTTAAACATTTTTACCGACAGCAAATATGCTTTTAATGTAGTCCATTGTACAAGCCAAATCTGGAAATATCTGGGATATATAACTGCTGGTGGGAAGGAAATAGCCTATGGGAGCCTTATAAACCAACTCCTGCAAGCTGTCCAGTTACCTAACGAAATGTTAGTGATGCATTGCCAATCACATCAAAAGGGTGTGGATGAAGTCTCATTAGGAAATCGGAGGGCAGATATAACAGCCAAATATGGTGCCCAGTTTTGTCCCATCCATGTGCTAAGCTTCTCCTTGGTGGATGAAGTAGATCTAAAACAGGCATACTCCCCAAAGGAAGTGAAGCACTGGGTAGAAAATCTAGGGGCCAAATTAGTGGGAGGTGTGTGGTTTTCTAGTGAAGACAAACCCATTCTTCCAAGATCTTTATAATAATAACCTATGCAATGTATTGCATGCCAAAGGCCATTATGGGACCCAATCCCTGGTGGATGGCATTTGAAGATACTGGATGGCTCCTGGCATATCCACATGTGCAATTAGAACATGCCAGAAATGCAAGGTTTGCTTGCAGTACAACCAGGGCATGACCAGAATTAAGGGACTAGGAGGGAGACAATTGGCATATACCCCATTTGAGTGCTTGCAGATTGATTATATATCAATGCCCAATTGTCAAGGATACAAGTATTCCCTAGTCATCTTTGACGGGTTGACTCGATGGCCAGATGTGTTCCCTGAAAAGAAAAACAACTCAGCCTTTGTGGTGAAGACACTTCTGAGAGATAGTTCCGAGATTTTCTGTACCAGCTAGAATTGATTCGGACCATGAGTCACACTTTTCCCAAAACATCTTGCATAAGATTTATAAGACCTTGGGGATAAAGAGAAGCTTACATTCAGTCTATCACCCCTCATCCTCAGGGAAAATTGAGGCCTGCAATAAGAGAATTAAAACTCTGATTGAAAAAGTGTGTTCTGAAAGTCATCTGAACTGGGTACAAGCACTCCCCATTGTTCTCTTTTATTTAAGAAGTCAACCTTGTAGTGACACAAGATTGTCACCATATGAACTGTTGTATGGCCATGCTCCATGGCATAGTTCATCCCAAAAGTCAGCTCTCTTGTCACACCTTGTAGCTGAATGTCAGCTATATAGATATATAAAAGCTTTAAAGAAAAGACTGCATAAATTGCACAAACTTGGCTTGTTAGTCCAGAGATTTCCTTTAAACTTTAGCTTACATCAGCTTAAACCAGGAGATATGGTCTATATAAGGAACTTTGCAAGAAAATCCTTTCTAGACTCTAAATGGGTTGGGCCTTACCAGGTACTATTAACTAGTCCAACATGCGTAAAAGTTGAGAACAAGGACCCCTGGTTCCATATCACACATGTGAAACCTGTAAAAGAACATGCTGTACATGAAGAACACCATGAAGAACCAACTGACTTAGAGCAACATGAAACGAATGCATGGCCAGATCCACAGCAAAGAGAATGTACTGTTGAAGAAGAATGAACTGCTTGAAATTCTAAAAAAAAAAATGGAAAAAATTGCAAAATTTTTTGCATCCCCAAAACAACACAAAGTTAACACAATTACATCACAATGACTAATGTTCCTGATTGAGAAGATGACAAGCCAACCACCCAGCAAGACAATAGACAACAGACAAGTATGCATGGGGTACAGATGAAGAAAAGAAGAACACAGAAGCTACAGCTGCAACAATTCACAGTAGGGGAGGCACTAAGAAATTGACAATCACAAGAATTTTGTAATCTTTATTAAGTACTGTGTAGGAAGAGAACTGGAAGGAAGAAATCCGTACGGCAATAATTCATGTCATAAACACACATTACACAAATGAGACATCACATGGTAGTTTGCATGGCACACCACATATGCAACACAAGGAGAATTGTGGTTCTCTAGTGTGCCCAGAAGACCCCTGCAGTAAGGGGTAAGTATGTGCATGCATCAGCACTCATTAGTTCATTGAACACAACACAAACTGATTGTTCACCTTTTGACATAGACCTCATGTAGATAAATGAGAGTCTTTTTTGTATATCTGTATTATATGTACATATTACATCTGAATAGCTATATATAATGGAAGGGCATCCTAGGATCTCTAACATATCAAAAGATTCATGGTTTGTTTTTTGATTTGATAGACATCAAGGTAACTTCCACCTGTGAATAGGCATTGTGGATAGCCTGTATTATAATTACTAACCCATAGTATAGAGTTACTAATAGCTTAGGGAAAGGTAGCTTTTAGGACTTTTGAAATACAGTTAGACAGGGAAAGTAACAATATTGTGAGAATAAGTAATGTATATAGCCTTGCACATACTTATAACTAACAAAATAAAATTAATATACTAACGATTTAGAACTTAGAAGTATTAATACCATTACCATGGCCTAAGTAAGGTACTAACATGAAAACTTAGAGTAAAATGTAAAGACTGTTCTATAACACTTTACTTATAGAGTTTTACCATGTTCCTTTTGTTGTAAGTTAGGAGCAAGTTAAGAAGCACTGTATTTTTTACAATTTTGCTTTTGACTGTGTTTCAAAGATGTTTACATTGCATGCTTTAGGTATAGTCATTGCAACTTATAATTGTTGCAGATTTGGTTTTCTACTTGTGTTACTCTGGTACATTTGTTATTATGCTTGTATTTTTATACCAAAACCCGTTTTTTCACTTGTTTAACCTTTCCTTTTTCCTTCCTTAGATATGGGTAGATTATAAAATAAGCCATAGCAATAGCAAGACTATTAAAGTGTTAGGAAGAAGACATTGTTTAGGAAGTTGCTTAGTTATAGCGTAGAGAGGGTAAACTGTGCTGAAATATCTTAAGCCTGCAGAATTTCCAGTGGAAATTTATACTAGAAAAGGGGGACAACTGTAATATAGAAAATGGCAGGATGGAATTCCTGCAAAATATAGGGTCAAGCCTCACCCAGAATTCCAGGGGACCCCCCCTGGAGAAATTTGGGTGAGGGGGCAGTTGGTAGGGAGTTAAACAGTTGATTTCTGGGAGTTGAGGGGAGCAGATCTCTCTGCTGGCTGTTCCTGATCTGGGGTTCACCTGGGAGGCCATAGTGGCAAAAGCCATTGTGGTTTCTACTCAGGAGTTTGCCTGTCTAGTAGGGTTAGACCTTTCCAGCATCAATATAATAATTATTTAGTTATTTAGATATTAGAAGTAATTACTATTAGCTTTGAAGGCAAGTTAGCTAAAGGTCTGCCACTCCCTCCTGTGGGGGGTAGGGGCAACTTTAACCCAACAGTTCAAGGCTTCCCAGTTCTTATCCAAATCCTAATTACCCCCTCTTGCCTTCCCCTTCATTCTTTCTTTTATCAATATAATCTTTATCTTTAATAACAGTGCCTAAGTAATATTTGGGTATGCTCACTACAGCCATTAAATTTGGTTCCTGTCAGTTGCCAGACTAAGGAGTCTGTTCCTTCTCAGTCCTTAACATCAAGATATCTAGCTTCTACTCAGTCCTCAATCAGACCTGTGGGGAATATAAATTGAGGAGAACATCATTAGAGATTAGCTTTGCTGAGTCTTGTCAGAAGTCATTGCCCTGCTTCCATATTCAACTGAAAACCAACTGCTGAGTAGGAGGGGTTTGAGAGCAAGGAGCACTTGCCCCTCCCCACTCACTCAAGCTTGTGTGTGGGAGAGGAGAGTGTCTTGCAGGCACCTGGCCCTGGCCAGACCATCAGCTTCCCAACATCTCTGTTATTACAAACAACAGTGGTTAATATTTTAGTAATAGGTCATTCCAGACTTAGCTGGGCTGACTTCACAAAAAATCATCCCCAGGCTTAAAATTGAAGACTTTACATCATGGTCAGACATGAGTCAAAGCTTGCATTCTAAATATGGCCTCTACAAATCAGGATCATCAAAGAAGGTCTCATTTTAATGCTGTAGCTTAACACATTAGTAAATTTATTCTCATTATCTTTCCCCATGAATCTTTTTGCTCTTCACGTCATTATGCTATTGAGAATACCATCAGTTTCCTACTTCACCAAGCTGGAAACCTAGATATTTTCCTCATCTCTTCACTTTCTCTGATCTCCATATACAACCAACCTATTGGTGTGCAATTTCACCTCTGTACCATCTCCTGAATATGCCCCTTCTCACCCTGATATTGCTATCACCCTGGTACAAGCCCTCATCACCTCATGCACGGACCATTATAAAAGTCAACTGATGGTTCTCAAATCTGTCTCCACTGCAATCTACCTTCTTCTCAACCACCAACATGATTTTTATAAACCATAGACTTAACTTTTTTACTCCTACTCAGTAAACTTCAATGGCTCCCGAAGGTTTCCAAAATCAAATTCTAAATTCTTTGTTTGACATGCAAAGCCCTTTGTCTGTCTGTCTGTCTGTCTGTCTCTCTCTCTCTCTCTTTCTCTCTCTAATTCTCTCTCTCTTTCTCTCTCTAACTCTCTCTCTCTAAGTCTCTCTCTCTCTAAGTCTCTCTCTCTAACTCTCTCTCTCTCTCTAACTCTCTCTCTCTCTCTAACTCTCTCTCTCTCTCTCTCTCACACACACACACACACACGCACACACACACACATTTTCTAGTCTTCTCATATATATATATATATATATATATATATATATATATATTCTTTTATCCAGTAATAATGACTTCCTTTCTCTTCAATGAATAAAACATTCTATCTTTGGGCTCCAGGTATTATCTGACTGATTTCCATGTGTGAAATGATCTACATCTTTCTCTTTCTCTCCCTTCACAATTGTATCCTTCTTTCTCAGCCATACTTTTTTTTTGGAAATCACTTCATCATAATGCATATATACTTGTGTTCTCTGTCTATGTAGACTCCTTCTAAATTCTATAATAATGCTAAAAGTTCTGAGGACTTATTTATTTCAACTCTCCACATAAAAATGTAAATGCTTAACTTCATTAAGGTCTCATTATTCTCTTTCATATTTACCAGTTCATACTTATTTTCAATCTTCTATTTAATGGTCAGATTTTCTATTTAGCTGTTATAGTTCCATCAGGAATGGGTTAGAATTCATCTATTTCATCAAATATCCATTTCCCACCTACAGAAGGATTATTTTCATGTTTTATGGTTATATTATGCTCACTTATAATCATAGATCCTTTGTTCTCAGCAATATAATATTCAAGGCCCTAAGTTCCTTTAATGTGTGTTAAATCTTGTAAGATCTTGACTGTGGCTCCATAATATTTAAATTATTTAATTCAAATGTCAGCCTTTAAAAATCATTTTTCCAGGTAGTTATCATAAACTGTCTTTAATTGTAGTCAGAAAAATTGCAATCTTGTGGGAGATGAAGAGACTTCCTGGTTAAGATGGCAGCAGAGTAAAAAGCAGCTGCTTAACTTCTCCTAACCGAAACATATAGGACTACTCAAGAAGACAAAAAAAAAAATCCAGAGGAGCAAAGGGAAAAGGGACCCCACAACAGGGCTCAGCATTGGAGGTACATGGAATCCGGGCAATTCCATGTTATAAAGGGGTGAAATAGCTCTCACTAAAATGTGAGCTGAGCAACGCCCTCCCCAACCCACCCCACCTACAGTGAAAAAGCCAGTGCAGAAGAGTTAGAGCAAGTTTGTGGCACGCATTAAGTCCTTGGCAGCTACTTGGGGTCACCAGGGCCTGCTCCTGAGAGCAGCAAGACTTAAGATACCAAGAGGCTAAAGAATGTGTGGAGTTTGAGCATAGACCCTGAGCTCAGGCACAAATCCGGGGCGTGGACACAAACCCAGACACAAATCCTGAGCACAGGCGAGGACTTGGATCTTGAGAGTAGGTGAGGACCTTGAGTGGGGACCAAGTGCAGAGGCGTGCACAACTGTGGAAACAGAGCCCTGATACTGTTAAAGGAGCCTCGGGCAGAGGAACAAGCAAGGGGACCACCAGGAGGCTTGACCTTGAGAACAACTAGACCTGAGACCTCAGGAGCCTAAAGAGCACAGACAGACATTGAGTGTGAGGATAAACTTGAGAGGGCACAGGGCTAACAATGGCAAGCCAGAGACAAGACCCCCAAAAGAGAAAGATCATCAAGAAGAAATTTGTAACACTTGACAACTTTTACACAGATAAAATCCAGACAACAGAGCAAACAGCAGAGGAGAACAAACAAGTAATCATATCCAAACCTTCCCAAAATAATGAAAACTGGTCACAAGCTATTGAAGAGTTCAAATCTGAGATGAGAAAGATGGAAGAGATCTGGCAAGAAAATAACAGCTTAAAAGGCAGAATTTTGCAATTGGAAAGGGAGGCTCAGAAATCAAATGAACTGATAAGCAAATTGAACACCAGAAATGACCAGATTGAAAAGGAAAATCAGTCCCTAAAGGCTAGAATTGAGCAATTAGAAGATAATGATCTCTCAAGACAGCAAGAACAAATAAAACAAAGACAAAAGACTGATAAAATAGAAAGAAATATGAAATATCTCAATGAGAAAGTGACAGACCAAGAAAACTGGTCTAGAAGAGACAATTTGAGAATCATTGGTCTTCCAGAAAAAGCAGAAATTAATAGAAATTTGGACTCCATACTAAAATAAATTATTCAGCAAAATTGCCCTGAAGTTCTACAAGAGGGCAATATAGACATTGAAAGGATCCATAGATCACCCTCTACACTAGACTCAGAAAAGAAAACCCCAAGGAATATAATAGCCAAACTCAAGAGCTTCCAAGTAAAAGAAAAAAATTTTACAAGAAGCCAGAAACAGACAATTCAGATATCAAGGATGCCTATTATCTCCTCTATTATTTAACATTGTACTAGAAATACTAGCAGTAGCAATTAGAGAAGAAAAAGAAATTGAAGGTGTCAAAATAGGCAATGAGGAGACTAAGCTATTACTCTTTGCAGATGATATGATAGTCTATTTAAAAAATCCTAGAGAATCAACTAAGAAGCTTGTAGAAATAATCAACAACTTTAGCAAAGTTGCAGAATACAAAATAAATGCACATAAATCATCAGCATTTCTATATATTTCCAACAAATCACAGCAGCAAGAGGTAGAGAAACACCATTAAAAATCACCGTAGACAATATAAAATACTTAGGAATCTATCTACCAAAACAAACACAGGAATTATAAGAAAACAACTACAAAACTCTTTCCAAACAAATAAAACTGGATCTCAAGAATTGGAAAGCCATTAATTGTTCATGGGTAGGACGAGCTAACATAATAAAAATCACCATTCTATCCAAATTAATTTACCTATTTAGAGCCATACCTATTAAATTACCAAAAAAACTTTTTTTACTGAATTAGGAAAAACTATAACAAAGTTCATCTGGAACAACAAAAGATCAAGAACATCAAGGGAAATAATGAAAAAAATGTGAAGGAAGGGGGCCTAGCAGTACCAGATATTAAACTGTACTATAAAGCAGTTGTCATCAAAACTGTATGGTACTGGATAAGAGACAGAAGGGAGGATCAGTGGAGTAGTCTTGGGATAAGTGACATCAGCAAGGCAGTGTATGATAAACCGAAAGAGCCCAGCTTTTGGGACAAAAATCCATTATTTGACAAAAACTGCTTGGAAATTTGGAAAACAATATGGGAGAGATTAGGTTTAGATCAACATCTCACGCCCTACACCAAGATAAATTCAGAATGGGTGAATGACTTGAATATAAAGAGGGAAACCATAAAAAAGTTAAGTGAACATAGAATAGTTTACTTGTCAGATCTCTGGGAAAGGAAAGATTTTAAAACCAAGGAAGAGTTAGAGAAAATTACAAAATGTAAAATAAATGAGTTTGATTACATCGAACTAAAAAGCTTTTGTAGGGAAACAATAAATTGGGAAAAATCTTTATAACAAAAACTCTGACAGGGTTCTAATTACTCAAATATACAAGGAGTTAAACCAGTTGTATAAAAAATCAAAGCCATTCCCCAATTCATAAATGGGCAAGAGACATGAATAGGTAATTTTCACATAAAGAAATCAAAAGTATCAATAAGCACATGAGAAAGTGTTCTAAATCTCTAATAATTAGAGAAATGCAAATCAGAACAACTCTGAGGTATCATCTCACACCTCACAGATTGGCAAAATGACACCAAGGGAGAGTAATGTATGTTGGAGGGGATGTGGCAAAATAGGGACATTAATGCATTGCTGGTGGAATTGTGAACTGATCCAACCATTTTGGAAGGCAATTTGGAGCTATGCTCAAAGGGCTATAAAAGAATGCCTGCCCTTTGATCCAGCCATACCATTGTTGGGTTTGTACCCCAAAGAGATCATAGATAAACAGACTTGTACAAAGATATTTATAGCCGAGCTTTTTGTGGTGGCAAAAAACTGGAAAATGAGGGTATGCCCTTCAATTGGGGAATGGCTGAACAAATTATGGTATCTCTTGGTGATGGAATACTATTGTGTTCAAAGGAATAATAAACTGGAGGAATTCCATGTGAACTGGAAAGACCTCCAGGAATTGATGCAGAGTGAAAGGAGCAGAACCAGGAGAACATTGTACACACAGACTGATACACTGTGGTAAAATAGAATGTAATGGACTTCTGTACTGGCAGCAATGCAATGACCCAGGATAATTCTGAGGGACTTATGGAAAAGAACACTACCCACATTTAGAGGAAGAACTACAGGAGTGGAGGCAGAAGAAAAACAATTGCTTGAACACCTAGGTTGAGGTGGACATGATTGGGGATGTAGATTCGAAACTACTACACCAATGCAACTAACAATAATTTGGAAACAGGTCTTGATCAATGACACATGTTAAAACCAGTGGAAATATGCATCAGCCTTGGGGGAGGGGGAGGAAAGGGGAAAGCATGAGCATGAATTATGTAACCATGTTAACTTTTCTGAAAAATAAATATTAATAAATGTTAAAAAAAATTGCAGTCTTGTTTCTCTAACAACATCACATGCCATGGCACTTGGGTTTCCCAATCTGATACAGAAAAATAGAAGTTAAATAATCTTTTGGAAAGTAGGGGAGGGACTAGATTACTTGAGTTCACAAAATCTTGAAAAAGACACAATAGCTAGAGGCTATGATGGGTAGGAGGGGCCTAGATACCATTCATAGTCATTTGAATTTTTGTTGAGTTCCTTTTGAGCTCCTTTCTAGTAAACTTAATAAAAAATTATCTGATTATCTAAATATATTATCCTCATAGACTTCTTATAATGTTTTTCTTCCATAACTGAGAAGTTAAGTATTTCATTATAATATTTCTGTTCATTATAAATTCTAGATATATGTAATATAAGTAAATAATACAATATTATAAGTTTTCGGTTTAATCCTTTGGATCTAAGATATTTGGGAAGTTTTCCTTCACAACTTATTGAAATAGGATGTCTAGGTTCTTTCTTTGGTCATTACTTTCATTTGGTTCAATGGTATTTAAATAATCTCTCTTTGATCTATTTTCCAAGTCAATTGTTTTTCTAAAGATAGAGCTCACATTTTCTTCCATTTATTTCATTCTTTTGAATAATATTTCTTGATATCTTGGGAAATAATTAGTTTCTACTTGTCTAATTCTACATTTTATAGAATTATTTTCTTCAGTGATATTTTGTACCTCTTTTTTCATTTAGCTAATTTTACTTAAAATTATTTTCTAATCACTTATTTTTGTCATTGTTCAAAATCTATCTCCGTATTATTAATATTGGCAATAGAGTGATCATTTAAAGTAAAAATCCCAAATAATATACCCATTAAACCAAATGATCAATCATATCTTTTCCTTTTGCATTTCTACTCCCATCTAATTACTTATAATAATAATTTTCAACACACTTTCCCAAAAATTATAAGATCCAAATGGTCTCCCTCTCTCCCATCAATGTGTCCACCCTGAGATGGTAAGAAATTTGATCATGATTATACATTCATGATCATGAAAAACTAATTTCTGATCATTGTTGTGAGAGAATACTCATATAAACCAAAATTCTGTGCAATGAATATTTTTGTTTAATTTTTTACCATTGTTATCTTCCTTTAGAATTGTATTCTTAAGTAGAATTGTGAAATGTATCTCTGTTATTTCTTTTCTAATTTATTCTATGTGACACTTTTTTATATTAAGGTTATATGTATTTAGAAATTATAGTAGTATGAGGATTAACAAGTATTTTTCTAGTTGACTTTTTTCCTAATCCTAATTTCTACCAAAATATGTTATCTCTTGTTTATTCAATGGGAGATCCTTATTCATTGTTTGTGCTTCGTGTTTTACCAAACATAAGACTGCAATATTTTAGTGCTCCTAATTATTATAATTCTGGTTTATGCCATTATTTTTATATTCTATAAATAGCATCAATTTTTGTGATTAATAATTGATAATATATTTTTAGATCTCATAATATCATGGTGCTTTTAAATCTACTTTAAAAATTATTTTCCTTGGAATTCTGGGTTAAGATGGCTGCAGAGTAGAATCAGAGTGCTTTACTCTCCTCACCAACCTATATAGCATACCTCCAAAGGAAAAAAAAAAAAAAAACAAATCCAGATAAAAGAAGGGACACCACAATAGGGCACTATCAAAGGTATGTAAGATTTGGGCACTTCCACTCTATAAGGGGGGGGGGGGAATAGCTCCATTAAAATGCGAATTTAACAACCATCTCCCACCCCGCCCACATTACCAGAGTCAGAGGCTGTGCACCAGAGTTAGAGTGAGTGGGGCTCAAAATCTAGCTCCTTGGTAGCTAACTGGGACCACTAGGAGCTTGCCCCTGAGAGTACCAAGACTTGAGACCCCAGGAGGCTGGAGAGCACAGACCTTGGGCATGGGAGTGGGGTTAAGAGAGGCAGCAGCAGCACTCTGAGACTCAGGGAAACCTCAGGTGGAGAAGCAAGTTTGGGCCAATTTCCCGGCTCTGGACAGCTAACTAGGACCACGGGGACTTGATGCTGAAAACAGCTAGACTAGAGACCCCAGGATATTTAATTTTTTTTAATAAAGTAATTGACTCTTTTTCTTTTTTCTCATTTTTGAACTTAAGGTACGTATAATAAATCTTAATGCTCTTGATTTTATAGTAGTATAATTTTAATATAAATATATATTTGCTATAATATTAATGCATACCCCAAAAGCCTTAGACTATGGTAACCTGCCAATTATTGGTAAATATTATGGGACTGTGATTAATGTCTTGCTGTCTGATTCCAGGAGAAGGGATAAAAAGAGCCACAAGATCATGGAGACCAACTGAGAATCTGCAAAGTGCCAAGGAGCAAAAGGTCATTCAGACCATGGATTGAGGAAGTTCTATGCCAATAGTGAAGGGCTTGAAACTAGTGTTTGAGGTTTGGGGTAGAAGTTTCTAACATATTAGAGGCCAGACTTCCCATGAGCTTCTTTTCCTAGTAAGCATCTAAGATTGGCCATCATTATGGCTCATTCCCTGAGAAGGTTCAGGCAAATCAGACCAGGGGAAGACACTTCCCTTACACATATATTTAGTCCTGTTATTTCTCTTATATATAGAATGACAATTTTCTGTAGTCCTAGCTCCTGAATGGGTAATTGCAAACTGCTTAAATTACTTTAATTGGACCTTGATTCAAGGACTTGTTATAAGTTTATTTTTCCTTAAATTTTTTGCACATAAGACTTTGAAATTTTACATTTCATTCACAAGTCAATTTTTTCTACTCTTTTATATGGATTTTATTTTCATTTTATATTTTTTATTTCTGTTGCCAATTGATTTCATACAACCCCATGACTCAGCCATGCATCCTTAGCTGACCTGGGGTACCCTCTTTAGGGGACAATGTATTATTAATCCTCCTCAGGGGTATGTGTAATTTTTATAATCATAATGTCTATGTTATAATCTATAATGTAAAATTTAACTCTTTTGAGAGTAATTTCAGGGGGGAATGTACAATTCTCCTCAGAAAGGAATGTATGTTTTTTAATCTATAATGTAAAATTTAAATTCTTTTGAGAGTAATTTCAGGATAAGAAATTTGCCATCTCCCCAGAATCCAGACAATGAACCTGTTTGGAGAAGGTACCATGGAGATGCCTGAAGAGCCTTCACTGGATCATGAAGATCCAAAATGAACTTTGGAGCGCAGTTGATTGAACTATGGGGAGTTGAATGCATTTGTTTTGAATGTACACTCTTATGCTAATAGGGGACTGCCCCAATTGGCTTTTTGTCAATGCAGCTAGTTTTTATCCTTTTTTCTTTTATCCCCAAATTTCTGCAATTTAAAAGTTATGCTTACAAGAGCATTCAAGGACACCAGTCTCTTCCCGCTTTCAGAGGGGAATGTGTCAGTGGAAATTTGGGGTTCATTGAGCTTAAATATTTAGATCTATGATATAAACTTCCTGTGGACATTTAGAGGACTTTGAAACTACATTTCCCATGATTCCTCTTATGAAGGAAGTGTGATTAGGTAGACAACAGTATAAGACTCCTGAGGTGATTGGGAGATGCTCTTTTTCATACGAAGCAGCCAGGTGGAAGAAGGTAATGGCAGGTGGTTTGAATTAGATCTTATCAGGCACGTGGGTATAACTATCAAAATGACTTTAAATAAATTATTAATACTTTTAATATCCATCTATATCAATATTATTTTTAACAAAGAGAAGAGAATTGAAATTTTTTCTCAATTACCTCCAGAATCATGAAAATATTTCAGTCAGATATATTTCAAAGGGAGAGAGACATTAAGCTATTCCTATATACTCTTGGATATTGCCAAGGCAAGGAGGAAATCTACATTCATGTTCTGCCTCTTCTTGCCTCATAGCGGAAAAGAATAAGTTGTACTCTTTGCTACTCAAAACAAACATGCATACAGACAAACATATATGCATAAATATTTATGTGCATGTACATGCATATATGTATGTCTATGTGCCCATGTTTCAATGTTTATAGGTCCTTTGGGTATAATATGCATTTCTTTTTAATCATGGTTACAATTAAAATTTTTTAAACTATTTTTTTCAAATGCTTAGCAATAAACCTTGTTTTAAAACCTTCATGCTCATTTAATAGGTTTCTTTTATTTTTTTAGTTTCTTGTATGCGGTAAATTAATTGGTTCCGTTTTTTTTCATTTTTCTGACATTCTCTTTCATTTTCAATGGCAAGATTTTATTTCCTTTTTTGGAGGACATTCTTGTGTGTCTTCTCAGAGAAATATTAATTCAGGAAGAAAATAGGCTTATGTAGTGTCACTACTCAATGACATATTTAATTGAAATATTTCTGGCTCAATTGATTTGATTACTCTTTCCCCTCTTATTTCCTGAGAAGTTCCTCAGAAAGAGTCCCCACCACTTACTGGGGTGACTTCTAGTTTATCCCCATTGCAGATAATGGTTGCTGATAGAGGCTTTTTTATCATTTTGAGGAATATTCTGTTCATTTGAATGTTCTCTAATGTTTTTAATAGAAATACATACAGGATATTTTTTCAAAAACCTTTTCTGACTCTATTGAAATAATCATATGGTTTCTATTGAATTTGTTATTTATATGATGCATTGTACTGATGATTTTTCTATTGTTGAATTATCCCTGCATTCCTTTTATAAAACCAACCGGGTCATAGTGTATTATAAGAGGGAAATAGGCTTTAAAAGCAGATTTAGAAATTTAGCCAGGCAGGCTGGCAGGAGTAAAATTCCAACCTGGAACACAGCAAGGGACTGAACATAGAGGACTCTCTCTAAGGGCAATTGGGGTTTGGAGGAGTTGGGGGAACCACTGACCTGAGAGTTTGTGGATTTTGGGTATCTCTGAAGAACATCTAGAATATCTCAACTACCAAGATCAAGGAGAGCAGGATGAGAATACTGTCTTATTTGATGGACAAGCAAGATCAGTCTCCCTGACTTCTCTAAAGATTTATTTGGCTGGAACTTGTGCTATTGGACTATACTTGGACTGATACAGTTGAGCTACTGATCAAGACCATCAGACCATCTACTTGAGATGTGAGATCCCATTAGTTCTTTGTGTCCTGGCTGCCTGCATAGTGTTAGTGTAGGGAAATCCCGTTAACCTTAAATTGATCCCATAGTATTTTAAAGTAGTGTGACCTCTCCCACACCTTTTACCCTTAAAATAGCTCTTAAAAGTGTTGTTTTTTTTTACTTCCTATTGTTTCTTTCCCATATTAAGTAAAGTATTCCTGGCTGAAAGAATGTCAGTTTAACTGACCAAATGCCATTCCCCAAATCTCACATCCCTAGTTGGTTTTCCTGTGTTTACCTGTCAGTTATTCCTTGTCCAAGGAGTCCTCCTTTTCCCCTTTCTCTAAACCTATTATTTAATTTACCCCATTTACAGTATGATCATTCTTATATCTTGTAATAATCTATTTTCAACTATTTTATTTAAAGTTTTTGCATCAATAATCACTAGGCAAATTGATCTAAAGTTTTCTTTTTTTCCTGTTCTGGTTTAATTACCAACCTTTTATTTGTGTCATAAAACAAAATTGGTAGAGATCCTTCCTCAGCTATTTTTTTCAAATAGTTTATATAGTATCGATATTAATTGTTCTTTAAATATTTGCCAGAATAAAGTTTTAAATCCAATAAGCCCTGGGGAATTTTTTCTAGGGAATTTATGGATGACATTCAATTTATTTTTCTGAAAATGGTTTAAGTATACTGTTTCTTCTTATGTTAATCTAAGCCAATGATGGGCAAACTACTGCCTATGGGCCAGATGTGGCCCCCTGAAATGTTCTATCCAGCCACACACCATTATTCCTAGTCTGATGAATATAATGAGTAGGATACAATATATAGAGAGCCATAAATAAACAGTTTAATGTGTAAATCCTATGAAATCCAGCTATAGCTGATGATTATAACTAATTGATGACTCCTTTCATTATTAAAAGTTTTCCTGTGTAATAAATCATTTTAATTTAAAGAAAAGGGGGAAATATGTGGGAAGCCAATAAGAGAATAGTTAAAAATCTAAGACTCCTCTTTTGACCCATTTTGTGATCCATGTGATTTCTTGTTGAAAAGTATTGTGGCCTTATTGAAAAGCTTTAAATTCCTAGCAAACCTGAATTTAAAAGGTTAACACTGTTCTGCTTTGGCCAGGAATGCAGCTGCCTGGGATAGCCAAGGTCAAAACCTTATCAGGAGCAATTCAACCTTAGAAAAATAGTCCCAAACTTAACTTTATGATAAGAACCCAGTCAAAATTATTGGCCTTGTTCTATTCTGAAGCTAATGTTTTGTGTTTTGATATGACATAATTTGTAACTTCTGCACATCTGCAAAGTTTTGGGGTGGGGTTCTTTTGTGTGAAATGAGTCTTGAAATATATATAATAAACTCCATGCTCCTGGAGACAGAGCTGAAAGCATGAGCTAAAAGACAACTCCTGTGTCTCATTATTTCCTTATCAACTAAACTATCCTTATCAGATTATCAGAGATGATAAATAGATCTCGAGAACAATATGATGAAACTTTGAAAGAGTTGCCTTAGAAACAGACTGACAGATGAGCACTTCCTTTCATTTGGCCCCCTCTTTAAAAAGTTTGCCCATCACTGATCTAAGCAATTTTATAGTTTTATTTTAAAAATACATTTTCTTGCTTAGATTGTCAGATTTATTAGCATATAATTGGGCAAAATAACTCTTAATAAGTGCTAAAATTTCCTTCTTCATTGGTTGTGATATCATCTTCATTTTTTATACTTTTAATTTGGTTTTCTTCTTTCTTTTTTAAATCAATTTATACGGTGAATTATTAATTTTTTCATAAAACAGCTCCTTGTCTGATTTATTAATTCAATGGTTTTCTCATTTTCAGTTTTATTAATCTCTTTTTTGATTTACAAGATTTCTAATCCAGTGTTTGGGGAGTTTTTATTAGTTCTTTTTCTAGTTTTAATTGAATTGTATGCCCAATTCATTGATCTTCTTTTTCTCTTTATTGACATCAACATTTAGAGATATTAAATCTGCTTTAAGTACTGCTTTGGCTACATCTCAAAATGTTTGGTATGTTGTCTCCTTGTTATACTTTCAATGAAATTGTGGATTGTTTCTATGATTTGTTCTTTGACTCACTCCTTCTTTTTGATGTGTTTACTTAGTTTCTGTTTAATTTTGGGCCTTTTATTTCTGAAGCCCTTGGTTGAGAATGATTTTTATAGCATTACAGTCTGAAAAGAAGGCATTTAATATTTCTAATTTGTACTATTATATAGTCAATTTTTGTTAAGGTGCCAAGTACTGATGAGAAAAAAAAAATATTCCTTTCTATTCACATTCCTTTTTATCTTTAGGTCTGTGATAATGAGATTAAACCTACCTTGTCCATTTTTAGATTTAATCACCAAAGTTGTAAACACCACCACTTAATTCACAAGTGGGGAAGTCTGTAATCCACATGTAGGAAAGTGAGGTAGGAATCAGAATTGACTGACTGCCCCCTAGGCAGTCCTAAGCAAAGCATTTGTTGTGATTAGATATGTAAACTACAGGAAGTCACAAGAAGGAACATAAAAGAAGTGTGTTTAAAAGGGAGTGACAACATCCCGTGAGTCAGTTCTTGTTCAGTTTCTAGAACTGAAGCTAGAGTGGGTGTTCTGCTCTTCACTTCAGCCTGGGACTGGACCTGGAGGAGCTCCAGGTGGGACCTTGGACTTCGTGAGATTGTTCTTAAATCTCTCCCTTAGAACTACAGGTGGTGAGGTAAAAAGGCTGATTCCCTTAGCTTCCCTGGAGGTACTAGACTCAGACATTTCCTGTAATAACAATCAGTCTTGTGCCCATTTTCATAGACCTAAGAGAAAAATCAGGAGTCAGAGCAGAAAACTTGGCTTCTTTAAGACTGCTGAGGATTTTAGAGACTAAATATCAAGTTTTTGTAGATTCCCACTCTTGGGTCAAATATCATGGAATCTTGGCACTGAATGGAAATCTAGGTTTTATCTAGTTTCATTCTTTCATTTTACACATGAGAAAATTGAGGTTCTAAAAATTGAAGTGACTTGTTTAGAGTTAGTTGAAACTAATTCTGGAACGGATATGTTTTGATGCTTAGTCTGATTCTCTTCCATTACAACAGCATGACTTTAGTTCCTATTCTTGAATTGGCATCAAAATCTCTCAACCTCTTATATTGCTCCATATGGACTATTATCCTGGGGAGGCATCTTTTAGAATTCTTTTCTTTACTCTTCTCATTAAAAATGAGTAAAGATGTACTTACATTGAGAGCCAATCAAGGGAAAACATGAGATTTCTTGTAAAATCTTTCCAGATATGTTAATTTTTTATCATGGATAATATCCATGTAATGCCACTAAAGGCTCTTTCTTGTCTAATCCCTCTTTGTTTCTTTGATTGACAGGCATGGAATACCATGACTTGAGTCATATTCTTATTTCCATTTTTCTCATTCATGACTTGTATTAATGACTAATTAATAAGAAACTGTTGAATCACACCTGGATCCCATTAGCGACCCAATGTATATTCATATCTATGAACTGCACTTATTCTTAGTTTCCTAGAGGGTTCTTTGGGTTTCATTATCTCCAAACTCAATTCTCAAAGCTCTTCCTATTCATTATCTCCAAAGTAAGAATATTAACTGTTTACTAAAAATATCTAAGAAGATTTTTGGAAGAAAAATCATTTTTTATTCTCTGGACTAGTGAAGTTATTAGGGTTTACACAGTCATAAATGATTTTGGATTAGTACGATGATGAGATAATAACCTTTTAACAATGTAGCTGAACTTACGGTGTCCCTATAGTAACAAAATAAACATTAAGAATTAAATTTGCTTTACTTTAAAAAAATATCACTCACATTTCTCAAGACAATGAAGAGCTATGGAGGAATAGGCTTATTAATATAATATCATATCTATCTCTTTCCCCTGCATTGTGTCCTATTTAAATGTTCTGAGTCTCATGTTCCCATGCTCTATGCAAAAGATCTCCTCAGGTAACTGTCTGAACACACCCCAAAGATCAGCATATAATTAAACTGCCTCGTTTACTTCTAACTCTCAAGTGGGCATATTATGTACATTATACCTGTGGAAGTGCCAGCCAATGAAGTTCCTGATTTGGTGTTAAGTATTTACTAATTTTATCATACTGGTCAAGTAACTTGATCTCTAATTGCCTCAGCCGCCTCAATTTCAAAATGAGATTAATAATTATACTTATCTTTTAGGATTACTACAAGGATCAAATGAAATACTATTGATAAAGTAATTAGCACTGTCTTGCACATACTAGATGCAACATAAATTCTTAGTTCCATCCCTCTTTCCACACTTTCATCCCTATTCATTTAAGTGTAATTCATGTGTAGTTAGTCACTAGTTATGTCTTCCTTTTCTACTATCCTGAAACTCTACATCAATGATGGTGAACCTTTTAGAGATCAAGTGCCCAAATGTCAACCCTCATGTTGCATGTGACAAGGTGGGATTTTCAGTATTAAATTTAGGTCAAGAAATAGAAAGAGTTAAGGGGGATAAGAAAGGGACTTCTGGAAAAGCAGATAGAATAAGAACTAAAAGAAAAGAGGAAAGAGGAAAGGGAGGAACCTTTAGAAAAATGGGTAAATTTAGAACTAGGATGGGAAAGGGAGAGGATAAGGGAAGGCTTCTAAAAAGGCGTGTGAAAGGAAGATTTCTAGGAAGTGTATAGAAGAAGTTGGTTATCTGAGGAAAAATGTGGCAAAAAGAGAAGAGTAAAGAATGAGGAAAAACAGATAGAAAGGAAATAGATAACTAGCAATTTTGACTTTGAATGAGAATTGCAATGACTTCACCCATAAAACAAAAAAAGTTAACAGAATGACTCAAAACCCCAAACCTGACAATATATTGTTTATAAAAAAAACACACTTAAAGATGAGAGATCCACATAGAATAAAAATAAAGGCAGAATATACTATGCCACCAATGATACAAAGAAAGTAGGGGAGGGCAACAATCATAATCTCTGACAAAATTAAAGCAAAAATAGATATAATCAAAAGAGATAAGTAGGGAGAATGTTTTATATTTAATATCCTTTAAGGATACTCTAGATAATGAAGCATCATCAATGTTAAAATTATATTCAACAAATATAGGATCCAGATTGCTAAAGAAAAAACTAAGTGAGTTATAGATAGAAATAGATAATAAAACAATAATAGTGGGTGACTTTAATATTTCCCTCTCAGAAATAGATAAATATGACCAAAAATTAAGAAAAAATCAAGGAGATGAATAGAATCATGGATAAGTTAAATATGATAGCTATCTGGAGAATGGGAATAGGAAGGAATTTATCTTCTTAATGACACTTTACAAAAACTGACCATAAAATAGGGCACAAAAATACTTAAATGCATAAAAGCAGACATATAAAATGCATTCTTTTCTGACCACAATGCAATAAAAATCAGTCATTTGTTGAATTAGAGTGAAAGTGAATTTTCTATGAGTTTGGATGCTTAAGCCACTTACCTGTAGGAAGAATCATTTCATAAGATTTGAAATGATTCCATATCACCAATAATATTTATTTCTACAAATCAGATAGTATGGCACTATCAGACAATATCGAGATCCCTCCTTAAGTTTTAGAGAATTAAATTCTATATGGTTGGTCAAGTAGTTTAACATTCTGTGTGATAATATGTATTTGTTCCTCTTAGTCATATTTTGATCATGGTCTTAAAGCTCTCTCCACATACTCTTCCTCAGATACATTATTTTGAACTAACAAGGGAAAGGGAGGGAGGAGGTGTAGTAATGAAGTGAAAGGCAGCAGAGCCTTTTTATAGCCACTGGTCATTAAAAGAAGATTTAGCACTAATGGGCCTAAGACAGTCTCCTTATCACAATAGGAAAGATATCCTTGACCTTGATCCCTCGTTAGCATGGTCATGCTACCTGGATTATCATCATGGAGAAATGATTGAAATTATCATTTTCACAGTGAAACATGATATCTGAACAAAGGGCAGGGTCTGAGAAGGGCACTAATGATTTCTACCTCTATGGTAAAATAGAACAGCTTCTAATCCTCCAATGCTCAAAGGTGAGAACAGAGCCCCTGGAGTTCTTTCAAAGATGATCGATTCCAGTGGGAATGTCTTGTGCTTCTTTGATGCTTATTCCTCCCTTTCATATTCAGAATTCACACTGGCACCAGTGGAAATATAGTCCTGGAACAAGTACAGAATATATTGTAGAAATCCATGGATTTCTATATCATACTGGCTCTTTTTTTTTTATCAGTTTGGAATTGCTTTCATTAAATTTCACATGCTAAATATGTCAGGATAAATGTGTGTGTATATATATATTAGTTTCATGTAAGTGCTCAAGAAGGTGTTATCCTATTGGTAGCTTTCATGGATATTTCATAGTGAAATTTGATGATGTGAAAAATTTAATTAATTATATTAAAAATTTCAAATCTTTTCTGGGAGTTTTGTCCTAAGTTATTCACTTTGTAGGTCTCTACCTCACTTTTTCCCTTATCCATTAACTTCACAACATTTCTTAATTATGCATATAGATTTATTTATTAATTTACCATGTTAATATTATTTTGTGATTTCTCTTTTCTAACTATGCTTTTCCAATATAAAAACAATATATAAACAAGAAGTACTTTTCATATATCAAGTCAAAAAACATAAACCTTTAACTCATCACTTTTCGTGCATTTCTTTTTGATCAAGCAAGACAAGATCTTTCTCTGCTTAGAGTCTAGTAATTTCCTATTGATTCCAAGACAGAATACAAACTTCTTATTCTGAGGTCTAACTTCATTTTGATTAGACTCGCAATTTTCAAGGAAAATTTGCTTTTATTGTCCCCTCAGATGAATTTCATCCTTGGACAAGAACCCATACCATCAGGAATCAGAAATCCAAATCCCTGTCACATAACTATATTCTTATTTCCAAATACATTTTTACCTCTTAAATTATTTATTTTCAATCAATAATTAAAAATCACCACATTTGCTCTAAAATCCCTAGTTCTTTGCTTTGGTCTTCACAATATTTAGTAATACTTTGTGGATTCCTTTTGGTATTATCATTTGTTCCCATAGGTATTACTAGGCATAGATGTCAGGTTTGACAAGACTTGGAATTGTCTTCTTTATACTAGATATATGTCCTATGAAGATAGCAAAACTCTACATTGTACCATATTGGAATAAATAAAGAATGATGTATTTCGATTTACATTCAGACTCTGTCTATTCTTTCCATTGTGGTGGAAATACTTTTTTTTTCCCTTTTGGCATGAGTCTCTTGGAATTTTCCTAGATCTATACTTTTTTTTAATAGTTGTCATTCACAATTGATTATTATGCATTATTTTTCTTACTGTGTACAGGGTTCTCCTGGTTCTGCTCACTTGGCTTTGTATCACTTCATATAAGCCTTTTTATATTCCTTTGTAATCATCTTGTTTGTCATTTTTTTATGAAACAATAGTATTCCATTGCAAGTATATACCACAGTTTGTTCAACCATTCCCCATGATGGACATTGAATTTTGAGGTCTTTTCCACCACAAAAAGAGCTGCAATAAATTTTTTTTGTACAGATACTTTCTTTTCCTCTATCTCTAATCTCTTTGGGATACAGGTCTAGTAATGGTATTGCTGGGTCAAAGGGTAGGCCCAATTTGCTGGCCCTTTGGATTTGGTTCCATATTGCTCTCCAGAATGGTTTTATATCAGTTCAAGTAACACCAGAAATAATATATTATGTCCTAATTTTTCCACATCTCTTCCAACATTTATTATTTTCCTTTCATATCATGCTAGCCAGTTTGATGGGTATGAGGTAGTACCTCAGAGATGGTTTAATTTGCATTTCTCTAATCAATAGCAATTTGGACCATTTTTTTATATGACTAAAGATTGCTTTAATTCCTTTATCTGAGAATTGCCTGTTGGTATTCTTTGAATATTTGTCAGTTGAGAATTGCTTTGTATACTTATAATCCTGATATATCTGAGGAAGGAAAACTTTGCTAGAGACATTTGCTATGAAAATGTTTCCCAGTTTATTGTTTGCCTTGTAATTATGGTTGTACTGCTATCACCCTTTATTTATTCCAAGTCTTGTCAAATCATGTATCCATTTTGATTTTTTCTTGGTATATGGCATAAAGTGTTGGTCTATGCTTATGTTTGATTAACTTTTAGACATAACTTATGTTTGCTAAATTTTTCCTAAATTTGTAGGGTTCCTAGGCCTTCTGTATATGTAGTAGTGTCTAATTAATATTGATTGATCAAAGGCAGCCTGTTTGGGAAAGGATTTAAATTTACTAGACTTTTACTTGGAGTCTCAATTTGTTTATGATTGTCAATTCCAACTTTGGTTTAGGGACAATTTGATTTCTAGATATAGGATATGAGGAACTTTTAGTTTAACTTCTCTTGTCCACTAACCTATTTTTCTCTACTTTATTACTCAAGAAAAGTTCCTTTAATTATAATTCATTGATCATCTTTCATGTATTCCTCACTCTGTTACTATATCAAAAAACATATAAACTTCAAGACAATATAAAAATGTTTTATTATGAATTTTCCTTTTGGTATACCTTTGAAATGATGTGAAATTTATTTTTAATTTTTATTAATTTTTTTCAGATTACATTTTGATGCAATTTTCAATAATCATTTGCTGACACTTTGTGATTCATTTTCTTTCCCTCACTTTCACTTCTTCCTTTTCTCTAGGAAAGCATACAATGTGATATCATTTATTATTATTTTATTTTTTTTATTTTTATCTTTTAGAAAAATTTTCCATGGTTACATGATTCATTTTTTTACTATCCCCTTAACTCCCCTTTCACTCCCCTATAGCCAAAGTGCATTTCCACTGGTTTTAACATGTGTCATCGATCGATCAAGATTTATTTACATATTATTGATAGTTGCATTGATGTGATCATTTCGAGTCTACATCCCCAATCATAATATGATATCATTTGTACATATGTCATTATACAATGCATCTTTCCATGTTCATCATGTTTTGAAAAAGACACGTAACTTAAAGCAGAGAAAAATACATGGAGGAAAAAAAGTGAAAAAAGGCATGCTTTAAACTACATCCAGACTCTGACAGTAACTTCTATTGCAGGGGATAGCCTTTTTCATCATGAGTCCCTTGGAGTTGTCCTTTATCTTTTCATTCCTAATAATAGTTAAATCATTCACAGGTGATCATTGTACTTTATTACTTTTACTATGTACATTGTTCTCTTGATCCTCCTCACTTGAGGATGGAAAATTTTATGTATGGTCCTCAGAAGATCCTAGTTTTCTTAATAATGGGTCTAAATTTTTTTTATACTGATTTAGGAAGACTAAATCATGTTCTTGAGAGGTGGACTCATGGAAGAGGATGCTCTCATTTTCTCCTGATAACAAAAAAAAAGAGAAAAATCTTACCTCCCCACCAACCACTCAGGTTCTTTCTATGTATGGAGTGATAGGAAAGGAGGGGAGGATTGAAATGGTGAGTCAAAGTCATGGGGAACCAAAATCTCAGCTATACAGTGCGACTCATTCTCTGCACACATGTCAAAAGGGATCAAAATGAGGGTATTACATGACTCAAAAGCCACCACTATATTTTTTTCTTGCCAAGATGAGCATAGTAATTACGACTTTCCAGATTAAAAATGAATCCCATAGTGAAATATCATCTTCTCTTCCAGGTATGAATAAAGTAGCTCACAAACATTAATAGATCCTTGGGTTCCTGGAATTTGGGATGAAATGAAAATACACATACAGAGACATAATTGAAATAAGAATTGGTTTAGGGATTCTCTGATAATGACTTCTCTATTTGTTCACAGAAAGGAAATTTTTTCAGACGTTATGTAGTTCCATATTAGTATAAAGCTCAAAAAACCCTGTAGAGAAAATAATCTATTAATCAGCATATACTTATTAGGCATCTAAAATGAGCTAATCAAATGATTATTCAGTTTTGTGATTTAATACTTTAGGGAATCCATTTCCAGGGCTCTATATGTTAGGCATCTCAATCTAGATATACTGTGGTCTTCTTAAACTTAACATGTTCAAAATAGAACTCATCTTTTCACTATCCCAAATATTCCCCTCCACCTAATAATCTATTAGTATAGAGGGTTCCACCAACAATACATTTACCAGATTTGGCTTATAACCTACATGTCATCTTTAACTCCTCACTTCCACTCAGCACATAAATCCAATTTGTTGCCATGTACTGATGATTTCACATTTGTCTCTTTATCTCTCCACCATGGACATTGGTCTTTTCCTGCTTCTAATCACCTCATTCCTGGTTGGTCACCCTGTTTCAAGTCTATTCTTATTCTAGTCCCTATTTTTGTTAAAGGCATAACCCATAATCCCAGTCTCCCATGTTCACAAGTTTGACATTCTTGATTTCTTAATCACCCTCAATATACATATTCAACCAATGACCAAATACTGTAATTTCTTCCTTCTGATTCTGATTCTGATTCCTGTCAATCCTCTACTCAGTTATTAAAGTGATCTTTGTAAAATACAGAGGTGACCATGTTAATCCCATGTCAATCCCTATTCGATCATTCTAATTGTTCTCTATAATCTTAAGGATCAAATACAAAACCTGTAATTTTGCTTTTAAAGTTCTTCATTACCTGGCCAATTCCTGTGTTTTTAGAATGCTAACATCTCATTTTCCTCAACATATTCTGTGATTCAATGACATCAGCATTGTTTTCCTTCCATGAGACACATTGTATCTTTACTCTAGGTATTCTTATTGACTGTCCCTAACACCTAGAATTCTCTATTTTTACAAATTTTTGGCTTCCTTGGATTTCCTCAAGTTCTAGCTGAAAACATGCCTTTCATGATCTTCTTAATGCTAGTGTCTTACCTCTGTGGATTATCTCCAATTTATTCTGAATGTATCTTGTATATACATAGATATTTTTTGTTGTCTTCTGCAATGGACTGTTAGTTCCTTGAGAGCAGGGATTATCTTTCGTTTTTCTTTGTAGACCTAAAATTTAGCACATATCCTGGCATATAATATCTGCTACATAAATACTTATGGATAGACATTGTTCCTCACACATGATACTCCATCTCCCAATGTCATGCTACTTAACTGTCTCCCATGCCTGGAATTCTTTCCCTAATGCCATTCTCTTAGTTTCCTTGGTGTCCTTCAATTTTCTGCTTAAGTCTCACCTTATAAAAGGGTGCTATATTCTCTTAATTAAATTCTTTGCCTCATCTCTTCTCTCTCCATTCCATTATCTACCCACCCAACCAATCAAACAAATATTTATTAAAGATCTGTTAGTTACTGGTGATAGAAATATAATGAATGAAACAATACCTATTAATAAAAAGTTTACATCCTAACAAAGAAGGCAGTAAGTACACATTTAAATATAAAGAGAACAACTACAAAGTAGTCAAACACAAACTATTTTGAAAATAGTGCTCTAGCAATTGGTAGAGTGGGAAAGGCTTAATATAGGAAATGGTGGTTGCATTGACTCTCAAAAGGTACTAGGAATTACAAAATGTCCACGAAGAAGTGTATTTTAAGTGTTCAGAACAGCCTCTACAAAGGTTTAGAGATAGGAAATAGGATGTCATATGTGAGGAACAGAAAGACCAGGTGGATGGCATTAATGAATCAGGAAAGGCAAATGAAGGCAAGATTTTAAAAGACCTAACAAAATAAATAGAATAGTCTATATTCAATCCTGGATTTAATTGGAAACTAAGTGAGGAGCTTGGTTAGAGAAATGGCACAGTCTGAAGTACATGTAAGGAAAATCATTTTGGCAAAAGTATATAGGGAGGAGAAGAGTTCAGAGACTTGAGGCAACAAAACAAATTGTAAGGTTTCTGCAATAAAATCAGGTAATTGAGGCTGAAGTAGTTACTCTGAGAATAGAGAGAAGTAAGATAGAGAGATGGAGAAATGATAAAAATTTTGTAATTGACTGAATTTGAAAGTTGATGTGATAAAGGAATTAAGAGTAAGGTCAACCATGTGAACATGGGAGATTGAGAGAATGGTAGTTCTTTTGACAGAGCTAGGGAAAATTGGAAGATGGATTGAATTGGGATAAACATATAATGAATTCTGTTTAAGACATTTTGAGTTTTATATCTCTTGGATATCCAGTTTGAAGGTATAAAAGACAAATTTCATGATGTGAAATTAGAGCTCAGGGGAGAGACTTGGTTTGGGCAGTTATCTGCATAGAAATAATTAAAACTCTGGGAACTGGTAAGATTACAAAGAAAGAGATTACAGAGAAAAGAGAAGTCCTAGTACAGAGGCTAGAGGGACACCTACGGATAAAAGGCATGATGTGGAGTATGAATCAGTACTGAAGACTCAGAAAAGATTAGACTGTTAGATTAACAAAGTATAGTATCACAAAGACCCCAAAAGAAAATAGGTATTCACTGGTGATTTAAAGGAAGACAGCAAAGCCAAAAGGAAGAGATGAGGAGGAAGTGTGTTCCCATGATAATTAAAATTAAAAATAAATAAAATAAATAACCTACCAAATGAAACTGAGCATAATACTCCAGAGGAAGAAATGGATATTTAATGAAATAAAAGAATTCTAAGTATTCCTGATAAAACACCCAAAGCTAAGAAGAAAATTCAGTGATCAAACTTGACATGCTAAAAAGAAGCATGTAAAGAGAGTCAATTTCAGAAAGAGTCAAAGAATTTAAGAGTTGGAAGAGACCTATGGTCAAGTACATATTTGAAAGAAATCCTTATTATAAAATATTCAGTGTTTGGGGATAATCTTAGCTTGAAGACCTTTAAAAAGGAGAAATTTAATATCTCTTGAGTCAACACAACCACTTTCAGAAAGCTTTTTGCTTGTTTGTTTTCTTCAGAAATCAAACCCTAATTTGCCTCTTTTCAATTTATACTTGTTGAGCCTTACTCTTCCCTTTATGAGATAAGAGAACATGTCTAACATTTCCTTCACATGTTAACCCTTCAAATACTTAAACTCCCATCATATCCCCCCCATATCTTTCCTAAAAAGCTATATATGTAAAATACCTGTACTTCCTCGTGTCAGAAAATCAAGCAAAGTTTGCATAATGCCAGATATTTTCCCTATACCATTTCCAGTATCAAATCAATCAAATCAATCAAAGAGTCATTTAAATTATGGTACCCACTAACCAATAAAATATAATACACTAACCAATACAATAGATCTGGTATAATTCTGATATGATCTGATGAGTAAAGAGTCCAGTGTGATCGTCATCTCTCTGTTCCTGGAAGACACTTATGACTACCTTTGCTGCCACCCAACATTTATTTCATTTATTTTGTTGTTGTTGTTTGGTTGTTTGTTTTTTTTTGCTACTGATTCATATTAAGTTTGGAGTCTTAAAATTCCTCAATATTTTTCAAGAAAAAATAATACACAGAGACAATTGATCACAGAATCATATAATTTCAGTAAACTAAGTTCATGTATTTCAGTGCTCATTTAAAAAAAATTATTGTATTCCCTCCCCCCCCCCATTTACTTGTTAAAATGGCTTCTAATGTTTTAAAAGAATTTTGGATCTCAAATTCTCTCTCTCCCTCTCAACCCCTGGTCCTCTGCAGAGATGGTAAGGAATCTAATATAGATTCTACATGAACAATCATGGAAAAGTTTTTTTTTCCATATAAATCATTTTGTGGAAGGTGACTCAAAACAAATAAAACTTAAGAAAAGAAAGTTAAAAGAAGTTTACTTTTGTCTGGGTTCAAACTTTATCAATTCATTTTCTGGAAGCAGATGGAATTTTTTATCCTGAGTAATTTGGGATTGTTTTGCATCTTTATATTAGAGAGAATGGTAAAATTATCAAGTTGTTCATCATTCAGTGTTCCTGTTGCTGTGTACAATATTTTCCTAGTTCTGCTTACTTTATTCTGCTTCAGTTTGCATCTTTCCAGATTTTTCTGAGCTTTTACCTGTCATTTCTTATAGCACAACAATATTCTATTATAAACACATATATATTTTCATACCCAATTTATTGTATAGGTTCTTTCCTCATTAAGCAAATTCTGATGATAGTAAGGTTCACGTGTTCCCCTCTCTACTTCCCCCATCTTCCCCTCCACTCTAAAAGCCCTTTAATGCTTCCTTTATGTGAATAATTTAGCCCATCATATTTATCCCTTCCTGCTTCTTCCACTGCATTCCTCTTTCTAATCCATTAATTTAACTTTCTTGGATATAATATGAAAATGATGGGATTATATCCAAAAAAATTAAATTAATGGATTAGAAAGAGGAATGCAGTGAAAGAAGTATATATATATGTACTCCTTTTTTTTTTAAACCCTTAGCTTCTGTGTATTGGCTTATAGGTGGAAGAGTGGTAAGGGTGGGTAATGGGGGTCAAGTGACTTGCCCAGGGTCACACAGCCAGGAAGTGTCTGAGGCTGGATTTTAACCTAGGACCTCCCGTCTCTAGGCCTGACTCTCAATCCACTGAGCTACACCAGCTGCCCCCTATATACTCCTTTTAACTGCCCTAATAATGACAAAATTCTTCTGAGTTTCAAGAATATATTTCCATGTAGGCATATAAATAGTTTGATCTCATCAAATGTCTTTTATTTTTCCTGTTTACCTTTTTATACTTCTTTGAATCTTGTATTTGAGAGTCAGATTTTTTATTTGGCTGTAATCTTTTCATCAGGAATGTTTGAAAGTTTTCTATTTCATTGACTGTCCATGTTTTCCCCTAAAGGATTCTTTTTTTTTTCTGGTTAAGTGAATCTTGCTTGAAGTCTTAGCTTCTTTATCTTTTGAAGTATTACATTCTAGGCCCTCCAGTTCTTTATTGTAGAAATAGCTAAGTCTTATGTTATTTTGACTGTGATTCCATGATATTTACATTGTTTCTTTTTAGCTGTTTGCTTTATTTTCTCCTTGAAGTAGTAGTTCTGGAATTTGACTATAGTATTTCTGGAAGTCATCTTTTTCAGATCTCTTTCAGGAAGTGATGCGTGAATTATTTTGATTTCTATTTTATCCTCTACTTCTAGGATGTCAGGGTGGTTTTTTCTGATAATTTTTAAAAACTTGATGTCTGGCTTTTTTTTTATTATGTGTTTTTGTTTTAGGGAGTTCAATAATTCTTTGATGATCTGTCTGGGATTTATTTTCTAGATAAAATAAAATATTTTTCCAATGAAATATTTCATATTTTCTTCTCTTTTTTCATTCTTTTGGCTTTGATTTTGTATTGTTTTGTATATATATTAGAGTCTCTAGTTTTCACTTGCCCAATGATAATTTTAAAGCTTTATTTTCTTGAATGAGCTTTTGTAGCTCATTTTCTATTTGGCCAAAACCTTACTTAGGAAGTTCTTCTCTTCAGTGTATTTTTATGCCTCTTTTACCAATTGGCTTAATCTTCTTTTTAAGGTATTAATTATTTAAGGTATTAAATTTTTAGTATGTTTTGTGCCTCCTTTATCAAGCTATTGACTCTTCATGATTTTCCTATATCACTCTCATTTCCTTTTTCAGTTTTTTATCTCTTTTATTTGATTTTTAAAATAATCTTTGAGATCCTCCATGAATTCATTCATGGTTCGAGAGCAATTCATATTTTTCTTGAAGGTTTTTGGTGCAGCAGTATTGATTTTATTTTCATCTTTTGAGTTTGCATTTTGTTTTTCCCTGTCACCAAAATATCTTTCTATGTTGACTTTCTTTTGTTGTCATTTGTTCACTTTCCAGTCTTTTCCATTTCTTTTAATTTTAAAGACTGTTTAAGTTACTCTTTCACTGTGATGAAGGAAGAACTATTCCAAACTTCATGTTTTTGGGGCAGTTGTCTTCAGAATTTGCCCTGGGGATCTATTTGCTTTCAGTTCTTCCAAGAAGATATAATGTAAAGAGATGTGTGTTAAATACTCTAAAATCCTGTGCTCTTGTCTGTATATAACCAAAAGCATTCGTTCCTCGCTATGAATATGGTCCACTGCTCTCCTGTGGCGACAAGAGCTGGTTGGTATGTGCTAATGCTTCTCCTCATCTTATGACTGTGCCCTGGAACTGCTACTTACACCTGCATATGGGCAGTGTAACAAAAGTTTTACACCTGTAATATCATTTTGAAAAATTGTCTGTCCTCCCCCTTACTATCTGCAAAGCTTCATAAGCCTTTCCTGCTGATTCAGTCTCAAACCTATTTACCCCAATGCCTGCTGCTGTGGCAGGACTTGTCTTGTCTTATTACTTTGTGCTCTACTTCCACTCTGTAGCAATAGATCTTTTGTACTGGCCTTCTAAGTTGTTTTGTACTGAATCAGTATTTCATTCCATCTTTTTGTAGATTTTGCTACACCAGAATCTGTTTTTTGGTTTTATATCACTGTTTATTGGCTTGGGCTCAGGTTCAGAACCTGGCACAGAAGATGTGGGGTGGGGGTGGGAGATTTGCTCTTGAATTGCTCTTCACTCCTGCATGACTGTGCTCCCCTCTCACCCCAGTGCCCCAGATGCTCTCTGCCTATCTTTTAAGTCTCTTTTCTTGAAAGTTGTTTTTCTCCATCTCCTTGTTGATTTTTTCACTCCTGTATTCATTTTGTGGCATTATTTTAATATTGGTTGGAAGGAACTCTCATGGAGACCTTAAGCTTCTCTGCTCTACTCTGCCATCTTGACTCCACCCTCCGAATGTATTATATCATTGTTTTGGATAATTATTTTTTATAGATAGATCAGGTGGTTCTGTGTACCTTTTCTGTAATCTTTGCTCCACCTTCAAGCCAAGAGCATTACTTTTCTTTTTGACAGCTATACTATGGAGCTCAAAACTATTTGGTTTTCTCCTATAAATCTTTAGGAGTCTTAGCTCAAGAGATCTCAGTAACTTTGAAGAGCAGACACAGCAATAGAGACACAGCAAGGAAAATAAGATGGAGTAGTGACCTTTTATAGAGAGGACATTTCTTTCTTTTTTGTGGTGTGAGGGAAGAATAGACACTGCAGTCATTTACTAGCTGTGTGATCTCTCCCATGCATCAGTGAATCTTTCAGGGACTCAAATTCCTCATATGTAAAGTGAACTTGAAGTTGTTTTCCTTTAGCTCTGAAGCTATGATTCTTAGAACTCTATCTGACAATCTTTGTTGGTTTTTAATGGAAAGGAAGACTGTGATTTTTGCTTGAATGATGTAATGTTACACTTACTAGTTGTGTGACCTTGTACAAGTCACTCAACCCTGTTTGCCTCACAGTTTCCTCAAATGTAGAATGAGCTGGTGAAGGAAATTGCAAACTAATCAAGTATCTTTGCCAAAAAAACCCAAATGGGAACACAACTGAAAAGACTAAACAACAAATGTTAATATTATCCATTTTGTTTAACATGAATTCTGTTGTTGATTAATGTTGTCTTCTACATAGCTGTGGATCATTGGATGCTGTCTTTTCTCTTGACACAATTAGAGGACCTTTCAATAAAATCTGGAAAGATTTTTATGAATAAATCTAAAGTGAAGTGAGCAGAACCAGGAAAAAGGTAGTACACAGTAACAGATATAATATACAATGATAGACTGTGAATGATTTAATGATTATGAGAAATGCCAGGACTTGGAACAATATTTTAGCTATAATTGAATATAAGGACAAAATGAACAGGATAAGTTAATATCACAAATATAGTGATTACACAAGCCATACAAACATGACAGAGTTTCCACATTTATGATGTTTTTACATTTTGGAATTTTTTTCTGCTTTTACATTAACAGTATGCACATTAAAATGATATCACTTTTTCATTCAATTTCACAAATTAGTTTTAAGAAAGGGATATATATATATATATTATATGTATAAAAATGCTTAAGTCAATATATCTCCATGTTTAACATTCTTCTTCCTTATATGAGTGGTTTTGAAAGCATTGAAACTCATGAGGCATGTTTCTGGAATACTAGTTGCGAAAAGTTTATAGAAAATATTAGGGCTAATGCTTAGCAAATTTTCATACATAATTTCTACATCAAAATGTTTCAAACAATGACATTTATGAAATGTCTTGTTTAGAGTCATTATTGAATTATATTTCCAACTGAATATGTCCTTTTATTTTATAAATCTCAAATGAATACATTATTGAGACAATTTGGTAAAATGGATATTGTTCTTTGCTCAGATTCAGAGAAATTGAGTTCAAATCCTCACCGCAAAAGTCACTAAACTGATAAGTATCATTTTTCTCAATTTTTAAAACTGGGTTATAAAACTTAAGCTACATATCTCAAATGATTTTTATAAAGAAAATGCTTCCTCAACTTTTAAGTATTATTTAAATATAAACATTTATTACATTTAGTTTTTTTTCCTGCTCTGATGGCCCCCTATATGTATTATTTGGAACAAGAGAAATTTTCCTTCCATTTTAGCTTTGATTTTGTACTTTTCTAAAACATCAGAATCTCTTTAACCTGATAGCATCTTCCAGAGTATGCCCAATCTCTTTGACTACCAGTATGCCTTTTCTTTTTTGTTAATTTTTACCTTCTAAATATCAATTTTGAAATAAGACTAATATCTTACATCTTAACATTTCTGTACTTTGATCCATTTATTTGTTGGTGAACTTTTCACTTTCTAATTCCTTACACTATTGCAGATTTTGCCTCATTCTTGTCTTTTTACCATGCATTTTTCTTCTGTGTATTTGCACAAATTTTCAATAGTAGTTATAATGATTGTAGGATGAATTAGAGGGAGGAAGGACTAGAGGCACAGAGATCAGTCCGCAGGGCATTACACTAGTCCATATGTGATTTGGAAAGAACTTGAAAGCTATTGATAGTAGTAGTATTAGAAAAAGACAAGTCTTATTCGTGAGTAAATTTATACCATCTTGTGACTTTGTTAATATAAGTAGAAAGAAACATGATTAGAAAGGATAGAGTTAAAGGAGATGCTCAGAAGACTGAGAAGGTCTATGCTTTTAAAAATTATGGAAGTCAAGAAGATAAGTTCATTTTGGGAAAAATAAGTTAAATTTTGTATATAATGAGATTGAGCTGATAGTGAATAGTTTCAGATAAGTAGTTGCAGTGAAGTGTCCAGTAAGCAACTGGGGATTCAGAAATGTGGCTCAGGAGAAAAACAAGAGTCAGAAGGATTGGTTTAGAAATCACCTGCAAGTAATTGAAGTTTTAGAATTTGAGGTCCTCAGAGTGGATATGATTTCTGAGAGATAATATTGATAAAGAAGAGCTGAATCTTATGTCTTTAAGAATTCCTGAATTAGGATTAAAAAGAGGCAATTAAGTAAAAGAGAAAGAAAGGTCTTTTTGAGATATAAAAGAAATCTAATGTGGCACTGGTTTTCTAAGCCAAGGAAAGAAAATTTTAAGAAGGTAATCATTCAAAGTGTTGGAGATTCAGAAAATTTCTGCTGGATGAAGGAGAATGGTTAATAGGCTCTAGAGATTTAAGAAGTGATTAGTGATGTTTAATGTATAATTTCAGCCAAGAAGTTGGTCAGAAGACATGTTGTATTAGGATAATATAGAGTGATCAGTCTGAAACTGAAAAATCAGATTGTCATGCAGATATTGACAAAAGGAAAAACAAGCAAACATTGACCAGAATGTTCACAAATGCAGGTAATAAACTGTTCATACTTTACAAAATGGATTCTACTGCAGTCCTTTCAAATGTCATCTTAGTAAATTACAGATCTTCAGCACAATCTAAATTATGCCCATTTAAGGTAGCATGTAACAATATACTGTACTGCTGAATCATCAATATTATTTATAAAGAACTACCCTAGAGTATGAATTGTATCAGCATCACTACAATTTGAAATTTCATTCATTACTAGACAATCACTTACGAGGGTGATTCTTTTTGGCTGTCTTATTACTTAATGCTGAAGAATTTTCTTATGACAGTAGAGTCAATGAATTTCTTCAAGGCTGAAAACAGACAATAACAAAGATTAAGGGGGAAAATGCAAACAGACACTGCTACAGCTGCTCATTGCCTAAAGGAACCTCACACAATTAACATCTATTTTTCCAGGACAAAGGTCCTGAACCTATAATCTGTGCACTAAAAAGAAGTAACAAAATATTATTGTATCTGGCTTTTTTCATAATCACATATATTTCATTTTATGCATTTAAATATATTATTCTGAGAAAAGGTCTATAAGCTTCAGCAGACTGAAAAACAGTATCAAATGCTAAAAAAAACCCTCAAGAATCTTTGATTTAGGAAAATCAAAATTCAACCTACTTTCCATGATCAGAGCATTTCTCCACTAATTTTGCTACTATCTAAAACATTGTCGGAACCAGTGGGATCTGTTACTATACTCCTTCTATCTCCCTAACCCTCCATCCCTCAATCTCCCCTAGACATATATAAAGTCCCATGATCTAGGTCAGTGATTCCCAAAGTGGGCACTACTGTCCCTGGTGGGTGCTGCAGCGATCTGGGTGGGGTGGTGATGGCCACAGGTGCATTTATCTTTCCTATTAATTGCTATTAAAATTAAAAAAAAATAATTTCCAGGGGGCTAAGTAATATTTTTTTCTGGAAAGGGGGCAGTAGACCATAAAAGTTTGGGAAACACTGATCTAGGTTCATCTAATCCTATCCTCTATGAGTGACAGACTACAACGCCCTCTCCTATCCCTATCTCCCACAAAATAATAAACATTTTTTATTTGTTTGTTAATGCTGAATCAAACTTAATTTTAAGTTTGGGTAGGGTGTGTTCTTCTGAGATATAAACTTGTGATGGTTACTTTCTGATATAAAGGAGACTTTCTGTATTTAATGAACAGATCGTTGGCTTTAAGCTAGATCCATTATAATTTACTAGCAGTCCTGATAGTTCTAGGAAATATAAAGAAGAAAGATGAGCTCCATTAAGTTCATGTCAGTTGCATCTTGGGTATTCTCCTTATCCAGGTAGTTCTTCTCTAACTGATAATAATAGAGAGCAACTTGATGACATTTCCCCTAATTTTATTTTAGCATTTGGAAAGTGATGTATTTCAGGGCTCACTAATGTTAAGGATCAGCTTATGGCCCAGAATAGAGTATCTGGGAGCTGCAAAAAGTCAATTTTGACTTAACATCAAGCCAAAATCCTTAGCTCAGAGCTTCTCCAAATGCAAGCTGACATTTGTCAGATTGTTTGGGGGCTTTGTGAAGCAATTAAGAGCTCACTTGTACATGAAATGAACTGCCAAACTCTTCCAGTTTCAATGCACAGAGAATCCCACTAGGTCTCAAAAGTTTAGAAAGAAGCTATTTGGAATATGTTCTTTCTAGTTGGAATATTAAGTGGATATATACAAGGGATGGTTTTGAAGGCAACAAACAGCAAGGACTCACTGCAAAAAAAAATACAAATATATGATATGCAGTCTGGTGTCTAAGATTCCTTCAATTAGTAGATAAAGTCACTCCTTGAGAAATATGATTTGAATTCAAATACTTTTTGGAAGATTAAACATTTGAGGTCAATAATGAGCTATAGCAGCTTTTCTTTCCTGAAAAATAAATTATTATGTCAGTCATCATAGTATATATTTATATTCTTTTCTACCAGTGTGGCTGAGACTAGTAGCTCTCTTAAACTTGCAAGTTTTGAAGCTAAAGGGAGCTAAACTAATAGAGTAACCACACTAAGTCTGGCATCAATACAGTGATCTCTTAGAAGTAGAGGGCCATCAAGGTACCTAAAGGGTGGTAAATAAGTTCAGGTTAGCAACAACAGAACAAGAATCATACAATTATAATGGAATACTATTGTGGTATCAGAAATTATTAACAGGGTGACCACTCACACACACGTGCACACACACACACACACACAGAAACCTGGAAAAATTTACATAGTGTTGTAAAATGAAGTGAAAAAGAACAGGGAGAGCATTGTATAATAATGTACAAGAAGCAATAATATACAACGATCAACTGTGAATGACAACTACTATCAGCAATTCAAGGATTCAAGACAACTCCAAGATATTCATGATGAAAAAGGACATCTATCAACACAGAAGGAACTTGTGGCACTAGAATTCTCCAATATGCAAATAAAACAACTAAGACACAACTTTGTGACAACAACTATTTATTAATGGGACTATTCTTTTAACAAATAGGATCCCAGACCTTCCTCACATTCTGAGACATCTATTTTCTCCAGAGGACAGTTTTTATCCACTTCAGTGCCCAGCCCCATCCTTATATGCCTGGAGAGTCCATGCATGAGCAAATCATCATTATTTGGTGAACTCCAAATTCTTAGTTTTGCAGTAAGTCACATTGCAACCCAACAATAAGGTGGGGATATAGCTAGACCATCTAGACTTCATCTTTATGACACCCACTTTTTGAAAGGGACCCTGGGCATGCTAGCAATAGACCCTGAGTTGATATTCTTGGGTAATGTTGCTAATTCTTAAATCTAGCTTCTTATCCAAGCCTGACTGGGTTAACTCATGAAGAAGAAAGGCTATAAGATGGAGGGGCTCTTAATATATCTTTGCTCTTTCCACTAAAACTTCTGATATCTGGGTAGAGGCCCCCTTCAAGTCACACTGGCAAGTTAAAGTTTAACATGAAAGGAAAGACTCTTATTATGGGAAAGTACCTATTCAACTATAAACTAATTACTTCTGATTATTGCCTTTTAATAATGTCACTAATCACCATCCATGGAATCTCATTAAACTAAATAATATTGATTAGACTAGAAATCATAGAGGTAAAATTACTGATTTAAGATGGGCAGGGGTCTACTAAAAAGGTAGGGATAAAATTATTTCTCACAAACTGATGAAGGCTGAATGCAAATTGAAACAAACCATTTTTCACTTTATTTCTCTCATGAGGTCTTTTCTTATATAAGCAATATGTATCTTCTTTCACAACATGATGAATATGGAAATATGCATTGTGTAATAGCATATGTATAACCTATTTTGTATTTCCTGCTTTCTTAGGGAGAGGGGAAAAGAAAGGAGGGAAGAAACATGGATCACAAAATGTCAGAATATGGTTGTTAAAAATTGTATCTACATGATTGAGAAAAAACATGAGTAAAAATAGAAAAAAAGTATCATATTTTTTCCTGAACTCAAATAATCCAGAATGTTTCAAGTTTATACATTTTATCTTATTATTTTATTTTTTTTATTGATGAAGAAAATTTTTCCATGTTTACATGATTCATGTTCTTTCCCTCCCCTCCTCCCGCCTCCCTCCTATAGCCAATGAACAGTTCCATTGCATTTTACATGTGTCACTGATCAAGACGTATTTCCATATTATTATTTGCACTAGGGTGATTGTTTACAGCAGTGGTTCCTAAACTTTTTTGGCCTATTGCCCCCTTTCCAGAAAAAATATTACTTAGCCTCCTGGAAATGAATTTTTAAAAATTTTAATAGCAATTAATAAGAAAGATAAATGCACCTCTGGCCATCACCCCCTCCTTGTATCACTGCAGCACCCACAAGGGGGCGGTAGTGCCCACTTTGGGAATCACTGGTTTACAGTCTACATTCCCAATCATATCTTCATCAACCCATGTGATCAAGAAATTGTGTTTTTTTTTTTCTGTGTTTCTACTCCCACAGTTCTTTCTCTGCATGTGGGTAATGTTTGTAATGGGGATAATTTGATGAAAGGTATGTGGTAAAAGGGGATGTTGAAAGGAGGTTGTCAGGGATTTGCTAGGTAGGTAATCTAGGTTACAGGTAGGCTAGAATAAGGAGATTCAGGATAATATATGGGCTGAAGGGAACAAAGATCTTCAGAGAGAGGAGGAATTAATATAACCAGGCAAAGACAGCAGGGCTTACAGACCTGGACTTAGACTTAAACACAACCTGAGGGAAATAGATTGAACTGAAATTAACTACAGGCTTTAGTTAATTTCACAGGAAGGGACTTATTTTGAAGTTACACCTTCCTTAAAGATGGATACCCCGACTTCCCTTCAACCCAGAGTATGTTGGTTCTTTCCCTCTTCTTCCCTCTCTTAATAACTAACTGACAAATTAACTAGCAGGTCTGTTGAAACACAAAAGGGTTTATTATCTGTAAGGATGATTTGTCAGGAAAGTGGATTAAGGAAGCCCTAACAGTTGTTTACAGGAACCTTAGGTGGGGAAAGGGAGGCAGAGATGGAGTCTGGGCAAGGTTCTGCCTTAGCTCAACTCTCAAGGTGCTCTTGATGTCTAAAGGGAATAAATGATGACTAACCAATTTCTTTATATATAATACTGTCAAATTATAGTTAAACCCCTCACAGATTTGAACTACTCTCTAATTTACTCTCCTTATTAACTCCACAGACATTTAAGGTAAGGGAAGGAAGGTAGGAAATAATAAAGGGAATAAAGATACAAAGGGTTTATCTAAACTAACAATTCTTAAATAAATATTTCAAAGCTAAATTTCAGTTCTTCAGATAGGCAAGGAAACAGCTCAGCTGGTCTGAAACTCTCTCCACGAGATTCCCCAAACCAACTGACTTCTCTCCCTCAATATTCCAAACCCCTAACTGATTTCAGAACTCAGCCAAAGCTTGAAAAAAACTATCATGACCCCCTCTCTCTGTACTACACATTCTTTCTCATAAGTCCCTCAGAATTGTCCTGGATCATTGCATTGCTACTAGTAGAGAAGTCCTTTACATTTGATTGTGCCACAGTGTATCCATCTCTGTGTGCAATGTTCTCCTGGTTCTGCTCCTTTAACTCTGCATCAATTCCTGGAGGTCTTTCCAGTTCACAAGGAATTTCTCAAGTTCATTATACCTTTTAGCACAGTAGTATTCCATCACCAGCAGATACCACAATTTGTTCAGCCATTCCCCCATTTAAGGACATTCCCTCATTTTCCAATTTTTTGCCACCACAAAGAGCATGGCTATAAATATTTTTATACAAGTCTTTTTATTATGATCTCTTAGGGGTATAAACCCAGCAGTGATATGGCTGGATCAAAAGGCAGACAGTCTTTTATAGTCCTTTGTGTACAGTTCCAAATTTCCATCCAGAATGTTTGAATCAATTCATAACTCCACCAGCAATGCATTAATGTCCCAATTTTGCCACATCCCCTCCAACATTCATTACTCTCCCTTGCTGTCATTTTAGCCAGTCTGCTAGGTGTGAGGTGATACCATCAGAGTTGTTTTGATTCAGCAAGAAACTTTTAAATAAAAACCCAAGCTGACTTTAAAAAAAAGAAAGAGGGCAAGATTAATCCAAAGCTGTTGGCTGACAGAAAAGGTTGGCAGGAATTTTAGTTGGTTCATGACTGAATGAAGAAAAAAGTATAGAACAAAAATGGTTCACCAAGCAGACAAGAAGCTGAGGAAGTGAGGATATTGTAGCCAGTAGAGAGGTATTGGTCTTAGAAGGAATTGAAGGAGGAAACAATTATGGGTTAGAGTAAGCAAAAGGTAAGATGGAATGTCAATGGATTATGATCAGATAAAAAAGGTAATCTTTATAGTAAATAAAAAGCCTGCTGCTATTGGCAAGATCAAGGGCATGGACATATCCTTGTATAGATAAGTGGGATATTGTGGAGATCATAAGAAATAAAAAGTCCAAGAATTGAGAAGGCTTGGAGAAATTGGGAGAAAATAAAAAGTATATTATTTTATTATTGTTATTACATTATTGTTATTATTATTATAAAATAAAGTAAAAAACCATGCAAACTTTTAGGAAAATATAGAAACAAGAATTCTATCATTAATGGAAAGAAGAAAATATACAATTTAATAAGATTCCATCACTAATACAAGTTTTTGAACCAAAAATGTTTCTCATGCTCTCTCTCATTTATTTCTCTACCTGAATAAGGTTTTCTAAGAAGTCTTTTGCTCAGTCTGAAAAGCTCAAATTGCCATTTTCTATTTCTTTAAAAAGTGAAAGGAATTAGAAAAAGGATTTAGATACCTGAAACGATCTTTCTAAGAATCAGGAAACTAGTAAACTGAGGGTAAAGAAATATTGTATCATCTGAATTGGTACTTTTGTCTCACCCAGAGATATCACCCTCAAATACTACTTGTCCAGGTGTCCCAGAATCTAGACTCTACTTGTCCCAGTAGCCCTGATTCATAGATTCACATAATAAGAGAATCACGGAATTTAAGAGTTGGAAAAGACCTCAGCAGCTATTTCGTCCATTACATACACAAAAGGAATCCCTATTATAACATACCTTACATGTAGTAAGTAACCCAGCCTTTGTGATTAAATGGACTCTGGCTAACTGTTTCATGCTTTAGGTTATTTCCCTCTTCTCTGATTCTTCTTCTTCTTATATCATCAATTGATTAGGAGAAAGTCACCTAATGAGCAAAGGAAATGGAAGCCCAGAAATATTGGGGGAAATACATTCATAGATGTTTTTTCTTGATTTTTCCTACTGATCTATTTCCCTCAGTCAAAATTCAGGAAAGTGATGGTATTATCAGAAATGCCTGTTACATCACTACCTCTAGATTTTCCCCCTATTTTGGATGTGTATATAAAACATCATAATATCCAAATGAATTTTATCAGCTATCTGTATGTTTTGCCAAATGATGCCAAACACCTGGACATCTTTCAAAAAGATAAAAAAAAAAAACAAACAACCTGCTCATATGGATGTGGAGAAAGCAAATCACTGAATGTGGAGGAGACCTGTTTTAAAAGGTCTCCATTTAGCTAAACATTTTGAGTTGTGGGTTAAATCTAAATCATTTTAGGCCCAGAGATATAGGTACTGACAGCAGCTGCATCCAGGGGATTACCTTGCAATAAAGATGCATCTTTGCGTATTCATGGAGCTCTTTTCATTATCCACAGACTGAGTGTTTGTGGTTTGAATGGGATTTTTACAGGAATGTTTACTCTGTTCCAGATGTGCAGTCTTTTGTGCAAGTTATTTACTTGTGCTGTGGGATTAGATTGCTCACTCTGTAGGTTATACACCTGGACTCCCCATAGTCATTTCTTGGAGAACTTCATCAAAATAAAGACCTTTAAATTCCCAATGGTCTCAAATCAAGACATAATGTCAGTGGATTACATCTTTGTCAGAGGCTGACTGTCTCCTGCTGATAAAAAACGAGGGAAGCCATTTATTCTCCAGGAAGAGCCATTGTTCCTCTGACAATATTCTATTATGAAGTTATCTCCAATGACTAAGATAATTTGATTTGATAAATGCAAATGCAAGAGATTGACAGTTGCTGCATTTTCCTTTCTTTTAAAAAGTCTATCCTTTAATTGCAGGGAATTTATTCTTGGTGAATAGTGTCTGACTATTCAACATTGTAGTATTGGAGATTGTCTTAAGATCCTGCAATTAGACTCTATCTCTCATCTTGAGGAGGTATCCTTTGGAATTTGCCCAAGCTTTCTGAATATCTGTTTGCATAATGTAATAATCAATGGTAAATTTAAATGGAATAGTTAGGAAGAAATCAGTCAAACTACTTATTTAGAGCTGTGTATGGAGAGGAAAATTGTTTGTCTATTTAAAACTTTGGGTTGATATTAGATAAATGGAGGAGAAAGGATTTGACTTGTTTTGCTTGGGCCCAGGGAACAGACCTGGAGGAGAAGGTGCAGACAAATCATTTTAGTATTGTTGTATGATAAGAAATTTCCTGGCAATTAGTATTTTCTAAAAGCATAATGGATTGCATTGGGAAAGAGTTGTACCTCTACCCATCCCCACTAACAGTCATTAAGAGAAGGCTGATAACCATGTGTTAGGTTCATTATAGAAGAACTCCTATAGTCAATAAATATTTATTGAGGATCTACCTTGTGTCAGGTACTATGCTAAGCCCTGAGATACAAAAAGAGTTAAAAAACATTTCCTGTCCTCAAGGAACTCACAATCTAATGGGTGAGACAACAAAGGAAAATAAGTCATATAAAACAAAAAGAGGGAATGATTAAGAAAGAGAAAGTATTCAAATTAAGTGAAGCTCAAAAAGGCTTCTTATAAAAGATGGGATTTTATTTGGAATTTAAAGGAAGTCAGGGAGGGCAGTAGGTGGAGATGAGAAGAGATGCCATTCCAGGCATAAGAGAGAGCCAGAAAAATGCCTGAAACTGAAAGAGATCTAAAAATATGAGGTGAATAGTAAGATGTAGGAAAACTGGAAAGGTCAGAGGAGGTGACATGGTCAGACCTGAACTTTAGGAAAATCACTTTGAATGTGGATGGATTGGAGTAGAAAGAGACTGGAGACAGAAAGATCCACCAGAAAGCTATTGTGATAGTCTAGGCAAAGAAGACTTCACTAGAGATGTAGCACTGTCAGATTAGAGAAGAAAACATTTTGGAGAGATGTTGCAAAGGTGAACTTTACAGTCCCTAGCAACATATTAATTATGGGAGGAAGGAGGTGAGATATCATGAGTCATAGAGACAATGGGTTCTGCTAGATGACTTCTGAGTTTCTTTGTAAATCTGGAATTCTTTAATTCTGAGATTGTATTTCTATTGCATTTTCACATTACTGGGTTTTATTCACTATATTGGGAAAAAAAGACAATCTAGGCCTATGGTTTTGTTTGTCAGCCATGGGAAAAGGTGGTAATTAAGAAATTAGAATGTGTTTTTTCATTTAACTGGTTGAAAAATGCCTTATTTTAGATTGATTTTTAGTTTGATTTAGGCTGATTTAAACTGATATTTAGACTGATCTTGTGATTTCATCCATTCAGGTAACTCCTTGTACCAATGCAAATTGGCAATTCTTTCCAGTTTATAGATTATTAGAGTTATGTATCATACCAAAATGTCAAGTGATTAACCCAGGATCACACAACCGTTTTATGTCAGATACTGACATAGTATATCTTAACTCTAATTCTGGATCTTCTCTCCATTCTGCTTGTATATTTTGCTTGTTGTACAATTTTGTCTGTAAAATTTTAAGTCTTCTTTTCTAAGTTAGGAAACTGAGATGCATGGAATTTAAGGAATTGTACCCAGATATTTGACAGAGATGGGACTCACATTCAAAAGTCTTGACTTCTCATTCAGTACTTTTGCAACTTTTTGCAATCTCATATATGCTGGTGCCTGAGATATCCTTCAGGAACCAAGTGAAACAGATCTTTATGGACATAATTAGAACTTGTGTAGCTGAATAGCTCTTCTCCTCCCAACTCTCTCCCCATTTCTAATACTTCTTTTAAAGCAGTATGATGTAGGAGATATGGAGAGTCAGTTTTAAAGTTGCCAAAAATGTACTAACTTGAACTGATACCAGAGATTCTTTTTTTTTTAACCCTTATCTTCCATCTTAGAATCAATACTGTGTAATGGTTCTAAGGCAGAAGAGTAGTAAGGGCTAGGCAATGAGGGTTAAATGACTTGCCCAGGGTCACACAACAATGAAGTGTTTGAAGTCAGATTTTAACCCAGGACCTTCCATCTCTGGGTCTAGCTCTCAATTCACTGAGCCACCCAGCTGCCCACATGACCTTTTTTTTACTCTGAAAGTTTCATATACTAGTAAAATCACTAGTTTAATAACAATCTCTAATATTCAAAGCATTATGACTATCTTTGTTAACTTAGTCCCTTCTTAGTTTAACAGAGAGACTTAAAGTCTCTGGATTTGACATTCTTTTGAATTTAAAATTAAATACCTTTGATAATGCATATATGCTCATTTATACTCATATCCCTGTGTTCCTCATCCCATTGCTTTCTAAGAGCAGTCATTATGCAATTATTTGAAAGGATTGTGATTTCCAAAATGTGGGGAATTCTCAGGATAGGAATTCCCTCTACCAAAGTAGCTAGTAATCTATTAATAACTTATTAGGTAAATTCTAGGGAGCAGTGGACACGGGGTACCATAGCAAATAGGTGTCCAATGCAGGATTTGAAATCAAGTATTCTTGACCTCAAGAGTAACCATCTATACATTGTGATAAACTCGCTCTTTTTATCTGTTATTTGAGGGAAATTGAAGCACTTAATTCTCAGTTTTCATTGTTTTCCTACCATACTCTCCTTTCACTATGTACCACTCCTAATCCAAATTTTCGTTGCATTAATTTTTATAGAAATTCTATCAATATCAAATGTCAGATTGAGAAGAGTTGTAAGTCATAACATAATATGACCCTTTAATTTTAGAGATGATAAAATTGAGGCCTAAAATAAGGTTAAATAACTCATGATCACATACTGAAATACAAGAGAATCTCCACTCCCTCCAAGGCATGAACAGGAATGAGTGAACATCATGTTTTAATCCTTTATTTTCTCCTTTCTGTGTTGCCTTGCATAAGCCCCTTAATTTCTTAGGGATTCAGTTGTTCCAGTTTTATAATAAGAAAGTTGAACTCAATGACTAAAGTGTGTTCCAGTCCTCAATATATGATCCTATGATTACCATATGAAGAAACCCATTTAATGAAAATAGCAACTCTAGTTTGCAACATCACAGAGTATTCATAGGCCACTAATGTTCTAAATCTAACAGAACAAGAAAATGGACATTGTGAGTCAGAGATAAAAGCATTAACAGAGGAAAAATGCCTCATTACAATCTTCTTTCCCTCAACATATATATATATATATATGTATATATATACATACACACATATATGTGTTAATTGAAAAGTATTTTCAGAGGTGATGACAGTTTCATGTGATGCTAATAACAGCTGCAAGTCTTTTTCCCATCATGGACTACCATTCACACTTGACTACCAAATTAATCCAAGTGATGTACATCATGCTTTTAAAAAATTATAAATTTGTTGGACTCAGTACCTTAAGGTTATTTATGTACTATTTTAAATATTTTTATATTATATTTTTATATTATATTTATTGTTTTTAATATTATATTTTAATATTATAATAACATTATATTATAATATTATGTTATATAAAATATTATATCATAATATTTTTATATTATATTTATATAATATACTATTAATGATGGCTCTTGAATTTCCTTTGCTATCTCACTCTTGACAGTTGTACAAATAGGAGCTATCCTCTTCCCTTCATCTTCTATTGAAATAAAATGTTCATCTTCTCCTTGATATCTGGAAAACCTGGAAACACATATACATGCACACATTCACTCACACATACAAACGTATGCATTTCTCTCTGAAGGGAAGATTGGTTACTGTCTGATGTACAAAGCTAACATACCAGCCCACTCAACAAAAAATATGGCTAGAATGCCTGTGTCAATTAACCTTACAGTGTGGGTGGAAACAACTTTCAGGCTGACAAATGATCACCCAAAAATATAGCTGGTTCTTACTTTAGCAACCCTTGCTTTACAAGAAAGAAGTTTGATTTTTAAGCATGATGTCTCTGTTGTGGGATTTTCCTCTTTAGGCCATTTCTTGGGAAGTTTAACTTTTGCCCTTTTATTTATTTTTAAATTGAAAAATTTTATTTAGTTTATTAATTTAGAATATTTTTCCATGGTTACATAATTCATATTCTTTCCCTTCCCCTCAATCCTCCCACCTCCCCATAACTGACATGCAGTTCCACTGGGTTTTACATGATCAAGACCTAAACTTTTGCCCTTTAAAAACATTTTTTTGGGTATCATTTTAGAATGAAATCCTTCTGCCTTCAAAGATTACAAGTAGAGAAAAGGTAGGCAGAAAATTTAAAAAAATGCCCAACTGGATTATCAGTAGGTTTGAGATAATCATGGTGAGATATTTGGCAGGAAAAAAAATCTATATTACAGAGTTTTGTACTCACATGGCTACACGTGAAATAACATCTAGAAAATGATAAAGATAAGTGAGTCACAGGATCATAGATTTAGAGGTTAAAGGGTACATACAGGTTATCTAGTACTCTCCCTTCCATCTCAATAATAACTTTCAGGTACTAACTTGCTGGAGTTCACACAACTAGTAAGAGGTAGAAGAATCATTCAAAGTCAGGTTCCCTGAATGCGAATCTAGAACTCTGGTCACTTAACCATGATATGTTAGCTAAGGAAAAAGCTTGAGTGGGAGTAACTATTTAGTGTAATAAAAGATTATGCAATGAGAATTTAGATCTTAAAGCATGCTCTTTATTGTTCTTCTACATGCTTTATATAAAGAATGTTCAAAATTCTCTTAATTCATCATGTGGAACTTTGAGTAACTGAGAGGATATAAATGACTATGTTGTGATGAAAATGAACTTGAACCAACTATTAAATTAAAAAAAAATCAAGTTTCTATTTCTAGCTCTTTTCTCTGGTACTTTTTTTGTTTTTATGAGTGATGAGCCTTACTTGTTAGTGCTGATAGATGGGGTAGTGTCTCCCTCACCATGCATCAATGAATTAACCATACAAATGTTTCTTTTGTGTTTATTCTTTTCTGATAATAGACAAATGAGTTGCATGACAAAGAACTGGCCAAACAAATGAGCTTCACAAGATCAGAGGAGCCATCAGATGTTCCCTCAGCAACTGGAGATGGTAGCAGTCTGTCACTCTCTAGGCAAAAGAATCAAGTGCTAAGCCCATGAAGCAAAAACAAGCTACCTGCTTGACCCAGAACATCAGAGGATTAGCCCATCAGTTGAGATACTGTATGTTGAAAGGAGCCAGCATAAGTAAGCAAGAGAGCAAGAGAGTGACTATCTACTGGCTAATTACACATATAAGTAAATTCTTGGTGACTATGAAAAGAGAAGAAACACATGGGTGAAGAGATAGCCCTTTGACCCACACATTCCCTACATTTGCTTTTCAATATCTTTGTTTTTCAAGTTTGAGCCTACTCTAAACAGGCATCAAGTCCATGAAGAAGGGAAAATGCACTTCCTATGGGTGGTGGTGCTAAGTTTTTGTAACTTCTTTTCTTACTATACCTTCTTAAAAAGTATTTTTTAAAAAGTACTTTTTTCACATTTTTTTAACATTTATTAATCCACATTTTTAACATGGTTACCTGATTCATGCTCCTCCTATCC
>NC_058131.1:491007550-491079102 GCF_016433145.1 Gracilinanus agilis
TATTTGTCCCCTCTCCCTCCCATGCCCTCTTTGTGTGTAATAGAATATTCTATTTTCTTATTCACTCAAGTTTCTCTTGGTGTCCCCTGCTATTTACCCCCTCTTTCCCATCCCCCACGTCATCTTAGATTATTTAGTGTTCCACCCTCCCCCTGTGAATTATTCTTCTGATTACTATAATAGTGAATATTATAATAGTGAATAGAGTTCACTACAGAGAATTATACATAACATTTATCTACATAGGAATACAGATAATTAGATCTCACTGAGGCCCTTAAAAAGGCAAATTTAAAAATTATAAGTTTTCTTTCTTTTCCCTCTGTATCTTATTTACCTTTATCAGGTTTCTCTTGATTTTTGTGGTTGGATATCAAACTTTCCATTTAGCCCTGGTCTTTTCTGTGCAAATACTTGGAATTCTTCAATTTTGTTGAATGCCCATACTTTCCCCTGGAAATATATAGTCAATTTTGATGGGTAGTTGATCCGTGGATGCAGGCCCAGCTCTCTTGCCTTTCTGAATATCGTATTCCAAGCCTTATGGTCTTTTAGCGTGGAGGCTGCCAGATCCTGTGTGATCCTGATTGGGGCTCCTTGATATTTGAATTGTCTCTTTCTGGCTTCTTGTAAGATTTTTTCTTTTGCTTGAAAGCTTTTGAATTTGGCAATAATATTTCTAACCGATTTCTTCTCTGGGTCGAATGTAGTGGGTGTTCTATGAATCCTTTTGATGTCTATATTGCCCTCTTGTTGTAGGACTTCAGGGCAATATTGCTGAATAATTTCTTTTAGTACGGAGTCCAGGTTTCTATTAATTTCTGGTTTTTCTGGAAGACCAATTATTCTCAAATTGTCTCTTCTAGACCAGTTTTCTTGGTCTGTCACTCTCTCATTAAGATATTTCATGTTTCCTTCTATTTTTTCAGTCTTTTGACTTTGTTTTATTTGTTCTTGTTGTCTTGAGAGATCATTAGCTTCCAATTGCTCAATTCTAGCCTTTAGGGATTGATTTTCGGCTATAATCTTTCGGTTTTCGGCCATAATCTTCTGGTTTTCAGCCATAATTTTCTGGTTTTCGGCCATAATCTTCTGGTATTCCTTTTCAATCTGGCCAATTCTGGTGTTCAATTTGCTTATCAGTTCATTTGGTTTCTGAGCCTCACTTTCCAATTGCAAGATTCTACCTTTTAAACAGTTATTTTCTTGCCAGATCTCTTCCATTTTCCTCAAAATCTCAGTTTTGAACTCTTCCATAGCTTGTGAGGAGTTTTCCTTATTTGAGGAGGGTCCGGATGCTTGTTTGTTCTCCTCCTCTGTTTGCTTGGTTGTCTGGATTTTCTCTGTGTAAAAGTTGTCCAGTGTTAAAGGCTTCTTTTTCTTGTTGTTATTCTTTCTCTTCTGAGTTTCCTGAGTCTGGGTAGCCATCATTAGCCCAGCAGCTTCTCAGGTTTATCCTAGCGCTCAGTGTCTGTCCACGGTCTATTGGCTCCTGAGGTCTGAGTTCTGGTTTTTTCCAAGGCCCCTTGTGGGCCCCCTTGCTTGATCCTCTGCAGGAGGTTCCTTTACAAGTCTCAGGGCCCTGCTTCCATAGTCGTATACCCATCTGCACTGGTTCCCCACTCAGGTTTTCAGAGCTTTAGTTCCTGGCTGTGTCTGCCTCTACCCACGCCTCTGCCCGTGCCTGTGCGCTCTGCACCCAGCGTCCTGCTCCCGCGCTCAGATTTCGCTTGCGTTCTTTGGCTTATTGGGGTCCCAGATCTTGCTGCTCTCAGGAACAAGCCCCGGAGCTGCCAATGACTCGATGGGTGCCCCAAACTTGCTCTATTTCTTTTTAGCTGGGTTCCGTACTATAGGTGCTGTGTGTGGAGGGGTTGGGGGTGGGGCGGTTGCTCAGCCCGAGATTTAGTGAGAGCCCTTTATAGCCTGGAAATGTCTCGATTCCACGTACCTTCCACGCTGTGCCCTGTTGTGGGGTTCCTCCGTTCGTCTGGACTTGTTTTTATGTCCCCTTGAGGAGTTTTGTGTGTTTCGGTCAGGAGAGGTTAAGAGCTGCTTCTTACTCTGCCGCCATCTTAACCCGGAACCATTTTTTCACATTTTTAAAATTACAAGTAGAAACAATTTTTTATAATTGTTTTCTGACATTTTGCAGTCCAGATTCTCTCTTTCCTCCCCCAATCCCTGAGGCAGAAAATGATCTTTGGTTATACAAGTCTTTCATGCAATATAACTCCATACCATGACAGGAGACACATTATACATATGACAAAAAACTCATGAAGAAAATAATGTGAAAGATAAAATGCTTTGATCTTTAATCAGACTGTAACAGTTCCTTCTTTGGCTAAAAATAGTATTTTTTCATCATAAATCCCTTGGGTTTATCTTGGAACTTTGCTTCGCTGATAATAGTTTAGTCCTTCACAGTTAATTATTCCAAAAGAGAAAAAGGAAAAAAAATCCCAAACAAATACAAATTTTGAGTGTGTTTCAAAGTGCCGTGTCCTTTTAGTAGCTTCTATTTGTGTGACCAAATCCACTAATTAAGGCCTATCTGCTCTATGTCCTGCCTACCGTTATAAGACAAATTATAACACTACCCACCCACCAACACCAGAGGGTCCAGTGCCTAGGTGTTTACGATTATTGATGACAATGCGTAGAGCATGATTGTTTTCAAACCAAGAACATTTCTAATTTTAAAAACTGTGTGGTTTTGGAAATACACACACATATATTAAAATATATAATACATTTATTACTTTATAAACAGTTCTATTGATTCTACTCACTTTACTTTGCATCATCAGTTCATATGTTTTTCCAGGTTTTTCTTAATTGATCCTTTTCATTATTTCTTACGGAACAATAGTCATATATTATAATCATATACGACAACTTGTTCATCCATTTATTAATTACTGGACAGCCTCTCAGTTTCCAGTCCTTTGCCATTACAAAGAGAGATGCTACACATATTTTTGTTCAATTAGTACCTTTTCTCCTATCTCTGATCTTCTGGGATTCAGACCCAATAGTGGTATTGCTGGGTCAGGGCCCTTTTGGGTATGGTTCTAGATTGCTCTCTAGAAAAGTTGTATCAATTCACAGTTCCTTCAACAGGGAAAGTACTATTTTATATGAATTAATTGATGTCACCTGGTTTGTAGTTGAAAGAGCACATTGTATGGTGGCTAGTGAGCAATAGTGATATGAACCCTAAATCTGAAAAGATCAGTAATTAATTGCAGTCTGGAACACTAAATATTGGGAGAGTGAGCACATAGGTGAGTGTGCTACATACAGCTTCATATAATAGGTTATTTTATCTGTTTTCTTTTCTTATCTGTTCAGAAGATCTGGAGCCATTGGAATATTTCTTCACAAAGAACTATTTCACTGCTTCGTTGGTGCTTCTAAATCTAAACCATTCAACTAGCAATCAGTGGCATTCAATTTCCAGAGAACAGGAAGCATAGCAGTGTTTTCATGTAAACCACTTTTCAAACTCTTGAGACTTTGTACTGGTTCTATTCACATGCAATGTTTATAGATTTCCTCATATATATGTGTTGTTTTTTTGATTGAACTACTTTAACTTAAAAAAGAATGCCTTTACTTCCAACTACATATTTCCTTCCTCCCTCCCTCCCTTCCTTTCTCCTCATTTCCCCCTTTCTTTTCCCCTCCACTTTTCCCTTTCCTTCCCCTGCACCTCTCCACTTATTCTCAGCTTTTTTTTTTTTCAAGAAATGCTGACTGACCAGCAGATGCTGCTGTCTTTCACTAAAGTAAGTGGACATGTTTTGTCCTGAAGCCTGAGACACATCAGTGATTAGCTTAGCCAGCTGTGGAAAACAGGGGGTGGGGGGAAAACAAAGAAACAAAAACCCTCCCCAGCACTTCAGGTTTTGGAGGGTGAAGAGTTATAAGAAAAGTCGATCAAATTCCCAGCTACATTAGGGCATACAACATTATGACTTGTTGGGAAATAGGCAATGTAACTTTACAGCAGATGTGAAGGCAGCCTGAGGGATGGCAAGGAATATAAGTGGATCACAGCACAAGGAATATAAATTATTGTGCATTTCGCAAACGTGAGGGCGGGGGACGCCTGCAGTGGGAAGGAAGAACAATTACCAAAACATACTCAATTAACAATGATTAACAATAATAATCCTTTATAACTATAAATTTAAAAAAAATACCTAACAACTTTGTAAGCCTTAGAGTTTTTCAAAGGAATTAAATGTATATCTTAGGGATGTTATAAATTTTTATTTTCTCAGGCATGGGTCTTAGTAGATAACAACCTCTGAAATCCCCTCCAACAGAGAAGATTCTATGGTTCTAGATCATCTGATTCAACTCAAACTTCCTTAAAAATCTCACATTCTTTCAAAGTACTTATTCAGTTTTTACCCACAAAGAATTCTTGAAGACCACCTAATAAGTTATGGTAGTTGCAAACAGAGGGCATTTCTTTTCTAACAAAATCACAGATATTTGGAAGTATGAATATGGAAGGTCATTTTTAATACCAAAATCTCAAAATAATTTTATATTTCAAAAATTTCAAAAGAAAGAAAAGACTTAACTTGGAACCAAGAGATCTTGAAGACCAACTTAAACCTGTTTCATACTGTTCCACATCTCTCTAAGATGGTTATGTGAGAGATGAATCATTTTAAACTACATCAAAGTGAGAACAAACACTAAAACAAAGAAACACAGATCCAACAGGGGTGAAGAAGAATTGGAAAGGACTTTAGAGATCACTTAGTCAATCTCTCATTTTACAGATGGCTGAGGTATAAAGAGGTTATGTGATTTGTTCAAGGTCATGTAGGTAATAAATAACAAAATCAGGATCCAAACCCACATCCTCTGATTGCAGATTCAGCATTTTTTCCTCTACCTTATAATGCCATTTTCAAGAAGTTTGAATTCCTGAATACTTGGTAGAACAGTGGGTTGAAATTATAAAGTAAATAAAAAAAATGAAAAAATGAAAAAAATTCTGATAGGCTTGAGATATTTTAATGCAGTCAATCTTTTTAAAAGTTGAATTCGATGAAATGAATTTATTTTAGAGAGATCCTTTCCTTGGAATCACAAGAGTTATATTTTAAGTAATTCCAACTCTTATGAGCTTAATAGACATTTAACATCTCTGGGCTTCAGTTTTGTCATTTGAAATACAGTGATAAGACAACTTGAAATATCTATTTCACTAGGGAAGACTGATTGTCTTAAGACTTCATTGAAATCTTTGTTTTCATTAATTAAATATATTTTCATTAAGGTTATTATTATTTTTAGTAGACCATGGTTATGGTCTAATATGTTTATCAAAATCACTCAAGTAACTCAAGTATAGGAAGTCAAAAAGCAAAATAAACAAACAGTGGAAAAAAGCTATAAAGTGGTATTGTGAAGGATACAAAAATCTTGAAAATGTAGAAAGAGCCTATTTCTACTATCTTTGGTGCCTCTGTGGCCTCAGTGACTGAACTACTTCCAGTGTTCCATGAATAATTATCTTTGTCCTGAGCGCTTGCCAGCATGACGCATCTTCATTTCATTAAGGGAAAGAAGGACAGGCTGGAATTGGCAATGGCAGAATTCATTTATCACATTTTAATAGAGAAGCATCTCAGGAAGGGAGGGCCTAATGAGATATTTCTAAAGAAATTAGCCAGCTTCTATTAAAGGGCCATCTCCTGTGAGGCTACACCAGTGACAGATTGCTAATGCCATGATGCAGGGAGGTCTCGTGCCCTGTACCACTTTGCTTTTCTATCTGGAGACATGAGATCACTTTTTGCTCATCCATTCCCCTATTTGAAAATTCACATATTCATTAGGAAGTGAATCCAGAATCCTATACAGAGATAAAGGGATATGCTCTGACTCATATGAACAAGATGTCCTATTCTGGAGACAAGACTAACCTTGCCCAGACCTGTCTATCACTAGGAGGAAGCCTGAGATTGCAGGAGCTTGCTGTAACTAGTAGAAAAAAAAGCACTGAATTGAGAATCAAAAATGTATTAAAACTGCTGTTCAATTTCTCACTGTTTGTTGATTATTTCTCTATCCAGGGACTTTTGGAAAAATCTGCTAAACTCTCTTGTCCTTACCCATAAAAGAGGAATAATAATACTATTGCACATGATGGTTGTAAAGACAGAAAAATATAATGTATACTTAGTGTTATGTAAATAATTTTACATCTATTAGTTAATATCATTTCCCTATTATTTGCAATCTTTTCCCTCAACTTCCCCAACTTGAGTTTAAATAACATATAATAGACATTTTATAAATCCTTGATGATTTATTGAGATCTTTGTCAATATCCTTTATATCATCAGGGTATCTATATTTTAGAGTTTTAGCATGACAGTGCAGGGGATTGAAGGCTGGACCTGGAGTTGGGAAGATTTTATTTTAGTTTAGGCCTCAGAAACATATTACCTATGTGACCACTGGCAAGTCACCAAAAACTCTTTCTGTCTTAGGTTCATAATATATGAAAAAGGGATAATAATCATCCCTGCCTCTCATGGTAGTTTTGAGAATAAACTGGGATAATATTTGTAAATGGTTTTGCAAACTTTAATGAATTATATAAATGCTAGCAATTAACTATTATTATTATTCCCTTTTATTGGAGAAAACTTAGAATGTTCTAAGGACTAACATGTTCTAATTAAATATGCATAAAGCAATTCGCAAAATTTTAGATGCTATATAAATGCCAATGATGATGATGATGATGATTAATTAGTCTCTAAGATTGGCTTTTAAAAAAAGAATGGCTTTAAAGAAGGTGCCAATCTATTTTGATAATGGGAATTCATTTGAATGGATATGGGATTTGTTTATGCTAAAATAACTCATGTGTCAGAGGAGAACTTGAATTCAAGTTTTCTCCTCAATGGCAAGTCTTGTATTCACTTCATTTTTTGATGCTGCTCTTAATCCTTATCACTATTTTTATCCCTTTCTTCTCTACCTTTTCTTCTTTTTTTCTTTTCACTCTTTTCCCTCTTCATACACACACACACACACACACACACACACACACACATTCACTTATGCAAGAGTAGTGGCTAACGTTTTGGATGACAAGCTGACTAGATGACACTGACTAGATTTTAGATTTTTTTAGATTTATATGCATGGATAATAAGATAATAATAATTGGGGAACTACATGTACATGTTAAGACCATTAACATCAAGAATTTTAACTGAAGGAGGACCCAAGCCTTTTAATAGTTTCACTTAAAATTATTTTTATTTGCTATCATAAATAACTCTCATAAATGAGGAACTTGTTCTACAGTGCTCTCTTTTCACCTAGCTATTACTCATCTGAAAGACATGGATCAGCTTACCCTGGGAGAGTCTTAAAACTATTTCTTTCCTCTTTCTTCTCTTGGCAAATAGTCAGGAAAAATGTCAGTTAAGAGGTAATATGAATAATGAGACTAAGTTTAGGAATAATATATATAATCACATGCACAAAGCCTAAGGAAGAAGAAAGTCTTTGTTTTACCCTTTGCTCTGAAAAGTATGAATAAGAATGAAAAGTGAATAATTAAAAAAAAATCTCAACACAAATACCAAGTTTCAAACTATTAATAATTCAATGCTTTTACAAAATATTTCTTGTAAATTCTATTTAAAGGGCATGTCACACTATTTAGTATACTCCATTAATCAATAGCACACAGAGAAAGAAACCATCAATCTGTTTTTGATCCTCAAATCCAAACTTTTAAATGAAAATTAAAAAAAAAAACTTTTCACGATTTTATATTAACCATTCTGACTGTCATTTCCATCAGTAAAAGAAGGGATCTCATGCAAAGACCAAGAATTCAATGTCATTTGCTGTCAGGCCACATCGATTGCAGTTTGAAATGAACTCCCCCGCCTCTCTACTATTCCCTGTAGCAACACTTTATTTTATTTTATACCAGATGAATACCTTCTTCCTTGGATATATTTTTACAAGCAAGTACTGTAGCACCCTGGGGCTTTTTGAGAGGGGTAATGCCCTTTCACCTGCTATTTTATCATAGACTTAACAGAATAACAACCACATTGGAAGAATTCAGACTTCCTCCATCAATGATTCCAAATTCTTTAGTAGCCTGAAACCTCTAACAATTTTGACCAAATGATGATCTACTGAGCTTGCTACAGGGCAGGGGTTTCAACAACAAATTGTACATCAGTTTGTAATGGTAGAAAAGGTATCATTGCCCATTTGAAATTTTTTAATAGTGTGTAAACATAGAATTAAAATATATGCAATTAGGGGGCAGCTGGATAGCTCAGTGGATTGACAGTCAGGCCTAGAGACGGGAGGTCCTAGGTTCAAATCCGGCCTCAGACACTTCCCAGCTGTGTGACCCTGGGCAAGTCACTTGACCCCCATTGCCCACCCTTACCACTCTTCTGCCTTGGAGCCAATACACTGAAGTTAAGGGTTAAAAAAAATAATAAAATAATAAAAAATATATGCAATTATTTATGTGTAGTCATTTACTTGTGCAAATATATATACCCAAAATTGTCACTTAGCTTCTCTATGGAAAGTCTTTCCCTATTCTCATATTCTATTATTTGAATGTTTCTATATTTACAAAATGAAATGATCTCTACTTATTTTCCCTTATAACTTAAATTCTCTTTCCTAAATTTCTCTTTACACCTAAAATAATCTGTATTTAATGAAGCATTTTACTACTTCCCTTTATTGAATACTGGTCTGATTTTTTTTAATTCTGTTTGTCTATATATTATAGCTAAAATAGTTCTGTTATTTTTTATCCTCTGTTCTCATAGATGATGCCTTCATACTCCTTTGAAATTATAACACAACATGCATATTTAAGACCTAAATAAAATTTGCAAATTTTGTTTGTGTTGAACTTTCCTTCCAGTAAACAGTTGGGGACATAGAAACAGAACACATAGTTTTAATTCCAGTCTCTTCTATTTACTTTTAGTGCAATCATGAACAAATCACTTTACTTCTCAAGTCCTCAGTTTCTCAATAATAAAATGGAAGGTTGAACTAGTTGCTTGGTAAGGACTATTCTTGTTCTAAATTTGTGATTTTGTAGATATGCCATCTTTTCATTTATTCTAAAAGAATTGATTTTAAGTATTGTGTTTGTCTCTGAGGAGATATTGACAAAAAGTACATAATTTCTGCTGTCAAGGAGCTGAAGCTCTACTGAAGTGGGGGTATTATCAGATATACAGATGATTAAAAACAAAATATATACAAAGTAGATGCAAAGGAATTTTTGTAGAGTAAGGTACTAAAAACTGGTAAGATCCTATTGGCTACATGTTGGAAGGTGAACCTCAATACAAGATAAAGATTTCAGAAGGTTTGCATGACAAGGAAATGTATATATGATGAATGACAAGAAAGGTGATTTTGTTGGATCATAGTGTGCATTAAACAGTATAATGGAGTTTAAGCCTAAAAAAGTGCTTTAAATACCAAATACAAGAGATTGCATCCTCTTCCTAAAGGCAATAAAGAAACCATGGGTGATTCTTGAGCAGAGGAGGCACACAACTGAAATAACTTAACAACTGCATATATTTGGTGGCATCAGCTAAAAAAAGAAAGGAATAAAACAACTCAGAACTTAGCAGAAACTAGGGAAGCCAGAGGGTTTAGAACTATTTCCAGAAAGTCCAAATAGTGACTATGTTGGCTCTCAGTGAGATGCCAGGAATGATCAATATGACAGGACACAAATACCATGCAAAGTCTCTTTAATTACATGGTAATACAAGAGGATGTTGGTAAATGAAGTCTTAATTACAGATTCCTAGATATTGCTCTATAATTACACTTAGTAGATCCCAAGTAATCATGATGTAACCAGTATTTTCATTTAGAAGATGGGGAGGGGAGAAAGAGGAGAAAGATGGGCCAGACACTCTTAATTTGAATGGAAATAAGTAGTCAGACTTAACATGCATAGACTCTAGGGAATTTGTCCACCACCCTCTCTGCTCAAATACTCCTGCGAACACAATCCACATTCAACAAACTCGTATATAACACACATGTACACAATGCATAACACAAAACACAACATGCATTACATGTATACACACAACCCATTCATACATGGCACATTTGCAGAGGGTAACACATAAACCACATACACAGAACACATATGACAAAACATACCCAACACACGTGTATACAACCCCTATAAACAATACATGCACACTTCTCTCATGGGCTTTTGAGAGAATTTTTCAATTATTTGTTGCTTGTGGGTAGGAATTTCAAGTTAAAGAAGAAAAATAGTTGCAATAAAACATCATTTCCCCAGGTGTCTGAAAGCATTTTACAAATATTATCTCATATCTTCCTTCAGTAGACTTGGAGGAGTAATAGGTGACAAAGACTGAAACTGCCATTGTGGGAAAAAGAATACACTTTGAATACACTTAAATAAAAGAAGGTAAATATCATATAGCAGTCGAACTATAGATTTAGTACCATAGTAAAATGAGATAGTTTTCCCAAACCTGATGCTTAAAACATGTAGTGGTCATGATTTAGAAGAGAGATAGTAGTAACCATTTTACAGAAAATGCTAATTTAATAATGAATTCATTTATTTATCCATTAAGTATTTATTCAACACCCCCTAAGTACAGAGAGTAGCTCTATTTCCTATTAGCTGACTAATACTGATTTTAAATGTAATTAAATTCCTCTTTAGATTGTAAGTTCCTCAAGGATAGAGAATAACCATTGACTATATTTATATTCCCAGCATTTACAATAGTGCCTGGCATATAGTAGACACTTGATAAATAATTACTGATAAAAAAAAGTAGACAATAAGGTTTCAGTGTTTAAGGAACTCATGTCAGTCAGGAGACAGCAGATACAACTAAAATTTGCAAACCCTCTGCAGTTTTGTCATTGTAGAAAACTCATACTTTTGACACTCTTTCCATCAATTCGGGTTGCAATCAGGCTGCAAAAATATGACCTGAAGGGTAGCCTGAGGCACATGTAAATTAAGAGATATGTTCATCATATAGACATTAAAGTTTAGAGGCAGAATTTTTACCCTGAGTATATTATTTTGCATTATCTTTATAGAGAGACCAAGGTTAAAGATTGAAAAGTAATACGAGATCATTTAAAAAAAATTCTTCAAGATAGTATTACATGTTTTGAGTTCAAAGGAATGTGATATTGGTAATTATGTAAGGTTTGGAAGTATTAGTAATTTGATTCAACTATCTGTCAATTAGTAAAATATAATTTAATAAGCACCATTTAATATGCCAGATAATGTGGGTACCAAAAAAAGGTGCAGTATACATATTCAAGGACCTGACATTCTAAAGGAGTTTGTGTTAATGGACCTAGACTTAAGAAGACCTGAGTGAATATCTCACCATAGACACTAGTTATATTACCTTGGGTTAGTCACTGTTAACTTCAGTTTTCTCATTTTACAAATGAGGTTAATAATATCATCAACCTCCCAAGATTGTTGTGAGGATCAAATGAGATAATATTAATAGAATGCTTTGACAACCTTAAAGAATTATATAAATTTAAGCTATTATAGTTATGATTATAAATATCAACTAAATCTTTCATATATAGCAATATATATCAATCACTTTTTTTAATCTTCTCAAAAGATTATATTTCTTATCCTGTATGATGTCATATATCTTAGATATCAATTCTGGATTAACTCACCATTCGTATTTTTAAGTAATTATATCCTTTCCATGCTTATCATGCTTCCCTACCTTTCCCCAAACTCACACATTCATATTCAAACCTACATAGTGACTATATAGTTGCAATAGGTGAGACCTAATAAACCTAGACTTTGATAAATATCTTTAATTCCAAAATGAATTTTAACTGGCTAGGCACAATCATTTGAAGAAACGTTAAAGTATTTTTCAATCATTCAACCAATATCCATAAGAGATTATATTAGACAATAAAAGAGACAAAAGGACTCAAAAAGACCTGCCCCATTACCCTCAAAGAATTTAGTCTTAGTAAGTGTCATAAATTATTCTCATATTAGATAAAATTGACTTTAAGATCATTCAGAGAAGTATTTTTGAATATTCTGATACATTTTATTGATTTTTATTTTCTGTTCCAAATTTTCTCCTCTTTTGTGTCTTCCTCACCCTGTGAAAATCAAGAAATACAATTCCAATATACATATGAAGTTATAAAAATATAATTTCACATTAGCCATGTTGCAAAAGAAAGAAAAATGCAAGAAAAAATAAAATGAAAAAATATTTTCACTGTGCACTCAGAGATCATCTGTTTTCTCTCTGGAGGTGGGTAGGATTTTGTTTTCTTTTGTTTTTATCATGAGTCCTTTGGAATTATCGTGTAGGAATGGATTCATCAAAGCAACTAAATAGTCGATTATCATTTCAATATTCTTGTTACAATGTAAAATGCTCTCCTATTTCTACTTATTTCCTTTTGTATAATCCTATATGTATTCTCAGTTTTTCTGAACCCTTCATTTTTGTTATTTCTTAAAGCAGAATAGTATTCCATCACATTCATGTATGACAACTTTTAAAATCATTCCCCAGTAAATGAGCATCTCTTCAAAATCACTAATTCTTTGTCACCCCAAAAAGAGCTGCCATCAGTATTTTGGTACCCATGTGTTCTTTTCTTTTTTGTTTCTTCTCTTGGGGTACAGATATAGTAATGATATTACTGAATCAAAGGGTATGCACAGGTTTCTGACCCTTTGGTCAGAGTTCCAACATGTTCTCCAAAATAGTTGGATCATTTCAAAGATTCACAAACAAGGAATTGTGGTATATATGACATCTTTTCCAATATCTGTCATTATTAATAAAAGTATTAACAAGGTGTAATGAAGATATAGAGAAGGAAGAGACTACTTAGGATTGAAAATGATTTCACTGATAAATTTGTATTTGGAGTCTTGAAAAGTTAGTAAAATTCTAGGACATAAATAATGGGGTCAAGTAAACAGACACGGCATGCATAAACAATAACATTAAGAAAAACACAATAATAAAGGCATGTCATAGGGATTTGGAAAACAGTAGAGAATTACAGAAGTATATGAATATGTGAGGAGGAGCATTGTTAGATAAAACTAAAAGGTTATTAGGCCCAGATTAAGCAAGCCTGAAATATTTAAGCTAAGGATTTAGTAGAACATTTTTTATTTTTTTTAAATCTTGAGTTTAATGTGTTTTCAGGCAGAAATAGAAAAAAAGTAACTTCTATTCATTTGTTATAATTTTAAATTTTTGTAGAAAAAAAGTAATTTCCTCAATCATTATGACCCCTATATGTCAAATAGAGGGGGAAAAAACAACAATTACTTAGCTCTGAACAAGGTAAGATGTTAAACTACAGAATCTTTTATTTAAAAAGGACTTGGTAAATTACTTAGTTGAATCTCTTCATCTTATAGATGGAGGAAACTAAGGTACTTCTTTTATTGTTCGATCTGTCTGACTCTTTGTGACCTCAAACTCTTAATGATCCCGAATGGAGGTTTCTTGACCCCAAATGAGGTTTTCTTGTTAAATACATTAGAGTGGTTTCCCATTTCGTCATCCAGTAGATAAAGATAAATGGATGTTAAATGGCTTGCACAGAGTTACATAGTGATTGGATATCTGAGGCTAGATTTGACCTCAGATCTCCTTAACTCCAGGTCCAGTGCTTTATTCACACTGAGCAGTCTAGGTTCCTGTTAAACACTGTTGGGCAACTCAGAGCATTGGGAAGTGTTTCAGTCCCTCAGTGAATTAACTTTTCTTAGCATCTCTTTGCCAAGCACTGTGCTATTGCCACCCATTACTATTGGTTCTACCTTTTGGAGCCAAAACCAACAATAAATGTCTTAGTTAAAATTAGATACATTTAGACTAGAAGTCAGGCAAAATATTAGGAGTGATCCAATTATTATTGACCAATAAATACTTTATCTATTTTATTTGTTATTTCAAAATACCAGCTCCTGTTCTTATTTATTAGTTCAATAGTTCTTTTACTTTCAATTTTATTAATTTCTCCTTTGATTTTAGGATTTCCAATTTGGTCTTTATCTGAGGGTTTTTAATTTGTTCTTTTTCTAGTTTCGTTTTGTTTTGTTTTGTTTTTAATTTTGTTGCATGCTCAATTTGTTAATCTCCTCTTTCTCTTTTTTGTTAATATGGACACTCAGGGATATAAATTTTCCCCAGAGTACTGCTTTTGCTGTGTCCCATAAATTTTGATATGTCGTTTCCTCATTGTCATTCTCTTCTATGAAAACAGTAATTGTTTTTATGATTTGTTCTTTAACCTGCCAGTTTTAGAGAATACGATTGTTTAACTTCCAATTAATTTTAAATTTGCCTCTCCATGTACCCTAACTGATTATAATTTTTATTGCATTATGATCAGAACAAGTTGAGTTTATTATTTCTGCTTTTCTGCATGAGTTTGCAATGTTTTTATGCCCTGGTACATGGTCAATTGTTGTAAATGTACCATGTGCTGCTGAAAAGAAGATATATTCCTTTTTATTCCTATTTACTTTTTCTCCCTATATCTATTAACTCTCATTTTTTCTAAGATTTCAGTCACATCTTTTTTTTTCTTTTTCACTTATTTTTTGGTTTGATTTGTATAGATTACATAAAGGAAGGTTGAGCTCCCCCACTAGTAGTTTTACTGTCTATTTCCTCCTTAAGCTACAATACTTTCTCCTTTAGAAATCTGGAAGTTTTACCATTTGGTGCATACATCTTGATTACTGATATTTCTTCATTGCCTATACTGCCTTTTATCAAGATGTGATTACCTTTCTTTTCTCTTTTAATTAGATCTATTTTTGCTTTAACTATGTCCGACAAAATTATGGCTACTATGCCTTCTTTTTCTCAGTTGATGGACAATAAATTCTGCTCAAGCTTCTTACTGTGTGTGTCTACCTACCTCATTTGTGTTTCCTGTAGATGATATATGGTAGGATTTTGGTTTCTAATCCACTCCGCTATCTGCTTCCTTTTTTATGGGTGAGTTCATCCCATTCACATTCAGACTTATGATTACCATATGTGTATTCTTCATAATTTCAACTTCTTTGTTTAATCTTACCCATTCTTATTTCACTATATCTTTCCCCAGAAATGTTTTGCTTTTAATCAGTCCCTTTTTCCTTACCCTTATTTTATTTTCCTTCCTCACTTCTTACTCCTGTTCTATTTCTCTTTAAGGTCTATTAATTGCTCCCTCCCACATTACTCTCCCTTTTAGTACTCATTTGCCCCTCACCCCCCTTCCTTATTCCCTTTCAACTTCTTTGTAGGGTAAGATAGAATTCTATCCCTCAATAGATATGGCTGTTCTTCCCCCTCAGAATTGATTCCACTGAGACTAAGGTTTTAATATGACCTGTCACCACTCTATTCTTCCCCTTCTTATAATAGTATTCTTCCCCCACCACACCCCACCTTATGTGGTATAATTTATCCTATTTTACCTCATAATTAAATTTTTTCTTAGTACCATTCTCTTTTTTGTCCCCCCCCTCCAATTTTTATATATCTTCTTAAACAGCTTAATACCACAACCTCTCCCTCTGAATATTTCTTTTATCTACTATGATAATGAAAACAATTTTTAAGTTACAGATATAATTTTTCCATATAGTAGTGTAATCAAGTTGACTTTATTGAAGCCCTTAATTTTTTTACTTCTTTTTTGTTTCCCTTTTTATGGTTTTCTTGAATTTTGTACTTAGACATCAAATTTTCCATTTAGTTCTTGTCTTTTCTTTAGGAATGCTTGGTAATTTTCTATTTTATTAAATGCCCTTGCTTTCCCCTTTTAATGGGTGGGATATTTTTGGTTCTACACTCAATTCTCTTGCCTTTCTTTCTGGCTAGTTGAAGAATTTTCTCCTTGGCCTGGAAGTTCTTGAATTTGACTATAATATTCCTGGGAGTTTTCTTTGGGCATTTAATGTAGGTCATAATCTATGGATTCTTTCAATGTCTAGTTTTCTCTTTTGTTGAAGAATATCTGGGCAATTTCTTGGACAATCTCTTGCAATATGATGTCAAGACATTTGTTGTCGTTGTTCTAGGCTTGCTAGATCTCTCCTGGATCTGTTTTTCAGGTTATTTGTCTTTTCAATGAGATATTTCATGTTTCCTTCTATTTTGTCATTCTTTGGACTTTGCTTTATTAATGCTTGCTGTCTTGTGAGATCATTAGCTTCTACTTGCCCAATTCTAGTCTTTAAAGACTGATTTTCAGCTATGATCCTTTGATTTTCCTTTTCAGTTTGGTCTATCCAACTATTCATGGCTTCTAGCATGTCAATTCTGGTCTTCAATTCGCTTATTACTTCATTTGATTTTTGTGCCTCTGTTTTCCATATAGACCACTTTGTCTTTTTAGCAGTTATGTTCTTTTTGTCTTACTTTCATTTCTTTTCTCCACTATTCTTCCCATTTTTCTTTTATCTTCCTTACTTTGTTCTTGAATTGCTTTTTGAGTTTCCCCAGAGCTTGTGACCAATTTCCATTTTTAAAAGTTTTGCTATATTTTCTTGCTTCTTAATTTCTGCTGTTGCTTCTGTATTTTGCTCTTTTTCTCCATAATTTTTTTTTCTGTGTCAAGAGCTGTTGCTTATTCCTTTTGCTACTAGAGGATTGAGATTCCTACATGTTTGTGGTCATTGCTTTATTAGCTTTTGTTTTGCAGGGCTTTGCCTTGTTACTATGTTCCCTTTCCTGCCATAAACCTGAGTGACAGCAGATAGATCTGTGATGTTGTTTGTGTAAAACATGAGCTTTAAAGTGTTTGGTCCTGAGGCTATCTTCCTCAATTGTTGCACTTCCAACACAACTGCACTGTGTATTTTGCCCTGAGACTATATTACCATCCCCTGCTGCCCTGGCTGTGGCCAGACATGCCATTGCCTAAGCTCTGCTCTCTTCAACCTCAAGTAAGCCCCTGAGAATTTGGAGATTGGCATGGTCCTTGCTCTAACTGGTGTAATAAGTGGTGTAGGGGATGGGTGATTAGCTTACACTTTCATTAGTGCAGTTTCACCCCCTTATAGTGTGAGAATATGTACTCACTGCCTACCTTTAATTCTGTTTCTGTGAGAGAGTCCCTTTACTCATCCAATTTTGATTTCTGTCCTTTTGAGATGCTTTGTAATGACTGGTTGGAAGGAGAATCAAAAAGCTTCTGCTACTATGCCACCATCTTGGCTTTGCCCCTTGAAGCTGTCCAATTGAGAAAGAACTTGCCTCAAAAGTTATAGTGGGAATAAATATGTTAACTGAGTAGGGACAGGTCCATTTTTATTCTAAGCTTTTTTGGTGTGTGATTCAAGAGTGAACTACTTTTTTCTGTAATAAAATACAAATTTAAGATATATATGATTTGTGTATCACTCAGAATTGGTAAACAACTACTAATAATATATCCATACTCAAGTCCTTATTACAGAAAAATCAGACTTATAACTACTGAGTAATGTTAGACTAAAAATGAATACTCCAAGTATTTAAATTTTATAGGATTTAATAACAACAAAATGTGAGAGAGAAAGGAGTTTCTTCAGCCGAGTGAGCAAAGAGCCAGAGACCCAGAAGTCTGCTACACTTGAGCCAAAGAAAAAGCCCCCACAGCGTGGGATTCAGCAAAATTAAAAAAAAACATACACACCAGGGCAGAACACAGGAATTCAAGACAAGGGAACCTCAGGAAGAGTAAAGAACGCTGGGAAATAAAGTCCCCAGGGTACAACTTTTTTAAACACACAGTGATAAAATGGTGGCTTCAACCAAAATGATGTTATTCTTCTTAAGTTAATGGATATTTTTCTATTACAAAAGATAGTAGCATCTATCTTTTTTAGGGATCTTCAAATAGCCTAAATGATCACTTGTCAGATATGTTATAGTAGGATTCCTTTTATATATGAGTTGGTATTGGACTAGGTGGTTACTCTGTTTATTCAAAATTTTAAAGTCTTATTTTTTAAGGCCAGGAGATTAATCAATTTGTCAAATGCCACATAGTTGGTTAGTGGCATAGCCCCTCAGATATTTTGGATTCTAAATCTAATGTTATTTCCGAAACATCCTGCTGTAGGATTATTACTAAATGGTTTACTTAAAAGTCATAGAATAGGCAAAGATAATGAATAGTTTTAATAAAATAGAAAGATACAAAATTAACAGAAAAATCAGGAGCATTTCTATTTAGTGATAACAAAAATACAATATTAATTAATAAACATTTATTAAGCATCTAATATATATATATATCCCTGGCACTGCTCTAAACACTGAGGATACAAAAAGAGGCAAAGGACAGTATACACCCTCAAGGAAAGTATGATCTAATGGTAGAGACAATGTGCAAACAAATATATACAAGGCAAACTACATACCATTAGAAGAAAAATTAATTAGCAGAGATAGGGCACTATAATTAAGAGGTATTGTGTAAAATTTTAGTTGGATTTAAAGAAAGAAGAAGAGATCAATAGTTGAAGTGGATAAGGAAGAACATTCCAAGTATGGAAGACAGTCAGAAAGAATACCTAGGGCATAGAAATGTGGTGTTTTATTTATAGAACAACTTAAAGTCCAGTGTTGTTAGATTGAAGAATAATTATTGGGAATGCAGAGGTAAGAAGCCTGGAAATATGGGAGGAGCCTAGGTTAGGAAGGATTTAGAATGACAGAACATTTTGTATTTGCTCTTAGAGGATGTAGGAAGTCACTTAAATTTATTAAGTAAGGGAGTAGCATGATCAAACTTCTGTTTTAGGAAAATCATTTTGGTGGTTGAATGGAGAATGGGTTGGAGTGGTGAGGGACTTTCGGTAGCCAGACCCATCATCAGGTTATCCAAGGCTTCTTGTAGAAGGTGGTATTTTAGTTCAGACTTAAAGTGATCCAAAGATGCATGAGAGAGAGAGAGAGAGAGAGAGAGAGAGAGTTATTTTTAGAATCAGAAAAATATGAATTCAGGTTCTGCCCCTGAAGGATACTGGAACCTTGATACTTGATGAGACATTTCAATTGACAACTTTCCAATGATATAAGTTTCAGAAAAGAGGAATACATGCATAGGTAAAATGCTTCTTCACATAGGAATATCCAAAGCAATAAAATCACAATTCTAATCTCCTAATAACAAATATAAGTATAAAAATTCAAAATTTCAAAATAAAAATGAGAATAAAATATTTATGTATCACCTTACCAAGGCACACTGAGAACACACTTAGAATATGAATATAATCCTATTTGGTAGGATATTTATTGTTCTTGTTTGGGTCATGCTTATATAATAAAAATTACAGTGCTATGAAAGTTAATTTGCAGATTTAATTGTATAAAAATCTGAATACCAAGGAAGTAATTAATAATAGTTAAAATAATAAAATCTTTCTGAAGAAACAAAAAGGTCTTATAAGTTAAAGGGAAAATGGAAAAAAAAATCGAATAAAAAGGGGATGGAGGAAGAAATGACACAGACCTAAAACTATTAAAATTTAGAAAGTTTCAAAAAGGAGGCAGTTTGACATAGTAGATAGAGAAAAAACCTAGGGATAGATAATACCTGGCTTCAAACCACTGGCACATCATGACTATGTGACCCTTGATAAATTTCTTTTTCTCTCAGTGCCTACACACAACATGTTAAGACTATAAATTTCATAAAAATTACTGAATTTCATTAATAGAAGGAATTTTATCACTAGAGATTGATTATACCAATGAAATCCTAGCCCATATCATTGCTCCTTCCTCCTAAAAATTGCCTAAAGTATTTGTAATTGGTTAAACAATAGGAAAAAAAACACAGTTGAGTAGAATGGAATAGACAAGCAAGCATCAGAAACACTAGGATTCAGTAGCCCAATAAGTTAAGAATACAACTTACTTTTCAAAATAATCTCTAGTCAAAAAGACTTTTTGACAAAATTGAAAATTTCATTTAAAGTTCAAATATGATGTGCCAATAATAATAGAAAAGGGATATGTAATAAGCATTTATATAGCACCTAGTCTGTTCCAGGTACTATACTAAATACTTAACAATTATTTCATTGGATCCTCACAATAACCCTAAAAGATTGGGGCTATTCTCATCCACATTTTAAAAATGAATAATCTAAAATAGACTCTGGTAAAGTTTCTTGCCCAAGGTTAGCCAGCTAGTAAGTGGCAATGGCTTGATTTGAACTCAGATCTTCTTAAATCCAATTTCAGGATTCTATCCACTGCTCCAACCTACTTTCTCAATAATCAATTTGCAGGTTACTAAAACAAACAAACAAAACTATCAAGAGATTCATGGTGGGAAATGTTGTCTATGATATACTACCAATCTTAAAATTATGACAAATGGCAGATGTGGAATTATTTACATTATTGGGATTATATAAGACTAGAAAAAAGTGATGTGGAAATTGTAGGGTTAAAGTGAGGAATATAAGATAGAAGGCACAAATGTTGCTTGGGATTCCATGGAATTTTAGGAAAATCAGGACCATCCTGTATGGTGAATTCAAGAAAGGATGTTGACAGGAATCACTCAGGATGACAAGGAATTTGTTGAGATCTGAAACTCAAGGAAGGAATACACATCATTATTATCACATACCCATGAAAGCAGGCACTATGAAATCAAAAGGAAAGTAAAAAGCACTCAAGTTGGGTGGGATGCATTTTATCTCTTTTAATCCCTCCTTGTTAGATTTAAAAAAATATTATCATTTGATAATATAGTCATAAGCCAATCTGACATTATTATATACTATTTACATATAAAGTTATATTAATAAAGAGTATAAATACTGTGGAGTATTTAACATCAGTGCACTGGCAGGAGCTCTTTAAATAAAAGCCATTTTAGTTTTTCTATGAATTTGATTCTTTTCAGCCTTTCCTCTAATAACATTGAACACTATGAACTCACTTCATTAGTCACTATTTGAAAGCTATGCTGAATATCATTGGAATTTAGCACTGTGTTGTCTACCAATAATGTGTATTATCATAGCATAATGTAGTTTAGAAGAATTTAAACTCCCTTATACTATAGAGTGGCAACTTCCATTTCTCAATGGGTTCCTTCACAGAATTTTAGAGGTAGAAGATTTTATAGGATCACAAACCCAGTGATAGTGAGAAACTCAAAAAAATGATCTAGCCTGATGTTTCTTTTTACAGATGAGAAAAGAGTTCCATGAATGTTAAACAACTTGTTCAAATTTGCACAGTTGATTAATAGTTAGAAGATCTGAGAATAAAAACCATATCTCCTTTGTTTCAGCCCAGTACTCTTTCTCACTAAATCACACTGCTTCTGTAAGAATTTATACTTAATGGATTAGTTAGGAACACAAAGGTCTTAAAAAGAAAAGGATATTTTTAGTTTAGTTCTTGTTTCAAAATAAATAGTACAGTCATGTAATAAAAATATAATTAAATATCTATGTATATACATTATGTATGAATATATGTACATTTTATATAATAAGCATATATACATAAACATATATATATATATATAAATAGCTATCTAAATAGATAGACATAGCTAGATTGCTAGCTAGCTAAATAGGTGGATAGATATAGATAGATAGATAAATAAATAGATAGACAAAAAGATTTATATAGAGATAAAAAGATAGATAGATAGATAGATCTATTGTATTATAGTAGAAATTTAAAGTAATCAACCTAGTTCTATCTGAAAAAAAAGTTTATGAAGAATTTAACCAAAGATAGGGAAACCTTCTTCCATTTGTAATATACATTAGACATCTTTAACTGTGAATAAAGGCTTTTGGTTGAAAGCATGTACACCTTGTACTTAAAAAAAAAAAAAAGTACCATGGCATAGTGGACAGCTGGCCAGTTTTAAAATCAGAGAGCTCTAGTTTCAAAAATTGCCTATGTAAGAGATAATTCACTTGCTATGTGAACTTGGATAAGTCATTTAACCTATCAGTGCCCCAGACAACAATGTAAGACTACAAATTAAAGAGAAAGTACCCACCTTATCTTCAGTGGAACTTTCCTCATCTGGGAGCTGCCTATACCACTGAAGTCACTGGTCCAGTGTCTATTTCTAGCCTTTTATTATTGAATAACAATAAAACTGTTTTTGCATATCTTAAAAACTTGATTCTTGGATCATAGTATTAGAACCTTGTGTGGGTTAGGGAAATAGTTCCCCAGGGAAATGAGTTCCAGAACACTTTCCCTTGTATTTGGTTCTAGGACAACTGAAGCAAAGGGGTATATAAGACACATTATTCCCCTGAGAAGGAACTAGAGTAACTAAAGGTGCCAAGAGAAAGGAGAGAGGTATAAGTGGCAATTCAGGCTTATGAAAAAGCTATGAATATCCTTTGCAGGTTTCCCTCAGATGCTAGTGAAATGTGAAAGGTTTCTCCTCTCACTTGATTTTGGTAGCTGCCTTGAGACCAGAAAGACATTACTAATCTCACCAAATAAGAAACTGCTTCAGTATGTCCCTGGTGAAAAGAATAATGCACCTAGGATATAGGATAGGGGCTTGAGCCAGTGATTCTATTTTATAGTGTTTTTTTTTACCTAAGCAACAATGATCCAGATGCAAAGGTCCAGTGTCCATCATTATATTTACCAATTTACTGGGTAATAATAATAAGTAAAACTAGCTAATTATAAGTAAAACTACCATTCTTAAAGCACTTTAAGGTGAGTAAAGAGGTTTAAAAACATCACTTCATTTGGTCCTCTCTATAATCCAGTAAGGAATTATAAGATTAAATTATTCATCAGAAAGCATACTGCTACTCAATGTCTGAGGGAGGGTTTGAACTCAAACTTTCCTGGCTTCAAGACCAACATTATCCAATAGGCTTTGGCTTGTAAACTCCTTCCATAACATAACAATGGTTGTGAGTGACAGCTAACATCATCACTTCTTACTCAGCCTGAGGTGGTGAGAGATTAAAAGATAGATATTGATCAGATGAATTTCCAGATTTCTTTCTCTAGCCATATTGTGAGGTAGAAATGAGAATAAATGGATTCTCACTACACAAAATTTGCAAATTTAAAAATAAAATTAAAAGGTTTATTTATCTTTGATCTTGGGGAAAAGGAGAGTGGTGAACAACATACAGGATATAAGATGAAATAAAGTGGTTTGTTTTCAGAGAGACAGAGCTACATGAGACATTAAGAATACATCCTAATAGATGATATACAGTATTGTACCTTCTCTTATGGTAGGGGGACCCCCTGTGTCACTGTTTAGTGAAATTTTTACTCTCTTAAATAAAATGTTTAATTTTTACACTCAAGAAATAGTGGGATTTTAAATTTTAAATTCTTCCCCATTCAAGGGTATGATTTTAATGATATAGAATGAAATAGGAGAAAACTTGTGAAATTCACTCTGTTACTTTCTTATATTTTTCATCAAAGATAACCTTAATAGGTATGTATATAATTCCCATATGGGTTGGTAGATGTTCATGCTTCCTGAATTCTTTGTAGCATTTGATAACAGTTGGCCATTAGGATCTGGATATTCTCTTCTGATTTTTATGCCATGATATCCTTTTATTTCTTTTACTTGTGGCTCTTTAGACCCATCTAAATGTGAAGATCATCATGCATGTGACACTCCTTCATCTCCTCTTGCTTGGGTCATTACAATGGACTTATCTCCAGTCTCTTCCCTCTACAGTTTATCCTCTACATCAATGTCACATTAATATTTCTAAAATAAATCTACAGGGGTGGAGCAAAGATGACAGTGTATAGGCAGCAATCTAGCTGAATTTTCTCAACAATCTCCTTATCATTGAGTCCTTGAAAACAAAAGGAATAACTTTTACTGATTTGCAAATAGAAGTCTACATTACTCAGGGGAAGTAGAATGGGAAAGAGATAAGAAGAGGGGGGTGGTGATAAAATGAAAGAGGATTAAGGAGATCAAGAGCAAAACAGACTTTTGAGGAGGGACAGAAAAGAGAAAAGTAAAGAGAGACAGAGAATGCTGCATAGACAGAGGGTAAACAACTAAAATTAGATAAAACCACAGTTGAAAGTAACTATGAATAAGAATGGGATGAACTCAGTCTAAAATGGAAATGGATTATAAAATAGATGAAAAACAGAATGCAAAAATAGTGTGTTCATAAGAAATACACTTTGAATAAATAAAAACACAAAGCAAAAATAAGGGACTAGAGGGGGGCAGCTGGGTAGCTCAGTGGAGTGAAAGTCAGGCCTAGAGACAGGAGGTCCTAGGTTCAAACCCAGCCTCAGCCACTTCCCAGCTGTGTGACCCTGGGCAAGTCACTTGACCCCCATTGCCCACCCTTACCACTCTTCTACCTATGAGACAATACACCGAAATTAAGGGTTTATAAAAAAAAAATAAGGGACTAGAGCAGAATCTATTATACTTCATTTAAAATCAATCAATCAATCCATGGATAGATAGATAGATAGAGAGAGATAGGTAAATAGATGGATTGATAGATGAATGGATAGATAGATAACAGCAGGGCTATCATTCATGACCTTAGAAAAAGCAAAAACAAAAATAGGCCTAATTAAAAAAATAAGAAGGAAAATTAAATTTTACTAAAATTATTACAAAAATGAAGTAATATCAATACTAAATATAAATCCACCAAAATGCATATCATGCAAATTTTTAAAAGAAAAAGTTAAATGAGTTACTAGAGGAAATAGGAATAAAAATATACCTATATGAGATTTCAACTTTCTTCTCTCAGAACAAGACAATTCTAATATAAAATAGTTAAGTAGTTTAAAAGATGAGTAGAATATTAGATAATTTAGATATGGTAGTTCTTTGGAGAAAACTGAATGGAAATAAAAAGCAGGATACCCTTTTCTCAGCTGTACATGCCACCTTCACAAAAAAAATTGCCATGTATTAATGGATAAGAAACATTCAAATGTAGACAAGCAGAATTTAGATGCATACTTTTCCTATTATAATACAAGAAAAATACATTCAATAAAAAGTTGTGGGAAAATTGTTAAAAATTACTTGGAAAGTGAAAAATCTAATCCTCAAGAAAGAATGGGGTCAAAGAACAAGTTATAGAAACAATCAATAATTTCATTAAAGAGAATGACAACAATAAGACAGCATACTAAAATATGTGGGATACAGCTAAAAGAGTGCTTATGGGAAAATTTAGATTTCTAGATACTTACACCAGTAAAATTAACACAAAGCAGATCAAAGGATTGAACGGGCAATTAAAAAAATACTAGAAAAACAGAATGTTAAAAATCACTGATTAAACACCAAATAGAAAATCCTAAAAAGAGAGATTAATAAAATTGAAAGAAAAAAATTCAGTAAAACTAGGAGATGGATTTTTGAAAATATTAAAACAGACAAACCCATTGGTTAGTGTGATGTAAAACAAGAAAAAAAAACAAATTACTATTTTAAAAAAGAAAAGTATGCATGCATCACATTAAGGAGGAAAGTAAAAGAATTATTTTGAGCCATATTCCACATTTATATTCCAGAAAAATGGACAATATAATTGATATTGATAAATGTTTTTAAAAAAATAAACTGTTAATTAACAGGAAAGGAAATAGAATATCTAAAAAATACTTTCTTTAAAGAGAAATTGAACAAATGATCAATATACTCTCTATGAAAAAATCCCCAGGATTAGATGGATTTATAAATAATCCTAATACTTTATAAACTATTTGGAAAAAAAATAAAGGAGTATTATCAAATCCCTTTTATGATGTTAATATGATTTTGATACCTAAACCAAGGAGAGGGAAAACAGAGAAAGAAAAATATAGACCAATTTCCCTAATGATAAATGATGTAATTAAAAAAAATTTAAAACCACAAAGGAGATTATAGCAATATATCACAAAAATAATTCACTTTTAGTAGATGCCATTTTATACCAGGAATGTAAGGCTGCTTCTATATTAGAGTAGCTATCAAACATAATTAAACAAATTTTAAAAATCTGATTATCTCAATAGATGCATAAAAAGCTTTTGACAAAATGCAACATTCATTCTTATTTTAAAAAAACACTAATTACAGAGGAATAAATGGAGGTTTCTTTAAAATGATAGGTAGTATCTATCTGAAACCATCAGCAAGCATTTTCTGTGACAGAAACTAGTAGTCTTCCCGATGAGATTAGGGATGAAACAGAGATATTCATTATCCATACACTTATTCAATATTGTACTAGAAATGCTAGATATAGCAATAAGAGAAGAAAAATAAATTAATTAGAACAGCCAATGAGAAAACAAAATCTTCACTCTTTGCAGTCTAAGACTAGTCTGTAGTGTATAGACTATAGACTATATGCTTAGAGAATCCTAGAGAATAAACTAAAAAAGAAAATAATAGAAAAACTTGACAATTTAAATTGAGGTAAAGGATATTAAGATATTCCAAATAACTTGACAGCATTTCAATATATTCACAACAAAGAGCAGCAGTAAAAGATAGAATAGAAATTCCATTTAAAATATCATCAGACAATAAAAGATGCTTGGGTGTCAACTTGACAGACAAATCCAGGGACTCTGAACACAATTATAAACACTTTTCACACAAATAGTGATCTACACCTTTGGAGAAATATTAATGGCTCATGATTAAGCTGAGCCAACATAATAAAAATTGCAATTCTATCTAAAATCATTCATTCAGTGTCAAAATAAACAAAATAGCAATTTTTTTTAGAAAATTAGAAGAAACAATAAGAGAATTGATCTAGAAGAACAAAGGGTCAAGAATTTCAAGGGAATCAGTGAAAAATGTGATGGACTTCAGTTAACCAATGTTGTTATTCAGAAATTCAGTCATGTCTGACTCTTTGTGATCCCATGTACCACAGTAGGTCATTCCCATATTCTCCACTGTTTCTTGAAGTTTGCCTAAGTTTATGTTTGATCAAGAGCAATAAAAGCTCAGCAATCCTAGAGCTCAATGTGTGTGATAATGATGAAAATAATCTGATACTGGCTAATAAATAAAATGGCATATCTGTGAAATAGATCAGGGACATAATACATAATAGTAAATAAATATGGTGATCTACTATTTGATAAATCCAAAGATCCAAGCTTTGAGGACAGAAACTCACTATTTAACAAAAATGCCTGAGAAAACTTGAAAGTAGTGTTGCATAAACTAGGCGTAGAACATTTCACACAGTATATCAAGATTGCTTAGTTCTTGCCATTTGTTGTTAAAGAGGGCTAAAATGATTTCTAAGTTGGAGTCAATGTACAGCTGTACAACTCTTGCTGAGAAGAGTAATATGAACTCAGAAAACTCTAATCACAGGTCAGGCAAAAAATAACCTATAGAACAATTTGTATGAAGATGTCTCTAGATGAAGATGTCATCTCTCATTTTTTTGACCTACTCCAATTCTGCTTTGCTCCTAGAAAAGAGTGCTTTCTTTGATGTGAGGATGCCATGTTGGACACTCTGCCAGGGTCTCCTATATTTCACAATCAATAGCAATGTTCTTCAGCGAGACCTTTAGTGTGTCCTTGTATCTCTTCTGACAACCTTCTGTGAGTTCTCTGTAAAATAGTCTCTTTGGTAAACATATTTTTGCCATTTGAACAATGTGGCCAGCCAATCAGAATTGCAATCTCTGCAGTAAAGTTTGAAAGTTTGGCAATTCATCTTTAAAAAGTACAAGACAATTCAAATGTAAGTGATTCAGTTTACTAGCTTGGGGCTGGTATTCTGTCCAAGATTCACAAGAAAAGCAATGAAGTGAGCACGATCATTCTATAGGACTTAAGTTCAGCAGGCAGCATAATATCTCTTCTCTCCCATGTTTTCCTTCACAGCCTCCCAAACACAGAGTTAGTTCTGTCAACCTGTGTGTCAGCCTCATCATCAATGTGTATGTCTCTGGAAAATATATTTCCAATGTAAGTGAACTTGTCTTATTGTAATGATTGAAACACCATGATGAGGTCAAGATGGGTATATGATTTAAACATAAAGGGGGATATCAAAAGGAAATTAGGGGAGCATGAAAAATTTTACTTATACAATCCATGGAGAAGGTAAGGTTTTATGAGCAAAAAGAAGATAGAGACTTATGATAAAATAAAGGGGTTAATTTTGATTACTTGAAATTAAAAATGTTTTGCACAAATGAAACTAATGCACCCAAGGTTAGAAGGAAATGAGGAAAATGGGTGGAATATATAGTGAGTTCCTCTGATAAAGACCTCATTTTTAATACATATAGAGAGAACTATGTCAACTTTATTAAAAATATATGTCATACCTCAATTTATAAATGATTAAAGTGTATGAACAGGTAGCTTTCAGAAGAAGTCAAAGCTATCTATAATCATAAAAATATTCCAAATCAGGATTTTTTTGAAAAATGCAAATTAAAACAACTCTGAGGTACCATCTCACATATGTTACTTAGATAATTTAAAAAAATAGGAAGATGATAAATATTGGATGAGATGCAGGGAAAAATGAGATGCTAATGCCCTGTTGGTAGAGTTGTGAATTTGTTCAACCATTCTGCAGACCAGTTTGGTATTAAATTGGAGGGTTTTAATTTATTTCAAGTTTTTTTCCTCTAGTTGTTATACTTTTGAAATTCTAATTCATTGGTGTGTCAAACTCATATAGAAATAGGTCCCTATAGTTGCAGATTGACTTAGAATCATAGTTTAAGTTATACCTATGTTTTACTATATTATTATATTTTTTTAAATTTTATTAAACACACTGAAATTACATTTTAATTTAATTTGTGAGTACTATAGCAACATGCAGCCAAGAGTTAAACTCTGATGTCTCTATTTTAGCAACTCTTTAAGACTAAGTTGTCAAAAAGTTATTGGCCTAGGTATGAACATCATCACTCTCAGCATAGTGGGCATTCCTTTTCTGTGGTGGGAGTTGAACTTGATGTCAATAAGTTCCATTAAAATTTAAATTCTATATTTCTGGTAGAGGGAGATTCCCTAATTGGTAGTTAATTTTATTAATGAAATCATAGGCCTATTCTCTATATTTTGTAAACTATTAAGAACTTATATAAAATTAATTCATTGATGACTAAAGCAAGACCTTGGAAAAGTGAGATATAAGAAAATGAAGTCTGAAAAGAATAAGGGACTCTAAAGTTTTCAGGTTTGAATGGAGACCATAGGATGACAATGAAATCTGGGTTTGGACAGCAAATAAACAAAGAAAGGCAAAAACACAGAAAGGGAAACACACACACACACACACACACACACACACACACACACACACATATATATATATATATATATATATGATGAAGTCACAGTTTTCACTTCAATATTGTCCATTTGCAAGTGTCAAGTCATGAAGCATATTATATTCATAGTACTAAAAGGACATTCAAAGATAAAATCCAGCCTCTGATGTTTATTACCTGTGAAATCTTGAGAAAGTCACTGAAACTACTCATACCTCAGTTCAAAATAACCTCTGAACATATCAGTATTTTCTCATAGGGGAACACTAAATATGCGAATTTATTCATCCTGTGTAGATTTCAACCCATCTATGTCTTAGCAAGTTCTACGGAGTGTCTGAAGCACATTGTAGTTAAGGGACAGGCCAGCCATTATGAAACTAGGATTATAGGCTGCATATGAGCAAAAGGATTCTTGAAATCAAAGTCAGCATTTAAAACACTATATCACTAAATATGTGTATATGCATAAGTACAAACATATATGAAACTGACACATTAAATTTAACCATTACTGACCATGAAAAAACAAACAAAAAATGAAAACTAAGCTATATTTTTCTAAATGTGGAGCCATCATCTAGATTTAGCTTGGATGGTTTGTGTAGAATTCTTCTGGGTGTCACCAATTCCTATAGCTCTATGTCTTACCTAAGAAATTTAAAGATTTGTGGGTATTAATTTGACACCTTTGAAAAATATTGAATTCACTTGACAAGAGAGCAAAAAAGTTCCCATTGAAAAGCTCACTTTATAAAAGGTGACAACTGCATATTTGAACAGAATTCAACTAACTATGAGTCAAAATTTGTTTATTTTAATCAAGTTCATGACAGACACTTTCTAGAGACCTAGATGCAGTTTTTTAATTGGTCTATTTGCATAGTACAGTAGAGCTGTGATCATGGGAAATTCTCCAAGGGAAGACAAACTATAAGCACCTGAGGAATGACAAGACTAAGAAAAAGTGAGCTTTGTGAAAGAATAAACTTCCTACACAGATAATTATAGTAAGTGGAATTATTCTATCCCCTTTGGACTCTGGCACAGAGTATCATTTTTTTATGTGTAATTGAAATTTTGAGGTCTCTGATCTAAATTTCCTGTGGAAGTTTAGGGATCTCTCAAACTACATTTCCCAAAAGCCAACTGGCTTTCTCTCTTGAGTAATCATGTAGACAGGAAGCATATAATGTAGATAGAAGGATAAAGACTGAGGACTGGAGGGCCTCTTTCTTGTCTGGTTGAAGAAGCATGGTGGTGGAGGTAATGGCGGGTCTTTCAAACTGACTCTTAACATGGCATTTGGCTTCATTTTTCTAATGGCTGCCAATAAATCTTTTAAAACCATACTATTTTAAAATCTATCCTTTTATATCCATTTTATTTCTTGCATTTATAAAGAAACTCTTCTCTAGAAGGGAGAAGATTACAGTCAGAGGAATGACTACAATTGATAGTGTAATGAAGGCTATAATTTTAAAAAGAATATCCTTCAAAGAAATTTAAGAAATTATAAGCAATGATAAAAGAAAAAATATCATTAATTTCAGACAATATGATGGCATACTTAGATTAGAGAATCAATTAAAAAAATTAGATGCAATGATGAACAGTTTCAGGAAAAATTCAGGATATAAAGCACATCCATATAAATCATTAGCATTTCTAAGTATTAGCAATATGTTCTAGGAGGAAGAGATGTAAAGAAAAATTCCATTTAAAATAACTGCTGGTAATATAAAAAACTTGGGAGTCTACCTGCCAAGATAAACCTAATAACTATATGAATACAATTACAAAACACTTTTTATAGAAATAAAGCCAGGCATAAACAATTGGAGAAATATTAATGGCTTGTGAATAGGTTGAGCCAATGTAATGAAAAAGGCATTTCTACCTAAATTATTTTTTCAGGGTCATACCATTCAAAGTGCCAAAAAATATTTTATAGAGTTAGGGAAAAAATAGAACTTAATTGGTTTAGAAGAATTAAATCAAAAATATCAAGACAATTCATGAAAAAACAATTAAGGAAGGTGGCCTAGTAGTACCAAATGTCAAACTTTATTACAGAGTAGTGATCACCAAAATAATCTGATACCTGCTAAGACATGGAGTAGTGAATCAGTGAAAATGATTAGTTGTAACATACACATAATGAATGTCCATAGTAAACTAATGTTTATTAATTCCAAACATCCAGTTTTGGGGACAAGAACTGATTATTTGATAAAATATTGCTCTGGAAACTAAAAAGCAGTTTGGCAGAATCTAGGTATAGACCAATATTTCACACCATCCACCAAGATAAGGTCAAAATGGATATATGATATTCACATAAAAGTTAATATTATAGGAATTTAGTGGAGCATGAAAATCTTTAACTATCTAATCTATAGATATAAGAGGAATTTATGACAAAATAAGAAATATAGACATTCATGGGAAGCAAATGTATAATTTTAAATATGTAATGTTAAAAATGTTTTGTTCAAATGAAACAAATGCAGTCAAGATTTTAAAGAAACCACAGAAACAGGAAAAATTATAATTATTTTCTCTTGTAAAGACCTCATTTCTAAAATATTTATATAATTAAATCACATAAAATATGTCATATTACAATTTATAAATGATCACAGAATCTGAACACACTGTTTTCATAAAAAAGCAAAGCTATCTCTAAAAATATTTAAAAATTACCAGAATTATTATTTATTAGAGAAATGCAAATTAAAACAACAATGAGGCACCACCTCACACAGATAGGATAATGAGACTAAAGAGGAAAGGGCCAAATGTTTTTTGGGATGTGGAAAAATTGAGACACTAATGAATGTACTGTAGATAAAGTTGTGCAATAATCTAGGTCTCTATTCAAAAGTGATCAAGACTCCCAGGAGAGGAGTCAAAATGGAGGAGTGACCCAAAGCTGCTCTGTGTCACCAGGAGAATCCTCTCTTTATATCAATGATCCAAGACAGCTCTCAAGGAATTAAATTGAATAATCCTATCCACTGTTTTTGATACAGACATGTTAATTCTCTGATATGATCTCTTCTTTTAAGGATATTAATCTCTCATCCTGTTGATAAAACAATTTGGAATTTGCTGTGATTTAAATACAAGTCCATGGGGCAGCTGGGTGGCTCAGTGGATTGAGAACCAGGAGGTCTTGGGTTCAAATATGGCCTCAGACACTTCCTAGCTGTGTGACCCTGGGCAAGTCACTTAACTCCCATTGTCTAACTCTTACCACTCTTCTGCCTTGGAGCCAATACACAGTATTGACTTCAAGATGGAAGGTAAGGTTTTAAAAACAAACAAATAAGTATAAGTCCAATGGCTTAGAGTTTACCCATTTTAGTTTCCTCTTTGGGGAGAAAGTACTTGAACATTTACTCTTCTCCAGTCTTTCAGCATTTATTCCATTCTGTACTGTCTTCTAAAGGTCATTAACATTGACACAAAAATCATATCTGCATAATCTTTCAGTGTGTTGGATTAATGTTTGAGCTTTGCAAGTCAAATTTATGAACTTCAACTAGGTGTTCTCTTAGTCTCTATCTAGGTAATTTAAAAGATTCAAAATAAGAACTGAAGACTGAGAGACATTGATAATGGGATGTTGGAAATTATCTTCAATTTATACTGTATATATCTGGTCTGTGTATAGTCATTTGTATATTCTCTGCTCCCTTGGCCTATGTGCTACTTGAGAAAAGGGATTGTTATTTGTGTGTTTGTTTGTTTTTGCCTTTTTTTTGTATTCCTAGTAGTCATCTCTTTCCATCCTCAGGTTTTTAATAAGTTCTTGTTAATAAATTCTAGTATAAAATGTGAAATCAGTACAAGCTGTGTGTGTTAAGGAAAAACCAGGAAAAAATGACAATATGAGTGAAACATTTCCTGACATACTTGGGGGAATTGAGTAGTGACTAGTACAAAATTTATGTCAGTGTGGAAAGAAGGTGAATGGGAATCAGAGAAAAAATATAAAAATAGTTTTTCTTCACCATGTTCAAAATACCATCTCCATATATGGCCCCGTCCCCAGAATTTTTAGCAAAAATTTCTCAGCAGCTTTCAAAAATGACTGCACAGAAAAGAAAGCCATTCTATGTTTTGGTCACAGTTCATAGCATTAATCTTTTATTTTCCTCTCATTGAATAGTTATACTGAAATAATTCTAGAAGCCAACTTCTTATCCCCACTCCCACACACATTAAATAAAATAAATAAAAAATAAAAAGCACAGCAACACAATTTTTTTAACTTAAGAAACAAAACCTTCATTTTTTACAAGTGTGTTTGGTATAAAATTCTTAAGCTAAACACAAACTCAGCCTGTTGATTCTTACTGAGAACATTAATTGTCTACAATCATTGTTAGAGCATCTGTTTCACATTTTGACAAGTGCACTTATCTTCTTTTTTCCCTTCATATTCCTCACGTAAAAATAATGAATAAATTACAGGGAGTTGACAAATGTGTTGATAATCAAGATGAAACACAAATGAAGTGGAAGAGGCTGTATTTCTTTGCAGAGTTGTAAATTGCTTTCTTTTGTATAGTGGTAAGCCTGACTGGGAAACTAAAAATTCCACCACATGTGGAAATTAACAGGGAAGTTCAAACAGAAATGATTTTTCATCAGTGAAACAAGTGGTCAGATTATTTTTTAACAAAGTATATCAAACTTGCCTTATAATTTGTGAATCCCTGGAAATATTAGGAAGAAAGAAACATAGATTTCAGGCTGAGGTGACCAAGTATTGGTGAAATTTATTAAAATGTAATTGTAAGAATTTAGTAATAGAGGGTGGCAGCTTATATCCTTTTATTAATAATATTCATCAAATCAGTCTTTTAAATAATTGTTCCATCATATTCGATCTTTGAATTCTATTTTTGGCCTACAATCTTTTACTATTATTCTAATATTAAAATACTTCTCTCTGTGTTCCCCATAGCCTCAAAATATATGCTGTTTTCATGATATACATAAGCCATAAACTGACCCATCATCTGTATTTTCTATTTCTAGCATGCTTCTATTAGATCACTTTTGTTTGACTTTCTTAAACAAGAGCCGTAGCACAGGGTTTCTATTTAAACAAAATCAAACAAATTAAATAGCTTAATTTAAAAATAGAATAGGAAAATTGAACACCACTCCAAAATTTTCATTTTTTCAAATGAAGAAATTAAGGCCTAGGCAGTGGAATTGACTTCATTTAATGTCATATGAGTTTGACAAATAAGAGAATGATAATTTCTATTAATAGGTGATTATTTGCTTTAATTCAACTCAATTTAAATGAATTTGACAATTCAACACAGAATGTAATATCTGTTTTCTCAAGTAGCAAGCTCTCTTCATATATTTTGACATGATTCAAGTGCTCAACTTAAGTTATATGCATCTTTTCAGAGGCAAAATTTTGCATGATAAAGTACATAAATAAATACTCATTGAAACCAACAACAGAAGCATGCCATGACCTAAGGAGAAACATGAATTGTGGAGACAGTGAAGGACATTCTGGAACATGCACAGAATGCTTGGGAAAGTTTCTATCAATTTAAAGAGGTTAAGACCCCTTCTTCTAGGATGTTTGGGATAAATCGGAATGGAAGTGACTTAGAGAGAGGGGGGAACATAGGAAGATATTCTGTAATGTGCAAATTACTTGCCTCTTCCATATTGAGGGATGATGTCCCAGACACTCTGCATATGTTCCAGGCCCCCCATTACGCAAACTTTATATTATAGATTTTGTCCTTATTTGAGGGACGTCAATTTTGTATTGACATAATTTTACTAAAAATATACATGTTTTGCAAGATAAAGATACAAAAGTTGCAAGATGAAGCACATAGTCATTGAAACTAACAACAGAACCATGCTGCAAAGAAAATAAATAAATAAATAAACAAACAAACAAATATATATAAAGTTGCATCCTTAGTCCACTTAATGCAGTCACAAAAAAGTCCTTTTATTTTCATTTTTCCCAAGTTCTCTTTTTTTGAACTTTATTCCTCCTTTCCCCAAGTGGTGATTGGAGTGAGGGTTGGGGGTGATTTAGAGAGATGAGGCAAAGGAGTTTCATTGTTACAAAACTGTCGTTAGAAGGTATTAATAAGAATCTATAACTATTTAGTTTCATGTACTCATATCAAGAGGAAAAGAGCAAAAGGAAGGCATAAAAATAGACATTTCTGACTTCTCAATTCTCCCTAGGGCTAGCATTATTCTTTCACCTTCACCTCAGGTAGTGTATAGTTGAAAGAGAATCAGTCTGAAAGTCAGCAGTCTTACACTTTAGTCCTATCTGTGCTTCCAACCTCCTGAGTGCCCTTGAGCAAATCACTTAAATGCAAAGGTTTTATTTTTTTCCCAAATGTAAATTAAAAAAAAAGTATTAGCGAGGCTAGGTAATTTATTTCTAAGATCCTTTCTGGAAGTTGTGTTCTATGATTCTTATTGTTCCCTGAACTAGATTCTTTTTATTTTTAAATAAAAATTATCATGGCAGTCTGTCTCTTTTTTCTCATGAGTCCAATACGTATTTATTGCCTAAATGTGAGGGTCAAAGAAATGAGAACAACACTCAGGAACCCTATATAATGTAAGTTCTACAAAATTTGTCAACAACTCTGCCCTCCTAAATGTCCTGGAATCCACTGACCTGCATGAAGTCTATAGATAGTTAGCTTTTGGGTGTCTGACCATTGTGAAAAAAAGACAATTGTTTCTATTTAATTGCTTTCCTTTGCAACCTTATGCATTAAAAATATTATTTTAAGATAGGACCAATAAGCTACGCAGACTACCAGAGAGGCTCATGTCAGAAAAATAGGTAAAGAACCTCTGATCTAAAATTTTATTTCTTATATAGGGAAAACAGAGGCAAAAAAGGGATGTGGCAAGCTATAGTATAGATAATGCTCTTTTTATCTTAAATTGTAATGAATCAGTGACACATGCCAGCTTTAATTTTATGTTGACTTTTGCCTACTGTAAATCTTGCCATTCATTATTAGTTATTAAACCAGGTTCATATATCTCCTGCCAAATACATTGAGCTACATAACAGCTGAAAAATTGCAGGCTCTGTCCTTGTACCTGCCATTTTTTTCTGCATATACATGAAAATATGCATGATGAATAGATTTACATAAATAAAGGCAGCAAAATATGTAAAAATGCTTGCCACATGATTCCCATTTCATGTTTGAAAATATGTATTGAAATATTCAGAGAATCATTGAAGCAGAGTTGGAAGGTATGTTAGAAATAACGTACTGGGGAAAGTTTCTTTCTACCTTAAACCTCACAACTGGCTCATCCAGCTTTTACTTGAAGAACTCCAGGAAGTGAGAACTCAAGACATCTTTTGGAAGTCTGTTCTGCTTTTGGATAGCTTTAACCTTTAGGTCATTCTTTCTCTTATATGAAACTGAAGAATCTCCCCAGGCAGTTTCTCTCTATTGCCCCTATTTCTGCTTATTTGTGATGTGATCAGTCGTATTCGAGAATGAACAACATAACGATAACAATCTTTTGTGATTAAGCAAAACAAATCCCTCTTCTACTTGGGATCCCCTAAAATTCTTGAAGAATAGCTACATACCCTCCCAGTAAACATTTTCTTGTTCAGGACACTCAAGAATGTCTGGCTTACATGTGCCATCAGTAAACCCATTTTTGAATTGGAAGAAAATAATGCAGGAAGCAAAGTCAAAAGGAGGAACCCTTATTATTAAAGAATTTCCCTGTTAGAAATTAAACATATTGCACGTGGAGAACATTGCCCCTTAACACAGTGCTGAGTGCAGTATAGGCACTTAATAAAGTTTTTAATTGATTGCTTTTCTTGTTCCACTAGTATGTGTTTCTTTCCCATATAAATAGGAAGGTAATTTTTAAGGAGATATTTGCAACAAAGGAACTAATATGACCTTTGAGCTGGAAGACAAATTGAATCTCTAGTTTGAAGTATGTGAAAATGTGATTCAAGCCTCTGACAATTTCATTCTATTCAGCTTGTTGGTTATTTCCATACTAATGATGCAAATGTTAGAATATGTATAGGAAGAACATTAATAGTCTACTTTTGCTGATTACTGTGGGGGAAGGGACTAGCTAGCAAATTTTATAAGCCACATTTCCAAATATAATAATAGAGAGTGAGTTGGATTTGGGATAAGGAAATTCTGAATTCAAATCCAACCACTTGAACTCTCCCTGTCGCAATTTCTGTAACAGTAAACAGCAATTACAATAGCAACTAACTCTCAGAGGTGTTGTGAGGATAAAATGAGATAAAATTTGTTAAATTCTTTATAAGCCTTAAAATACTACATAAATCCTGGCTGAACTTAATGTTCAAATAAATAAAGTAAATTCCCCAAACTTTTCTTAATGCATTAAAAAAAGTTACCTTCCATCTTTGGTTCTATGGCAGAAGATTAGTAAGAACTAGGCAATAGGAGTTTAAGTGACTTGCCTAAGTCACTCAGCAAGAAAGTGTTTGAGGTCATATTTGAACCCAGGATTCCTGTCTCTGGGTCTGGCTCTCAATCCACTGAATCACCTAGCTGTCCCATCTTAATGACATTTTAAGGTCTTTAAGGTTTCTGTGCTTCCTCAAGTAATTAGCATCATTAGCTATTTATTTTACTTACTATATCTGGAATTGCAATCATCTATTTAAAATAAAAATAAAAAAATAAATGATAAAAAATGATGATGTCTTATTTTCTCCATTCATAGCACCTTTAGAAAGCATCAATCTTTGATTATTCTTATATTTTATGAACTCACACTAGATATTTAGGTAACTCTGAGTAAACAAAGTCAGTGATTGAACTTTATGATAATGCCATCTTGATTGGCCTCAGGCTTTTTCTTTTCTTTTCCTAAAATCTCAATGTATTTGTCATGTAATCATATTACCCATTTCTTTACTAGTCCTATCAACAAGTATAGCTTGTTCATTGATGGAGAAATTTGGGCAGCAAATAGTTTATTGATTTTATCAAGATAGTTCAACAAATTTCCATCAACAACCTAATAGGTTTCAGATAATAAACTAGTCATTGACAAAACAAAAATAAAGCTAAAATCTTCCCTCAATGAGTTCATATTTTATTGTAGGGACACAACATGTACACAGATAAAGAAATACAAGGTAATATAGTAATATAAGGAAAAGGGAGTCACTACCAACATAAGACTTAGAAAATTCTCTTCTTCCAAAATTCCCTTTTACTGCTGAAGGTATTACAATCCTCCCAGTCAAACAAGCTTGCAACCTTGGAGTCATTCTTGATTCGATTTTCCTCCTTGCCCACCTTTATATCTAATCTGTTACTGAGGTAGGTCAATTTTTTTTATCTTACATATGCCCTCTTCTCCCCTCTGATATAGTCAATCTCTAAATGCAGTGTTTCATCACTTTACATCTGGACTATTTCAATACTTTTCTGGTTGGTCTCCAAGTCACAGCTTTCCCTCTACTCCAGTATATCCACCTCTTGGCAAGGTGTGGTTGCCACCTTTGAATGATGACCTTCAAAAAGCAGGTCTGATCATGTCATTTCTACCCACCACATCATATTAGGATCTAACATAAAATCCTTTGACATTTGAAGCACTTCATAACCTTCCCTATTCTTTCCAGTTTCCTTAAACTCCATATTCTCTCCTTCACCCTCTTACAGGTCCCATCCCTGTTCTTCAAACAAGACACTTTATCTCCTGATTTCTGGGGTATTTTCACTAGTTGTCCCTGGAACCTAGAATGCTCTCTCTTTTCATCTTCTTTCTCTCTTTCTTTTATTTCATTCCAGTTGCAAATAAAATTTTATCTGCTATAGGAATCTTTTTTTCTTAGCTCCTTTAATTATTATACCTTGCTATGTTGATTATTTACAATTTATTTTATATACAGCTGTCTATACATAGGCTCTTGTCTTTTTCCCCCCCTCATGGTTACTGTTTCATCCATTAGGTTTTGGGTTCATTGAAAACAAAGATTTTTTTTTGCCTTTCATTATAGCCCCAGTGCTTAGCTTAGGGTATGACACATACCAAGAGTTTTATAAATGTTTACTGACTACTTACTGACAGGCAAATGGTACTTGAACTAAACCTTGAAGGAAGCTATGCCATTGAAGATGTAGAGACAAAGAAGGACAATCTTCCAAGGCATGAACAGGGCATGGGGACTAGAAATGGCATGTCAAGTTGGAAAATATCTAGTAGGCCAGGTTGACTGGGATGTGACATATGTGAAGGGGAGTAATAATAAGGTTCTCCTCTTATTATCTTGTCTTTACGGAAATGGTCTGCACACTGCTAGAATTAATTTAGTTTGAAAAAAATAGTCTTTTATTGCTATTAATTAATTTCAGACATTCCCTCTGTGGATGCTCCAAAGCATTACAAGCAGCTTCATTAAAAAGATGTCTCTGTTATATCATGGATAAAAGACCTGCATATTGGAAAAGGGGATGAAATTAAACTTTCCCTTCTGCCTTTAAAAATTGCATTTGGGTCTATAATAATATAGAAAATAATAATATTTTTTGTATGAGGGTTGGAAAGATCAGTCAGGTTCAACTTCCCCTTGATTTCCAGGCATCACAGAAGGTAGACCCTAAAAGGAAACAAGAATTAACATTAGCAATAGTGCTTCTGGAAAAAGGCATGTAGGGTAAGAGAAGAAAGATCAACACTTCTGATATTGCTTCTTTAGATTTTTTAAAGTTTTAAGAGGAACAATCTTGCCTATTCTATAGAAAATGAGGCTAGAATGTACTAGTAAAACACATGAAGTGAAGAAAGAATAGATTGTTGGAGAGGGGATGAAGTGGAGACTTTACTATTTCAAGATTTGCATTTTACTTCAGAATGAAAAACAAAAATGCTAATATTGGGGGAATTAATCTAAATAAGGTAGTGGGCACATGAAGCAGACCATTGGCTAACACCCTTACAATTTGTTATAAATGAAAATTAATCTTGGAGACTTTATACTAAATTTATATATATATTCATTAATAAAGAGAAAGAAAGAAAGAACTAAGGTTTTTCTAGCCTTTCCAAACTTAAAGTCCCCAGCAGAGGTCGCAAGTCATAGTTCCTGGATTGGGCATGGGGTGAGGAGGTAGATTTTGCTCCCTTATTCTCTACTTGCCAGACATGGCTTACATAGATAAGCATTGGCTCACCAGAGACAGCTCCTTTTACATGCCCCCCAAAAATGGCAGAGAGAGCCACCTGATTCATGGGCTGGCTTTTTAAGTTCAGTCTAAACCTTTCCCCTAAGATTTTCTAGTTGGCCATGACTTTACTTCAGTCCCTACAGATGATATGCCTTGACTTTTTCCAGGCAGGAATCTCTCCTGCCACACTGGCAAATTAAGACACATGATTCTGTGACCCTTATTCTATGGGACTTCAAGGACTGGACTGGGTTTGAAGTCCCCTACATAGTTAATTCAAACAAATTAAAATAAACTATCTGACTGAAATCCTTAATTTTTTTTCTTTTTCTTATTTACCATTTTATGGTTCTCTTGAATTTTGTATTTGGACATCAAATTTTCTGTTTAAGTCTGGTATTTTCTTCAGAAATGCTTGGAAATCTTCTATTTTATTTTATATGGCCATAGTTTCCCCCAAAAGAATATAGCCAGTTTTGATAGGTAGGTGATTCTCCATTGTAGTCCTAGTTCCCTTGCCTTCTGAAATATGATATTTCAAATCTTGCAGTCTTTCAATGTGAAAGCTACCACATCCTGTGTAATCTTGATTGCGGGCTCTCTAATATCTGAACTGTTTCTTTCTGGCTGCTTGTTGATGGCTTATGAACTATAATAGAAAAAATGACTTCAAATTCTCCTTAGATTTAACTTAGAATCCAAAGAGACAATGAATTTTTTATTCACATCTAATGGAGCACCAGGTTCCCCATTGGAAAATAAGCTAAAGTGACTTTCTCTAAGTCATACATATAGCTAGTACTTTTGACTTCTACATCTAGTTTAAAGCTTTTGAGTGTAAATTATATAGTTATCCAAAGAAATAAAAGTGAGAAGTGAAGGAAACTTCCATTTCTTAAGAAATGAAGACTTCCTTGATTATTGCTTACGTATTCTGTGTAAGTCAGTATTTCTTTTCATTTAAAAGAGGAAACATTCTAAGGCCATCTTTGTGGTGTGTTTTTCAATTTTTAAGTAAGTAGCAATAGATTTGAAACTATGTTTTGCTCATTTTTTTCTCTCTTTTTAAGGCGCCAGTCCTAGTAACCACATAGTGAGCCTGTCATTGCTAGAGCTCTGTGATCACCATGTCTATAGGATCCTTGGGCTTTTGTCAGAGAACTCTCTTCCCCACCCCAACCCCACTAGCTTGTCCTAATCCTTAGATGGTTAGCTTATCACTGATGCTTAGCATTTTCAATGATCTACTTGTCATGTACAGCTATTAATCTTCAGAGTTAAACAACAAACCTAGACCAGCAAAGGAGGGAGGGAAGGCTGTTGAAATCCAGGCACAGATTCTTCATTAGTTTTATAAGTTTAAAGAATCAATAATAAAATATACCTAAGATTTTTTACTTGTTTGTTTTTTTAGCATTTGATGATTTTCAAGGAGATATAAATGCTCACACTGGAAATATAAAAGTAGTTCTTCAAGATCCTTTGACCTGTAATGATTCTATCCCATCTGCAAGATCCAGTACGTGTTAACTTCTTTCAAGTAGTCATTCCTGACTTTTCACCTAAAAGACCTTTCCCCCCTCTTCGTAGGTAATTTTTTTGCCCTCTTCTTCCCACTTATCTCATTATAAATCATGGGTCTATTACATTGAAAGGGACATCAGGACACATGTAATTTAATCTTTTTATTTATAGATGAAGAAAATAAGGTCCAGTGAAGTTAAATGAATTTCCCAACGTCATAAAAATAGTAAGCATCAGGGATAGGGATCGAACCAGGACCTCTGACTTCAGATCCAACTTTTTTCATTCTATCCGCAACTGCTTTTTTAACATATTATTGATACACTTGATTCTGTACTCTAAAGGCAGGAACCAAGTACTTTTCTTTTTTATTTACCATAGTATGTAATATTAATATTTTATAGTTTCTGTAACACTAAGTTTTACAAAACACTTTAATTTACATCTCTATGAATTAGACAATCCTATCATTATCATTGTCATTTTGTATTGTTATTCAGTCATATCCTACTCTTTGTGATCACATTTCGGGTTTCCTTGGCAAAGGTAATGGGATGTTTTGCCATTTCCTTCTCCAGCTCATATCACAGATGAGAAAACTGAGACAGAGTCAAGTGACTTGTCCAAGGCTGCACAGCTAGTATATGTCAGAGTGTCGATTTTTAGCCCGTAAGATGATTCTTCCTGACCTCAGGATTTTTGTTCTATACTGTAAGTCTCCTAGCTATCACCATTTTGTCAAGTGAATCTCTGAAAAGCACTAATCTTAGCCACAGGGAAGAGATGATACTTAAACCCAGATCACCTAATTCCAAAGCCCAGGGCTCTTCATTATATTGCCTCTCAGAACATGTGCCAAAATCTTGGTGATAAAACTCAGAATTTTATACATAATCTGGACCCATTAGCTTCTGTCATTTTCAGTCCCTTCTATATTGGTCATTGGGCTACTTGGTCAACATTACTTGTATAATGTCACTGCCCTGCTCAGAAGACTACAAAGGCTACCTACTACCTCTTTGATGAAATATATACTTTTCACACCGGAATTAAAGTTCCTTCTTCAATATTTTCCAGAAAGGGAAAAAGAAAAACACTTTTTGAGATACAGTTCAAGAGCTAGATTGGGGTAATGTTATGTACATAGTGAATCTGGACTTAGGTAACATATCTGAAGATACCTCTCCTCAATTTTCTCATTTGGGAAAGGAAAAGTTTAGACTAAATGACTTCTAAGTACAATAGGATTACAGGTTTAGAGCCTTAAGGGACTTCAAAGACTATTTAATCATTACTCTCATTAAAGAAATTGAGACCTGGAGAGAATAGGGAATTGACCCAGTATCACACAGCTAACAAATGCCTGAGCCTTCATTTGAACTAAAATTCTCTTATTCCCAAATCCAGATTCTAGTGTGCCATAATTCCCTGCCCTTAAATTCACACCTACTAAGTCCTTTTTGTTTCAAAGGTGAAAGTACCTATACTTTGACTAATACACCCATTGTCTGCCACATAGTAAACTGTACACAGGTGTTTTGTTTCTTCACTGCAAGTAATCTTCACAGAGCTCAGTCACTAAAATAGTTATACAAATAACTATAACAACAATTTGCTGAAGACGTATGATTAAAGTGTTGCATCAAGTCCAAGAATGGAAATGTCTTGTTTGCAGGGCTGATAGCCCTAATGCAAATTTGTATATAAACCTTTCTAAGGAAAATCCAAACAATTTTGCTACCAAGAATTTACTAAGGAAAAAAGAAAAATAAAACTCTCCTCTTCAGATGATGCACAACCAATAAAATGAGTACAGTTCTTTTTTGTTTGTTTCCTTGTTTACATTATCCCACAGAACTAAAGAATAGAGCTAAGATTAGACCACACATTACTGAATCTTTTGAATCTGGTCTTCCTTTGGTAGGTTGTAGAGCTGGGAATAAGTTTTTAATTTGCTACATTATACAATTTATATCCTTAATTAGAGAATGTCTAACCTTAATTAGGGAATGTTTTGTCCAATAATATCTTTAGCACAGTATTAGCTACTATGAGACTTTGATGTGGAAAAGAAAAAAAAATGAACTATTCATCCAATTTAGGTAGCAGTTCTTGTATTTCCACTCCAGTCCCTTTTAATGTCAGTCTGATTCCCTTTCACTTTAAGCACAAAGGAACATTATACATGATCCATTTTAAATGTCCCACAAATGCATTTACCTTTTGTTCTCTCAGGTGTTGGGAGAATTACAATGGGTCACTATTACTGCAAAAGTAGAACATCTCTGTTACACTACTTTTTAAAAAATTCAAACAGGTTACAATAGCATTGACATTTTTTGAAGTCAGATACCTTCCCAAGAGTTGACTGCACCAAGCAACTGGATGAGGTTAATGGCCTGAGGCAAAGCAGCCTGAGTGCTATTCAGTAAAACCAGCTTCAATTCCCAAGGGGAAAAAAAGAAAAAAGAAAAAAAGAAAACTAAATGCTGAGATTGCTCTTTCTTGGCAAAGCTATGCAAAAGTTCTGTGATATTAATTGCAGATATTTATGCCCATATAGCAATTAAGTTTCTACCCAAGAGGATAACCTAAATTTGAAAATAGTGACATAAGTTATTTGGATTGATAAATTAGGGCTGAAAACACATACTTCTATATCATTATTTTTAGAGTTTGTGTTTATTCCATCTGGAAGTGATACAAATCTGCATCTTCTGATTATGAACAGTTTTTACTACAAATTAATTTTTTCAACTATGGTAGGTACTAGTTCAGATATTAAAAACAAACCAACAAATCAACAACAAAAAACAAACCTTCTTTACCTATGAGCCTTAGTAAACCTGGGAAACAAAGAAGAAAATTTAATTTTTCCTATTCAGATTATTGCTATTTTGTTGTTGCTATTGTTTCCTTGTCTTTATGACATTCAGAGAGATATTGTTATTACTGATACCATTATTACTTATTATCATCATTATTATTATCATATTCTCATATTTTATGGGCTTCAGATAAGAATAGTCCTATGACTTTTTATGCTACGTCGCTATTCCTTTTTATTCAGCAATCTGTGGACTTTTGCACAAATGGATAAAACAATGATTTCTTATAATTGAAGAATAATAAACATTAATAATAGCTAGCATTAATATAATGTGTATGGGGTATTCAGGGAGGACTAGCACTTCTGGTGATAGGGCTTGCCAAGCTCTTCACAGAGCTGCTGCTCATTCTTTGGAATCTACATTTTGCCCAACTCTCACCCAAGTGTCCAAGAAACTGTAGCAAACTTAGCAGCCACCCAGGTTGATGGTAACCGAAAAGACACAAACCTTTTGGTGTGTTAGGGGATGTCTTCCTCAAGCATATGAAGGTTTATCCCAACTGAATGAATGTAGGAGAAAGGAGAAATAGCCATGAAGATAGCTGAAGCAGGCAGTGTGCAGTGATTAGAGCAGGGTCAGACACTGAAGATCCTGTGGTCATCCACTGCATCCAGAGGCATGGCCAGTCCTCCTTCTTTTGTCTTTCCAGTTGATTTCAGTGACAGAAAGAGAGTGGAAGAGAGAGTGAGGTTGATGACTGTTCAACTCTGCTTCACTTTAATCTAGTTCAAGTGCAAATCAAGACACCACTCCATGATGTCATTGGACCTCTTCAAAAACAAAGACTGAGCATTTGTAATACATTTTGAAATCAGTAAGTGTTTTATAAATATTAGTTCATTAAACCCCACAAACTCTGGGAGGTAGATGCTATTATTATCCCCATCTCATAGATGAAAAAAAAACTAAGGCATAATGAGGTTAACTCTCAATCTACCTTCTCTCTAATTTCCACACTTTTGCCCTTTTTCTCTTTCTCCCTTATTTTCTTATTTCATAAGATGTATTTCTTTAACTAACTGTGTATACATGTTCTTTTCTCATTCGACAAATTCAGATGAGAGTGAAGTTCAAGCTTCAGCCACTTCTCCATTGTACACTCAGAGTAATAATCTTCCCTTCCTTTTCTAATCTTTTAAGATCATCAAGACAATACACATTTATCATGAGACTTTCTGTCAAATTAGATTCTCTTGGTGAGCACTGATGATGACAGAGTTCAGAGGAGAGATATGAATTATCTTCTTAAATTAGAATTTAAGCAGTTTATCCTTATTTATCTCTTTGTAATTATTCATTCATTCATTCATTCATTCATTTCCTTTTATGCTTCTCTTGGCATTTGTATTTTCACTTTCTAAATAGCTTAGGTGATTTAATTATTTTTGTAAGTCCCCTATTTCATTAAAGGTCTATTCTCTGTCCTATATTCTATTGTATTCTTTTCCTCCCACAGAATTATATACTTAATATTTCTCAGTTAGTTATTCTCAGCTGTAATCCTGTACCTTTTGCCTTCTGGAATATTGTATCCTTAGTTCTCTACTTCTTTATAGTGATGGATACTAAATCCTATGTGATCCTCACTATGGCTCCTTGGTATTCAACTTTTTTTTCTTTCTATTTGCTCAAAACATTTTTCTTTTGAACTAGAATGCTTTCAATTTTGGCCATAATCTTCTTGAGTTTCACTTGGGAGTTCTTTAAGAGAATGATACATAAAGAAATAGTGCTTTGCATTCTAAGAGGGTGTCATGGGCAACACTCATGAAGCCCAAATCCTGTAGGAGAAAGGTTATTTTGAATTTCTTGTATAACTTTATTATTAGAACTAAGTTCCTAGACAGATAAAGAGATTAACAGGCAATAGCTACATGAGTTGCCTTGTGAATAACCCAATTTTATGAGTCCCCAAGTTTGCAAGTTCAAGACTTTTTCTAGACTAGAGGAATGTCATGACATGAAATTGTTCTTTTCAGAAGGGAGAAAAATGTAGGTCTAATGAGAATGTGAGTATTCAACAGCTCACAAACTGTTTATTTTTCTGGTAGAATCTTAAGTATGGAGTGCAAACCTTGGAGGCCTTGTAGGACTCGGTTGGAAAGAGAGCCCCTACAAAGTTTCAAAGGGTTAAATTGATAGGAACTTCAAGTTCACTTTTTCTTCCAGCATCCATTTGAGTGGTATATGTGCTCTCTGATCTATATCCAATTATGGACTATTGTTAGGTTTTTGCTATCTTCATTTTCTGGGATAAGAAATTGAGGCTATGCCTAAACGAACTTGACACCTCAAGTACTGATTTGGAAAGTAAAGAATTTTACCCATATTTGGGGAAACTTAAATACCAATTATATACTGAGTATAGATGGACATTTTTTCTGATAATTTCTAGTCATGGAAATAGGTAGAAAGTCTGGGCAGTCTTCAGGCTTAAATATCATCCATCTGAGAACAACATCTTAAAGGATAGAGAGAGGAAGAGGGGAAATTGAATTACAGTTTAAAACTGAAGCAACTATCATTTTTGTTGAGAACATAAAATCAATATTAGATTTTTTATCATTATACCATTTCTTGGCTATAATTATTGATTTAATATTTGTACATAAAATACAATTTTTGTCTAGTGGAGAGACTTGATGTATCAATTGAATTCTCTTGCCCTAGTTACTCTACAGAAATGAAATTTGGACTCGTATAGAAGCCCCTTTGATGAAACAATTTGGATATAAATTCATCTGGAAAACTATATAGAGTCATTTCATACTGCTTGTTCCTGAGATAAGTATGTTAAAAATTAAAATAATTCAAATTTAAGAGATAAAGGAGTCCTATTTTATGGTAAGAATGGGCAGTGTCACATGGGTACCCTGGTTAGCATTGCACTTCTTTTTTAACTGTACATCATAAAACACATTATAAAACAATGATTAAGGCAAATCTTGGTTACAGAGAAGGTTGCTACCAGCCATCTTTGTGATTAATTAGAAAGTCTTTAATAGACAAAATGATTACATATGTTGGGTTTGGAGTGCATTCTAGAAGTTACAAAATTCCTTAACCAAAGGAGTTGCCAAAATTTAACACAATTCAACAGAAAGTCCTTCCAAGCTACAACTTTACACAGCACATTTTATAGGGGACAACATATTCAATAAAAAGGTTACTTTAATAATATATTTTTGCCAGCAAAACTTCAATGCCACACAAATGTTTCCTATTCAGTTACTCACTTGCATTTTTCATCTTCCAGACTTTGTAGAGATCGGATTTCTTTTAACTCTCACTACACTAATCCACAGAAGTCTCATTTTCATCTAATAAAAAAAAAAAGTTTCCAGACTTCTATCCCACATAAAGGGATAACACTTTGGGTTATCTCAATTCTTCCTATGGTTTGTTCTGTCCCTGTCCTGTGACTACCTATGTATGCAGTGATGTTCACAGACTTTCTCTACAGTTTTCAAGGGGCAAGAAAGTTGCTACAAGCATAAGGTCAAGTCGAACACCAACCAAGATAAAGTTCTTTAAGACCTTAAAAAGACAGCTTCTTCTCCTGCCCCTAGTAGGCTAACCTAATTAAAGACTTTGCTGCTAATTGATTACTCAGCTAGCGAGCTATCACCCCTTTGAAGCAGAAAAGACTCAGATCAAACAGTTCCCGTTGCAGTGGAAATTAGAGCATCACTGGAGGAAAATGCCAACATATCTTTAAAGAGGAGAAGGGTGCTGAGAAGAATAAACAAAAACCCCCCATCAAAGTTCTCAACTATCTTTACTAAGCTTGTAGTCAGTGGGAGAGAACATTAATTGCCTTGATTAACTTTAATGGTTGCTTATTTCCTTTTAGTTTATTGGCTTCTCTTTAATTTTTCAAGGTTTCAGGATTAGGATAGGATGGAGAAAAGTATTTCCTTTGTTCTCCCTCAATACTTTACAATTAGGGACCCAAATAATGAAAATAAACTCCTTGAGGGCAGTAACTGATTTATTTATTTTTCCTTTTGTGTCTCTAGTTCCTAGCTCAGTCTTTCATACTATAGAAGTTTATTAATCATTTGTTGAATTAAATAAAATTGACAATCTATATTTGACATTACTTATGGACAAGAGAGTCAATTACATTTGGTCATGACTCAAGTGACAATGGAAGGTTTTTATGATCCTTAATTTTTTTCCCTACACATTTCTCCACTGCCTATATCTCTCAGCTTTCACTTTTATTTCTTAACTATTTTCTAATAGAAAAAATATTGATTTTCTTTTTTAAAAATTTCAGATTCATTTAATAATATACATGCAATTCTTTAAAAAATAAAGAAAAAATAGTTGAAATACGTTGACAAATTTTACTGCACAGTATATGAAGCACTAACCCCTAGTAATCTCTGTTATTAACAAATAGGGAAAGTATGGCTCATCATATGTTACCTAATTTCATGATTGGTTGTCACAATTAAAATGAGTTTGACTGTTTCTTAATGTTTTTATTTCCTCCATTCTTAGTACTATTGTCAATGGGCAGCTAAATGTTACAGTGGTTAGAGTGTACCTTGAGTTGGGAAATCAAGTTCAAATTTAGCTTTAGACACTTAGTAGCTATGTGACCATGTGTAAGTCACTTAAGCTCTGCTAGCCTCAGTTTCCCCATATGTAAAGTGAGGTGAAAACCTTCCAGGGTTTTCGTGAAGATCAACTGAGATCGATGATGACAAACCTATGATACGTATGTCAGCACTGACACACGTGGCCATTTTTTTTAGCAGAACCAGGAGAACAATTTAATAATACCACCCTGTAAAAACAAGCAAATTTGAAAGACTTGAGGAGAACTTTGGTCAATGCTACCAATTTCTTGACAGAGAACTCATGTACTGAGTGCAAATTTAGACATATGTTTTTTGCACATGATCAGTGATAGAATTTGTTTTGCTTTACTATGCACATTTGTTACAAAGGCTTTGTTTTTCTTTTTTTTTTCCCAATAGGCAGGGGAGAGAGCAAATAGATTGTTTTGTTCATTGAAAAAAATTTAACTAAATTTTTTAGAAATCCCTAAGTTGTAAGAAGTAACTGCAATGAATTGGGACAACATTCATCTAACTTCCCAATTTCATCTGACATAAGGATGTACTCTGGCAAAATCTGCCAATTTGTGCTCTCAGTTGCTCGGCTGCTTAAAACTAAAATAAATAGAGAAATAATACATATTTCTAAAATTAAAGGCAAAGTTTTATAGCAAAGATTTCTATAAAATGAAATATTTAAAGTAAATAAAGATTATATTTTTTAAATAATGGGGTAGAAGACATGCAACCTGAAGAAAATCCTCTAGCTTGTATATCACCTTAGCAAAACTATGATTTTAATATTAAAACAGGCGTTTGAATATAACTTTAATTCTGAATAAAACTGTGTTTTATTCCATTCCTACATGATTCCTTCTAGAATGTTAATTTTTTAAAACTTTAAAATTTATAAACATTAGACTAGCAAGTAGCATTACTAAAAGGGACATAAATGATTATCTCTGAGATGCTCCCTGGCCATGCACGCCAGGAGTTTTAGCATGGTGCTCTTCAGTTTCCACTTGTGCATTGGATTTTACAGCATGAGCAGCATAGTTAATGCTGGTATTTTCAGTCCATCTCCAGTAGCCTGAGAAAGGATTGTACAGCATCCCTATACACCACTAATAGGTTCTAGATTCATGAAAATGTAGATTAGGTTAAGATCTGGAGAAGCTTTGTCTCTACAGAGAGAAACTAGTTTTTTTTTCCTTTTCTATGAACTTTTTGTCTCAAATACTCTGTCCCAACATTGAACCCTGAGGAGAATCACTTAAAACTAGATTTTTGACTTGTATCTAGTGTCTTATAAAAAGGGAAAATACAGAGGTACTTAATGTTCAATGTAAATCAGGTATAGAACAGTTATTTTTCCTCCTGACACAAAAAGATGTTTAACATAAATGACTCAGAAGCAAGCATTAACAAGGACTTAAAAAAATAACAGTGGTATTTTGACACACATGAGTTTAATTCATTCCATGGCCAAGCTCATAACTCAATTTGCTCATGTGTCAAATCAAATTTCCCCATTTAAGTGAATGGAAGTACAATTAATCCATTCTGGCCCCTTCCTCCAAAAATACACAATTTTTTGTTTTATATGTTTTTAAATACAAAAATGAACTTTATAAATAACAAATTTATTTATAGATAATAAGAAAGGATGTATATAAATAAATAAACTTGCTTATGAAATGTTATTTACCTTCAAGGTAATGTGAAGATGATGGCTGAGAAGTTTTTCATTTTGTGAATTTAATATAACTTGCTCTATATACAAGTAATGCTACATTTAAATCCAAAACTGACCTTACGTATTACTTATTACATGTAACTTTATTGACAAACTTAATTGCCAGTTTTTTTACTTTACTTATTTATCATCATTTTCTTTATTGAATTTTGGTTGTTCTGCCACACTTTCCTCAATTTAACTTAGAGGTTGTTTCAACAAAAACATTTCCATGGAAGTTTGTTTCTTCTTCCCTTTCAGAACATTTTGTTAATGTGTGAAACAAGTATAATTACACAGCTCCGACTCATGACTTGTTGCAACTTTTTCTGGGTATGTCTTTTCCATAAACTATTTAAATTTTTTTCCAAAATCTTCACTATTTCCTTAATCTCGCTTGTACTGATTAGCTCATTCATCTAGGACTCCTCCTCACTAATTTCCTGAAAAATGTCCATATGCTGCTACTACTGTAACTCCTTCGACTCCTCCATCATCAGGACCCATGGTTAAAAGTTAAGAAATTTGCCCCAAAAACTGATAATAAAGACAAAAATAAAGAAGAAAGCAAAAACAACTCAATAAAGATGTTCACACGGCCAGATAAACACGAACTAAACAAGACAGCCTTGTGTAACATGTGAAACCGAACATTTGGCAGGCTATCAAGTGGAGGGTGGTAGAAGCTCGTGATTCAAATATCCACTCATGGCTTAAAGCAAAAAAATCCCTATCATGACTGCTTATATCTCAAATTCCTTGTGATTTAAGGTGCTTGCATATCAAGTTGACACTATAATTAATAATATGATTCCTGTATTATTTTTGGAAAGTTCATATTGGAAAAAGTTGCTATAAACCAGCCAGAAGTCATATTGGATGGGGTGGGTATGCAGTAAGGAAGACCTGAGTTCAAATACAACATCAGAAATTTCCTAATTGGTCTTGAGCAAATCACTTAACCTGTCTGCTTCACTTTCCTAAATGGTAAAATGAAGACAATAGCACCTACTCCCCAAAATTGTACAGATCAAATAAAATAATATTTGTAACATGATTTCCAAAGTGACCAGGACATAGTAGGGGCTTGATAAGTATTTATTCTCTTCTATTCCATACTCTTCAATTTTCTTCAGTTTCACAAGTATTTATTACACACACACACACACACACACACACACACGAATACATGCACATTTGTTATAATCAAGGTTCTGTGCTAGAAGTTCAAAGGCAAAAATAAAGATTCAAAAAATTATCTCTGACCTTGAGTCTACTTTTGGATTTGATTTTTATTATTTTTCAAAAAAACCCTAGTTTTTCCTGATTTCTGTCAACTATACTTACCTTCTATCCTATTGTTACTGTATTCAAGGTTGTCAAAGGAATGTTCTCAGGAAACTATACTCAGATTCCAAGGGGCACAGACAAAAAATATAAATCAAAACAAATCTTAGATTAAAGGTTTTTATTGTGGGGGAGAAGACACAAGAAAATTACAAAACAGGGAGCTCTTCTCTGGGTATGTTTAGATGGGATACCATTGTGGAAAAGTAGGAGAGCCTAGATAGCCAGAGAGCAATTCAAATTCCTTATTAATCTTGTTCAGTTTATTCTCTTGCTCATTCTTAAGAGCTTACATGGCATAGTGGACAGAGTGAACTTTCTGGGGGAGTGATGGAAGAAGATCTTGGTTCAATCTCATCTCTGACAAATGTGAGGTGTATTTCCAGGTGGAAATCATTTAATCTTTCATTTACATACTGAGCTTTCTTTCTTTTTTTTTTTTAAACCCCTACCAATACACAGTATTGGCTCTAAGGCAGAAGAGTGGTAAGGGCTAGGCAATGGGGATCAAGTGACTTGCCCAGGGTCATACAGCTGGGAAGTGCCTGAGGCCAGATTTGAACCCAGGACCTCCTGTCTCTAGGCCTCCATACTGAGCTTTCTGAGACTATAAACTGCAGAGAATGGCTAATCTGAATTGGTAGAAGGGATTTTCTCCTCAGGAAACTCTCTGTTATAAGGAAGTAATGTACTCAGTCTCTGTCCTCTACTGCATATAAGGTACTTCTATCATTCTACATATGACAGTGGATACAAAGATGAATGAAAGCCAGTTCAAGTCCTACTATGTACCTGTACTCATGTATAGTGCATATTTTAAACTGTAAGGCATGCATTTTTTTAAAGAAAAGAATAGGCATTTCTTGTCTTTTATGGGCCAAGCATTATAATTAGTATTTAATAAACATTATCTCACTGAATAATAACTAACAATCTACCTGGGAGTGGGGAACTAAAGTACATATAATTATTAGAAACATAACAACTAAGCCTAAATTCTCTCATACTTATGACTGGTACAATAGAAGTTCATGGTGGAAAGATATCAATGGATCAATGTAAAGTGGAATAAGTATGAAAGAATCCACAGAAAAATACCTTGCTTAAACCTAGACAGAGAAGTAGAATTTAGATTATCAGAGGGCAAGAAAAGGGAAAGGAAATTCTTGAAGATGGCAATGGATAATTATAAAAGGCACAGATATTGGTGACGGTGGGAACTCTACCACTTTAGAGGTACCATTTTAATGAAAACAGGACAATCAAACTCCCTTCTTTCTACTTCAAGATTTTTTTAAATTAGTGAAATAAAGGAATGTGTCTTCACTCAGGCTTCAGATGGCAACTCAAAGGAAGAAGGGAGTTGTTAAAAGTCACTCAGTAGGAGAGTTTTCACTCAAAATGTCTGCTCAGAGGGATGACCTATTTAATTCTCCTCTAAGCATAAGGGAAGAAGTATGTTCCAATTGTATGTGTGAGAAAGGGTAATTGGTCCATCAGTATTTGAAACAGACCTTCTGCTGAGACTCTTACTCTTTTCACAGAACAGACATGATTGTTGCTGAGACCCATTAGCTCTGCAACTCTACATTCCTTCCTTCTTTTCTCTAGGGTCTTATTCAGAGTTATTATTACATGTTTGGGTACACAGTAATATTTTTTTAATGAAAAAGAAACTAATCAAAGATAAAAGTTAGATAATGAGGATTAACAGAACTAATATCTTCTTTTGCTGCCACAAGTTTCTTCTTTTCTTAATTTCAACAATTCCACTCAACATGCATGTATAACTCCTTCTTATCCAAGGAATTGGAATGTAGCCAAAATAGATACCTTAATTATGGGGAAAATATCTTCAGGATATTCAATTCAATAATTTTCTGAATAGACAATTGCTCTTTTCTCTCTCCTTAAAGGAAGGGGAAAGCTAAAAATCCATGGGAAGAGAAAAAAGGAAGCATGAATAGAGGGATAATGAGAGAGAACTAAAGATTATAAGCTTTTCTTGAATTCTTTCATTTCATCCCTCCCTCTACTGCTTTCCCTCACTCCTTCCTTTATTCCTTCTTTCATTCTTCTGTTCCTTCATTCCTTCATTCCTTGTTCCTTCCTTCCTTTGTTCCTTCATTCCTCCCTCCCTCTATCCCTCCATTCCTTCTTTATTTCCTCCCTCCCTTCATTCCTTCCTTCCTTCCCACTCTTTTATTGATATTGTTGTAAATGCTATACCTGCTGTATTATTTTGTTTGAACTCTAAAATTGAGCATATATACCATTCCTTATTTCTTAAAATCTACTTGAATTCTGGATTTGCCATGTGTTTTCAGTTTCTCTAATTAAGCATTTTTTTTCTCCTTAGTAGAGGGTAGCATATTATGAAGCAGCTAAATGGTAGCAATGAATTATTTGTATTGCTACTTCTAATACATGCAAAGAGGAAAGGAGATTCTCTTTAATTACTGGGATTCTTCACAGCTGGGAACATAAGTGCAACAAAAATGTTTTATTGATATAGACTATTATCACTTTCCCAAATTAGAGAAATGTCTACATGAATATAAGCGCACAAGAAAGATCTCTTACAAGGGAGGGGGAAATTGTTTTGGGTGGGACAATTCTTGAACCTCATTCACTTCTAAATTGGTTAATAGAGAAAAAAATCTACACACACAGTTGATAAAAGAAAGGTATATTACCCACAAGGAAAGTGGAAGGGGAAGGAAATAATGAGAAATGCTGATAAAACATAGAGTAGATTAAAAAAATATTTGTCAGAAACAAAACACATTTTAGAGAAGGGGCAGGAGAAAAAGAGAGAGAATACAGAAAAGACAGAAAAAATAATATGGAAGAAAATACATAGTAATAATAACTGTGAATAGAATGAACTCAACTATAAAACAGAAGTGTATAGCAGAATGGATTAAAAACCAGAATCCAACAATATATTATTGGTAAAAATACAATCAAAACAAACATCTAGACTTTTAATAAGGACCTGGAGTAGAATCTTTTATGCTTCAGTTGACATAAAAAAGAAAGCAAAAATCTTGATCAGACAATAGAAAGTATAGAAACCAATGGAGACTTTAAAAAATGATAGAGTAATATCTACCAAATGACGGACATTATCCTTAATGGAGTTAATCTAGAAGCTTACCTATTAATATCAGGTTTGAAGCAAGGATGTCCATTATCATCACTATTTTTGACATTGTACTAAAATGCTAACTATAGCAATAAAATAACAAAAATACAAGTTAGAAGAGGTAAGGAGGAAACAAAGCTTTTTTCAGACAATATGATAGCACATATAGCAAACCAAGAGAATCAACTGAAAATCAAGTTTAAAAATTCACAATTTCAGCAGTTTCACATTATAAAATAAACACATTTAAATGACCATATGTCTATATAACTATGAATAATTCCCTTTTACTCAACAATAGGACTATCTCATTTATTAAGGGAAAAGGATATATATGTATATGTATACATATATATATAAAATAAAAATAAAAAATATTTCAGTAAGCTCTTTCTTTATTGGCAAAGAACTGGAAGTTGAGATGATCTTCATCACATAAAATGGCTAAACAAGTTGTGTTATATGTTTGTGATGGAATGTTATTAATGATATAAGAAATGATAAGCAGGATAGTTTCAGACTTTGAAAGACAATGAATGATCTAAGAAAATTCCAAAGGACCTAGTATGAAAAATGTTCTCTACCTTTAAGGACAGAACTAAAAACTCTGAATACAAATTGGAGCATTCATTCTTTACTTTATTTTTCTCCTTTTTGTCTCTGTTTTCTTTTTGCAATATTGCTAATATGGACAGTTTTATGATTTTGCATGTATAATTGCTATTAAATTTCTTGCCTTTAAAGAGGTGAGAGGAAAAATTTGGGGAGTAAATAAAAAATAAATATTAAAAAATTACAGGTAACACAACAATATTTTATTAAATAAATTTATCTGTAGTGCACTTTCCTTATTACCTCTACTCCACTCATTTCTTTGCAGATGTATAAGTTCTCGATTATTATGTCTGTCCAATTTTCTTCTCTTTCTCTTCTCCACCACTTTTTTTGGTGGAACACTATTACTATTGTCTATAGTATTTCATTTAACAACTGGATATATTCAATTTTTTAGTTCCTCCTTCATTTTCAGTGACCATAAGATAAACAATTATCCAACTTCCTGGCAAATACATTATTCATGGTCCTTAGTAACTTTATGTCATAGCCAAGTAAGCCAAATCCTCTCAAATTTTTCAGCATTCTAAATATCTGTTTCTATAATCTCATTTTATAACACCAACATCCAACTATTCACTTTTCACAACTTTTCTTCTTTCCTATAGATTTTTTCACTCAACCATAAAAATGAAAAGACCAACAATGATCCCTGAGTCCTTTAGTTTATTACCTTGATATTTATTATACCTGGAAATTATTTTAAGATTCCCTCTGGTATATTCCTATGTTGTTCACAAGCAATTAATGAGATTTCTTAGCTATGGCAAGTCTCAGGAGGTTATACCTACTGACCAGTCAGGTTAAATCAACAAAGGGCTTACTCCATAAATCTGAAAGGGAAATAATCTTCTTTGAGCTAATAAAAGACACATACAATAATCCTCCCTTATTATTCCATGAATAAGAAAATATTGATTTCTCCAAAGATGTAGATATAAGAGAAAATGTGATCTCTATGTTTGTAGGTAGATACAAAAGAAAACAAACAAAAGAATAATAGCAAACAATAAAAATTAAGATATCAAAAGTGTTGCTATTATAAGCATCAAATGAGAATATATCAGATGTCCCAAAATTTTTAGTGTAATTTTAAGCTTTAATAGCATTCTTGAAGACACTGTAGGTAGAGCCAATGCAAACCTCAAATAACTGCATAAATGTTAACTCTTATGCAGCGTTATGCAGATCTTAAATTTCTATTTAAAAATATTAGGAATTATTATTAGTATTGCTTCACTTTCCTACCATACCCAGCCATACATGCTAGATTGAATCTACATACACAAACCTGTTGTTTATTTTATGACAATATTTACTTTTCCTGCTAAATTAGAATAACAATTAAATAACCACAAGCCAAAATATGTCTTTGATGAACTTAACCTTTATTTTTTAAATCAAATACTCGAATCAATTTGCGTATGTAGAAATCTGAATACAGAATGTAATTTATGATTTTCCCTCATCCAATTATATAGCACATAAACAGATAACATTATAGTGACTTAGGTAAGTATTTTTACAGACATTTTACCCTGAATTCTGTCACATGATCACTGTAGCTGTTCTGTCTGAAGTCATTCATAGAGAAGCATATCAGAATTTCTAGGTATTTCAGGAGGGAAAAACCCAAAATCCATCAAATGAGTTGTTTGCTATTTTTCATTCAACTATATTTAGCACCTATTCCTTATAAGTACAAATAATTAAAGCCTGAGGACATTCAAATTTGAAAGAGAAAATAGTACTTGTCCTACAATCTAACTAGGAATGAGAAAAAAATATACACCTTACTCTATATCAGTGATGGCAAACCTATGGCCCATGTGCCAGAAAGGGCATGCAGAGCCCTCTCTGTAGGCACATCTTAAGTTTCCCACCAGAGCTCATTATTACAAAGCCAGAGGGACTCTGGGAGGAGCTGTTCCCTTCTCCTTCTCCATGTGCCTGGGGACATTTCTCACTTCAGCCATCCCTCTGCCCAGCAGTCAGTGGGAATTCTTCCTCCCCTCCCTGTCTCGGGTAAGGTGCTGAGATGGGGGGCTCATGCAGCACATGAGCAGGTAACACAGAGAGTGACTTGTTGAGTCTGCAGTGAAATGATTCCTATGGAGGGGTTGGTGAGGAGCTAGCTTTGAGGGAAGCATAGCTCACAAAGCGACCCAGAGCTGGAGGGGAACAGAGCACTGGGGCCACTCTCTTCTCTTTATGTGCCTCTATTCACCTGCCCCCCTACTCTGCAGCCCAATGGAAGTGCTTCCTTCCTCCCCTGTCTGGAATACACTACATTTCTAGTCTATTGTCTGGGGGACTGTGATGATGGGCAAATAATCAGCCAAGGATTGCATAGCTAGCAAGTATCAAACGTTTGGACAGCTAGGTGGGGCAGTAGACATAATACCATGAGTCAGGAAGACCTGAGTTGAAATTTTGCCTCGAATGCTTAGTAACTATGGTACTGTGGGCAAATCACTTAGCCATGTTTGCCTCAGTTTTCTCATCTTCAAAGTGATCTAAAGAAGAAAATAGCAAACCACTCCAGATTCTTTGCTAAGAAAACCTCAAATGGAGTCACAAAGAGTAGGACAATATTGAAATGACTGAATAGCAGTCAGAGGTGGAACTAGAACTCAGTCTTCCAGTCTTCAAAACAGTTCTTAGAAGCTATTCCATACCTATTACAATTCTAATATTATTAGATGTTAAATTTAATAATCATTTAAGTCTGAAAGCATCATTAACACTGCAGGATATCTACATATTATACCAAACTTATAGACCTATGTAAACTTCCATGATACTTTGCATGTAAGATCTCATAAAATTTTCTTGTGTTAGAAGAGACCATAGAATTATGGTTTTTTAAATCTATATTAGACAGGATATCTTATGACTGTGGGATTGCAAAGTGTTCCATTCATTCCCCATGCTACCATGATAATTAACTTGGATCCATTGTCCAAGTTTATCTCTTCATTATGTATCTGAGTCTAAAGTTCAGTCCAAAAGAGGCCAATTTGAGACATATAATCCTATTTCTGCAACTTATCTAGTCCTAGAGTTTCCTTCAAGAATTAAAGATGATAATTATTTCCTATGCCTAATTGAACAACTTCCTAGAATGAATGTGTTAGACAAAAAAACCTTAATTGCCACTTCTTGCCTGCATATTAGTATCCATCATGAAAATGGGAGAAGTACATTAACAGAAGCACTTAACAAAGGACCCTTTCATGGCTACAGAGCCCATCCACTTTCAATGAATACACTTTATATTTTACACAGTTATAATACAAATGCACTTTTCTATCTCGCAAAGAAGACAAGGGTTATAAAAGTTATTCATAGCAACTTTTATGATGCGCTACCTTGCTCAATGTTTTATTCATGAAACCTCATAAAGTTTCCTTTGGTTAGAAGAGAGTACCACAGCCCTACATTCATGTTAGATGTAGTGGGTAGTTTCCAAATGAAACCAGTGCTAATGAGCCTGGTTTCATGATACATTTATAAAAGCCGTGCTAGGGTCACACTCCCAACTCATATTTTTCACTGGCACACTGAGTCCCCAAAGTAGTAAGGATTACTTAGCCTCATTGGTTCTAGGGTAAGACTTGAAGGATAGAGTCTTGCATCGTCACTCATAAACCCTATAAGTGTGATTCTCATTTCAATCAGATGGTAGATATCTAGCTTTTACATAAAGACCATTTACTGGAGTGATATAATAAGAACAACTGGAAAAAATAATCTTCCTAACTAAGAATGCATTTCCTCCCAATATACAAAGGATTACTGAGGAGAGTGGGCTCAAAGAAACAGAGCTAGTGAGACATGAGTGAAATCTTTCACCTTTTAGAAGTCCTTTTTCTTAGTCTTTGGGATCCTCATACATTTCTCTTTTGATCCACCTCTCTGCTAGGCTCTGTGGATTGGTGCCTTCTGGAGTACATACCCCTCATTCTCTCACACAAATCTTATAGAAGCTTCTTCCTCCCTTGGGTGGCACTTTCTGTGTTGGTCTGTCTATGTTTGTTGCCAATATGTTTCTCTACTCCTGCCTGGATATATTGTCTCCTGTCCAGTCTCTAGATCAATGGAAGAGATGGGATGTGACACTGTCTCTGGGTTCACTTTCTTCTTACCTTTATAACCTTCAATTAAAACAGAAGATTCTGCATCTTTAAGGATCTCCTGAGTTTTGTGTCCTCCATCACTCTGCTTTGTTGCTGGACTGCTTTATCAGAATTATAAGTTTCCTGAAAACAAGGACTGTCTTTTCCCCTATTTTGTATCCCCAACAATTAACACAATACCTGACAAATAGTAAATACTATGTAAATGTTAATTATTACCATTACAAGACACTTAATAAATGCTCACAGACTATTTACTGATGGAAATTTCTCTAAGTATTTGAAGCACCAAGAGGTTTGGTTAGATTATTTGCTTAGTTAATCAGCTAAACAATTGCTTTCTTGACCCAATAGAAGGAAGTCACATCTCATGAAGAGATTGTTGGGCAGAAACCTGTTTACTCACTTCAAAAATCTTGTCCTCACACTGATTACCATGATATTAGTGGAGGAAAAGTTATAGAATATTCTATTTACATAAAATTGAGGAACTGACCCCAAAATGAAAATATCAGTCAATGACTAGAGACTGAGGGCTTACTGTAAGGATGGAACAGCTCTAGGACTTGAAACCATATTAGAAATTAGAGCTAATACGATCTCATTCAAAATCCCTTGAGTAAAGCTACCCAGTAGCAAGGTTTTAAATATCACCTAAGTAATAACTGTCCTAGATCCAAAAAGGGTTTTTGGGGACATCTGCTTGCTTACTCTGAAGTTATCTATTAAATAATGTCAGGCCTGATGAATTAAACAGACTTCCTTTAGAAGTTCCATTTCCCAAGGACAGGCAGAGCACAAAGAAAACTATCAAAAACAAGCTAACATTTCACGGTTAATTCTGCAATCTTCCAGAAAGCAGTTTCTAAGATTCTTGTTATTTCTCATTACAACATCCTAATTGTTAATGAGTTATACCCAAGACTTACTTTACATCAATTTGTCGTAGCCTATATCAGGAAAATATATCCATTTCTGATTCTATTGCAACAAAAGTTACACAGAAAATTGCAAAACTATCTCTCAAATGATCTTTTCTATTTCACAGACAGAAAATACCAAGGGCAAGTTATAGCAAATGCAAACATTTGGTTTTGGTGTACATGAGTAATAGTCACTTAGCATCTTTCATGCCAATAGATCAGGAAATATTTCATTCATTTTGCAAAAAATAATTTCACCATCGTCACTTTCATCACTTTCAAAATGCATTTCTTTTCAGGGAACATTTATTCTGACTGCTGAAATGGGACACTGGATAAATCCAGGGATAAAAGTTCCAGTTAGTTTTTTCATATTCTTATTTACATGGAAAAACAATAGTTCCATATCACATTCTCTATTATTCCATTTTCCCTTCCCTTTAACTTTTCTTATAAGCTGATATATTTCATAATAAGGTGTATAAGTGTGTGCAGGAGGAAAGAAAGGCAATCAGAATTGATTTTATTAAGTGCCTATTATGCGTGAGACACTGTGCAGAATCCTAAAAGAATATCTTCTCATTTGATTCTTACAACCTATTGAAGTAGCTGTTATCAGCATTTTACAGTTGAAGAAACTGAGGTAGATAGTAGCTAGATGACTTGTTCAGAGAAACAGATAGTATATGTGGTTGCATTTGAAATCAAGTCTTCCTGATTCAGGGTTCAGTATTTCACCCATTGTACCAACTGCTTATTTAGTCACTACATAATGTAATGGACAGAGCAGTAGTTTTGAATAGGACTTCGGTTCTAATTTTGGATCAGATGCTCTCTATTGATTTAACCCTGGGAAAACCATTCAAGTTCTCTAATTTTCTCCATTCCCTCACTTTTGAATTGAAATGAGTTAAGTTAAAATCTAAATGTATTTCAAACTTTAAATCTAGGTCAAAATGTAAAGTTTTCAAAATACTTTCCTCTCAATAGCCCTGTGAGTTAGACTTCACAAGGTTTATTATCCCTATTCTAAAGATTAATAAGCTAAATTTCAGAGATATTTGGCCTTTGACCATATGGCTAGAAATTATTGTAGCTAAGATTTGAACATATATTTCCTGATTCTGCATCTTTCCATTATCTATCTTTAATATCTAGCATACAAAAATTTACATCATATGAAGAATAATGCTATATTAATGTCTAATATTGCATTTGCTAGATATCACAGGTCTAGACTCTAGAAGACACCTCTTCCTCACTTCAAAACTCACCTCCAACTAGCAATGTGACCCTGGGCAAGTCACTGAACCTTGTCCACTTTAGTTCTTCTATACAATGAGCTGGAGAATGAAATGGTAAGCAAGTCTAATATCTTTCTGAAGAAAACCACAAATGGGATCAGGAAGGGTTGAACATGACTGGAAAACAATAACAAATTCCATTTACATCTAATTATCCATTTATCAACACAATCCAGCATCATGAACAGTGCTAAATTTGGAGTCAGGAAGATTTGAATTCAAATCCTACCCATGAGACTATAATTATAGGTAAGTCACATATTAATTAGAGGTGATTTGTAGAGTACTTTGGTGATGGGAATTCTCCCCCAGAGAAAATCATAAATCTTTCAGTTTTAGCATATATTGTTCCATTTAAAATTATCAATATAATTTTGTATCATCCATATTTTCAAATATATTTTGCTTCTTTATTCTTTCTAGAGAGTCATTTCCTAAATCATTTGTTTTGAAGAAAAAATAAATTCCATGAAACTAATAAATCCATCATTTGATTCTGATAGCATATGCAATGTTCAATTCCCATAGTCACTACCTCTGTATAGAAGGCAGGGAGGTACTATGTTTTATTTCTTCTCTAGGTCCAAGTATGAGTATAATTTTTCAGGACCCTGTATTTATTATTCTTTCTATATATACTGTTGTAGTCATTTTGTATATTGTATATTGTTTTTCTGGCACTGATGATATCACTTTCCATTAGTTAATAAAAGTTTTCTCTTACTTCTCTGAAATTTTTATATTCATCACCTAATATGATACAACAAAATTCAATTACATTTATGTACTATTACTAGTTTACCCATACCCTAGGTAAAGGACATTTTTTTCCATTTTTTCCTCAAAAAAGAGCTTCCATTAATGAAAATAAGTCATTTTGCCAAATATGGAACCTATCTTTCTATCTCTGACCTAGAAGTGTGATCTCTAGGCTAAAATGTATATTTTTTTTAGTTGGGCTTTGCACAAACACATATTATTTCCAAAATAGCTGAAAAAATTTGTGGTTTTAAAAAAGTGTACTGGTGTGCCTGTCTTTCATTAGCTCTTCTAACATTAATTATTCTCACTATTTGTCATCTTCGTCACTTTTATTTGGGGGAGTGAGCTACCACTTCTTTTTAAAATTTTTTGATATGTTTTTCTTATTAATGATTTTGGACAATATAATTTAAAGTTGCTGACCATTTTAAAGTTATTTTTTTGAGAAGTACTTGTTTATATCTTTCAACAAATAATCCACTTGGGTTTCACATTATAACTTTGCACCATCCAGTTAATCCAGTTAAGTTAGGTGACTATATCTGATGTTTGAGTAGACTCAAGTCAAATTTAATTGATTTTTAGAAATGCCTCTAGCCACATATGAATTATGTTGTAATTACGTGTATTTGGAACTTGCTGGAAGATTGGATCATAGAGATACTAAAAACCTGAATCAGTATATGATCTTAGTTCCTCTTGACTCCAATCTCTACACTATATATTGAAACCAGTCAAAATGAGCTCTAATATACGTTGGAAGAGAGATTTTATATGTATCTTCACTATCATTTTATAGATGAGAAAATTGAGCCTTATAGAGGTAACTTGTTCAATATCACACTGCTAGAAAATATTGGACCTCAGATTCAAAATCACATATTTTTCATTTAAATTCAATATTGTTTCCATTGAACTATGCTGCAACTGACATTCGAACCTGCTGAGAGACTATGGAGAAGGAGAGATTCAGGTTATCTTTTTTTTTTTTGGATGAGGAAATTGTGTCTTTGAGGTTAATAGATGAGTGCTCCTATTACAGATGCAAAATATTTATGACTTGCAGTAGTTTCTACTTGACTTTTAAATAAAATAAATTAAATGACTCACCAGAACAAAGCCTATCAAATCAATTCTTCAATGATGTGACTTGCTTATATTCATCCATCACTGAAATATGTTGGATTCAATTGTCAATTCTGACTTGCTGACAGTTGTATAGAAAGGATGGTGTCAGAAATCCAGCCATACGTTTTGCACCCCTTAGTTAAATGTCAGTCATTCTTTTCAATATTATCCCCATGTTGACTAGAATTTCACCTTTAAAGACAAGGACTGGCAGCAAAGGATGCTTGCTTGTTGCCATTTGCTCTTTGTTTGATGGCATGCCAAAAAAATTAGAAAGTCAATCCAGGGATTTTCAAATTATTTTAAATGTTGAGGCCACAAACATGGCTTTGTCTTTGAAAGGACAATGACATAAATTGCATATAACATTCCTTAGAAGGCTTGTATCTGTGTCACTGGATACCCAAGTCTTTTAATGTACTTTGTAAAGAAGGTAAAAAAGGTCAACAATCTGACATCAATTTCTCTCCTTAGGAACTTAATATGAAAATGTTGCCATTAGTTGTTCCTGTGGGGCATTTTTAGGAGAAAAAAATTAGAAAACAAGTAAGATATAACATGTGGCTAAACAAATATGGATGCTATGAGCTAACTTTGTGACAAACTGTAATAAGGATTTTAAATAAGTTGCTGTCAACTTTACATCACACCACTCTTTCTAACAAAACAGACTTTCTGGATATTAGGGAAACAAGGCTTCACCATTGGACACTGTATTACCTTGGACTTAGTTCATACAAGTAATACAGTAAACTTTTATTTTTAAGGGGGAAATCACAGAGCTTCTAATTTTCTTTCATTATATACTCAAGCACTATAAATTTTAAAGAATGCATAAAGATTTTAATCACTATGTGGTAAGTAGTGGAAGTTGCCTAGTTAATACCACAGAGCCTTTCCCACCATTCATTTCTTTCATGCTTTTTTGGATAATATTTACTGTTGGCTTTTTAATCTTGTGGGTGATGGGTTCAATGGAAAACTAAAATATAAGCTACTAAGTGTAGGCTTTTTATCTTCTCTTTCCAGATGTCAAAGTGTTCAGAAAATTTTTTTTTCTGTCCAGTGGGACAGAAGAAATGTTCCCATTTTGTTCATGAATATAAATAAATTAGTTCCCCTTCCTTGTCCAGATAAATTGACAAAATATTTTGTATGTAATCCTCCAGGAAGGTCATTACAACTCTTCTTATAAGGCATCATTTCAACTTAAATCAACAAAAGTTCATTAGAAACTTATAATTTCCAAATCACATCAATCACACTGGCTAATGTGACAAAAAAGTAAAATGATAACTCTTGGAAGAGATGTGGTAAAATGGTGACACTAATGTAGTATTAGTGAAATTGTGATATACCTAAATATTTATAGCAGTTCTTTTTTGCAGTGGCAAAGCAATGGAAATTGAAGGGATATCCATCAATTGAGAAATGGTTGAACAAGTTGTAGTATATGATTATAATGAAATTCTGTTGAGTCATAAGAAATGGCAAACAATGACCATTAAGCAAACAAATAGACAAATAAAAATTTAGAAAAATCGATATGATATTATGCAAAACAAAGGGAACAGAAGCAGAAGAACATTGTACACAACAAAAAGAATTATATCTGATGAGCAACAATAAATGATTTAATTACTATCAGTAATTAATGATTAAAGAAGATTTCAAGGAACTCTAGATGAAAAAGGCTATCCACTACCACAGAAGAAATGATGGAGTCTAAATATAGACTGAACCATAACATTTTTCATTTTAGTTTCTTCATAGGTTTTTTTAACTTGTTCAAATGATGTGGATCTTCTGTCATAACTTAATAAACATAGAAATATGTATTGCATGATAGTACACATAAAACCTGTATCATATATTACCTGCTGTCTCAAGGAGTAAGAAGAGGAAGGAAGAGAACATGGGCCACAAAATATCAGAAAATGATTAATAAAAATGTATCTATATGTAAAAAATCACATCTGAAAAAAAGCTGTAACAGTCAAGGAATTGTACTAAGGTTTAGACATACAAATCCTAAAAATGAAGAAGTCTTTGCCATCAATAATTCATTTTTGTGGTCATCAAAACCAAAAAATTCAGTATCATCAAGCTATAGTAAAATAAGGATTCTGGTCCTTAGAATTTAATCAAGGTTATTAAATTACTTGGATGGGTAAAAGAAGAGAGATATATAAAGATGGAGTAGAGTAGCCTAATCTAATTCCCAATGTGGGTGCTTCCAACGGCTACCCCAGGACAAAGTATATTTGCAGGACACTCAAAACAGAGAGAGGCAACACTTTCTTATTAGCACCTTTTACCCCCTCTTTCACCTCTGGATCAAGTTCAGAGTCATATAGTGGATGCAGGTGACACAGGTGATGCAGGGGAAGCAGTTGAAGCAGACTCATACAGACTCAACTCACCTGCTTGATGCAAGAAAAGGGGTGGAGGGCAAACTTCCCTTTCACAACCGTATCTATCAAAACTATCTGGTACTGGTTAACAAAATAGAAAAATAGATCAATGGAGGAGAAGAGACATGTAATCAGTAGTAGTAAAAGTTTATAGTTACCTTGTGCTTGAGAAAAGTAAAAAATTAAGCTTTTGGAATAAGAATTCACCATTTGGTAAAAATGATTTGGAAAGCATCATGGCAGAAAACAGATATTTGTTTTGTTTTGTATTATTTTGTTTTACAAAGCTAATGGAGTGGTTTCCCATTTCCTTCTCCATCTCATTTTACAGATGAGGAAACTGAGGGAAACAGGATTAGGTGACATGTCCAAGAGCACCTAATTGATAAATGTCTAAGTTTGGATTTGGGCATAGGTCTTCCTGAACCCAGGCCTGGCACTCAATTACTGTACCACCTTGCTGCCCAGCTCTATCTACCTATATATCCATATCCATATATATATATATATATATATAATCAATCTATTTACCTCTTTATTATAGGTGAAGCTGCAAGAGGGACAAAAGTATTCTCAAAAATAATATATACGCATATTTTTAAAGTTCTCACTGAAAGCAATGAAAGAAAGCAATGTTGAAGTCCTAAGAAGAAAGCTGAAATAATGTAAATGGAAGGTAAATAATTAAGTCTGGAGTAGAGTAGTAGGAATGGAATAGAAGTGACATATTTTGAAAATTTCTGAATATTTTCCTAGTTGACAACAAACCTTAGAAAGAGGCTCTGCTTCATTTTGTCTGTTTGGTTTCATCCATCAACCACACAGATATAATGCTATTGAGAGAATTCTGAGAGACTGCAGACTAATTCCATGCATTCCATGAGATCCTCTGTGACTATGTATTATATTGGTCATAATGGTAGCTCAGAAATAACCAGGATATCAATAACAACAACTACTATTTTATAGAAAAAGCAAAGTTTGTAGAGAAGTTATTTTATTTATTTTAAAATAATCATCCTGTTCTAATTCCCTGTCTATCAATCTCAAATCTTACATCTACAAATGTCTTGTAGACATCTCAAACTGAAGGACCAGTAGACATTCTAAACTAAACACGTTCAAAACAGAACTCATCATCTTTGCCCCTAAATCCTCTTCAACTTCTCCTTCTCTATCATTGTAGGAGTTATTCTGTCCTCCCTATCCCTCTGGTTCATATCTTGGGTACTCTCTGAGACAACTCACTATCTCTTACCCCCATATGCAAGCTGCTGCAAAGGCCTACTGATTTTAGTTTTTTTCAGAATTTCTTGAAAAAGGTCCCTCATCTCCTCTGATACTGTCACTACTCTAGTATAGGCAAGTCCTTATCGCTTCACTCCTATACTATTACAATAGTATGACACTGGGTTTAACAGTCTTGTCTATTCCTATTTCAGTTCATTCTCTATTGCCCACACTTTTTCTAAAGCACAGATCTGACCATGTCATTCACCTGCTCAATAGATTCCAATGACTTCCTATTATCTATTAGATTAAATATAAAATTCTCTGTTTACCATTCCAAGTCCTTCATAATCTAGCATTCTGTTACCTTTCCAGTCTTTTTACTTTATTCTCTTCCATGTAGTTTTCCATTCAGTGACATTGCCCTCCTGGTTGTTCCACTCTATCTCTTTCTTTTGTGCATTTTCTCTGATGGTTCTTTGTATCTGAAATATTCCCTGGCCTCAACTATGCCTTCTGACTTCCCTGGGTTCCTTTACATATCAACTGAAATCCTATATTTTACAATAAGTGTTTCCCAACACTTCGTAATTCTAGGATTTTCACTCTAATATTTCCTATCTATCCTGAATATAACTTGCTTGTTTATATTTGTTTTCTTGTAGTTTTTCTTATAAGATTGTGAGCTACATGAGAGCAGGGACTGTCTTAACATTTTTTTAAATCCACACCACTTAAAATGCTAGGACCATAATAAAAATTATGAATTTTTATTTATTGATTGGTGCCATAGGAAAAATAGTTTTTCTATTTCAGAATAGCTTAGAAATAAAATGCAAGTATATACATTCTTGTAGACATACCTATTGGATATAGTGTTTGACCAAAGACAGAAGCAAAATAAAAATCAGAATAATCTTTTTCATGTTGTTTCTTTTCCTTCTTTACTTCAATAAAAAGACTTTATTAATTTTTAAAAAGTAAATATTGGAGCAATAACCTAAACACTGCATCCACCAAGAATGGGATAATCTAAAAAAAGCATGGTATTTGAGAATAAAATATTGTTACTCTTTATAAAGTACTTTCAAAGTACAACATAATTCATAAGAATTAGTTTTCAGGCAAGAGACTTGTAGTGCAAATATTCAAAAAGGTACTGTTTTGGATTTTGATTTAATTTTTCCAAGCATCTAGTGAGTTCTTATATAGAAATTAGGCTAAAGACTCAATCACAAGGTTAGACACCACAAAAGGAAAGGATAAAAGTCTATTGTGTGAGCATAAAAAGATACCTTTTTGTATAGTTCCCCTTTCTATAAGGATACTTCCAATTCTGAGATTTCTTTCTTAGAGTCAAAACCCATCTTCTCTTTGAAGTGATCTCTGTCCATCTGAACTAAAATAATCTCTTCCCTGGATTGCCTCCCTTCACTCATATATTGAGACATTATTTCATGTGAATATGCTTCTATAACTTGGTTCATGCTTTTTTTTTACTTCCTTTTTGCCAGGTTTACTACAGACTAACCCTTAGATTCTCAGAACCCTGAGATGATTAGGGTGGGAGTTTGCTTCTCTCTATTGCCATTGGTTGAAACCCCAACCAGCTATGTTCCTTCCATTTTAAGGAAGTAAGTAGCATCCTAGTTCCATTTAGTCATTTAACACCAGGTAGCTTTTATAAAGGGATATTTATTCCACAGATAGAGCAAAAATAGGTATGTAAACATTTTCCTTAATTCTTCAAGCACTTAATCCTTTCCATATACTATCATTTCAGTTGGGGATGAAGTTAGGCATAAAAATTTAGCTTATTTTCCACATAACTAACACTGGTCCCCCCAAGTTCATATCCAGATCCCACATGATTATAAGCAGAGACTGTTCCAACTATCAATGTACTGGAATCTTGAAGATCACCCTCCAAAGTCAATCCTTACTCTTCTTGGCATTGTTGGGGTCTTGATTAGAAAATTAACATTGTAGGATGACACAATGATAAGGAAGAGTAAACTCTCTTGAGACCTCTGTAGAATTAATGATGACTTGGCTGCTAACCCTAACTGTGGAGTAATGGGATGCTGAGGAGCTCTCTGGGCTTTCAAAGTCACAAGGTCATATGTTTCATTCACTTTAGCAGGCACTGAGATCACTAAAGGGTGATGAGACCAAGAGAAAGTAGCTGAAGATTATGGGATTATTTGAATGCTTCTTCAGCCATTCAAAGAGGATCTTCTTCAATATATGGTTAACTGTTTAAAACCAGTTATAGAATGACTGCATCTTCTGCATGTCTCTTCAAGTTACTTTCCTTTTTGTGTAATCATGATTTTCTGAGAAGCAGCTCCCTAGCATTCTCTACCTGGAGAGATGCCATCTAAAGGTTTGCATGTGGGCATGCTCTAAACCTCTATTAGAGTTCATCTCCCTAGGAGGTTTAAAAACTCTGTAAAAATAAATTTTTAGCTTTTTGTGTGTCATGGAACTCTTTGGCAGCCCAATGAACCTTGTGGATTTACATATAAAATAAAATAAAGAATATTGCAGATTAAATCAATTATATTGAATTAAAATGTGTATTTTCCTATTCAATTACACAGCCCAGCTCAAACTCTAGCAGCCTCAGATTAAGAAGCCCTACATTAGAGCAAGGACAAAAACCTGGATTTCTCTTCATCTCTGAAGATACTTATCACATTATATTGCTCATAAAAATGATGTTTAGTAAATATGTATTAATTTGATTTAAAAATGATTAGTTTATTGGAAACATAACCAATATGAATGATATTGTGCTGCCTATGATAATAGGCATTAATTAAGAGAGTGAGAGAGAAAAGAGAGAGAGAAAAAAAGAGGGAGAGAGAGAGAGAGAGAGAGAGAGAGAGAGAGAGAGAGAGAGAGAGAGAGAGAGAGGGAGAGAGAGAGAGTTTTCAGCTTTATTAATTTAAGCTAAGATCAGGTCACAAATTTCAGCCAATGTGATCACCTCCATGAGGCACTCCATGGCATTCCTACTTCCCAAGCATCATCCCAGGGAGTCAGTCTGCTTAAGAGCAGAAATAAAGTGAGCTCTCTTTTTCCTGCTTCTGTGATTGTCTTTTAAACCACACTAACTCTGGGAGATTCCATGGAGTTGCATGTTGATGC
>NC_058131.1:491088839-491102383 GCF_016433145.1 Gracilinanus agilis
TGGAAATGTCTCGATTCCACGTACCTTCCACGCTGTGCCCTGTTGTGGGGTTCCTCCGTTCGTCTGGACTTGTTTTTATGTCCCCTTGAGGAGTTTTGTGTGTTTCGGTCAGGAGAGGTTAAGAGCTGCTTCTTACTCTGCCGCCATCTTAACCCGGAAACCCAGGAGTAAGCAAATTTTTAAAGAGTGAGAGAAAACAAAAGAAAGAGAGGAAAGGATAAAAAGAAGAGAATAGGATGGAGGGAAATGCTCTGTTAATAAGTATAACTGTGATTGTTAATGTGATGAGCTAACCTATAGAATAGAAGTGAACAGCAGAATGGATTGAAGACCAGAATCCAAAAATATATTGTATGTTGTGTATAGAAGACACATTTGTACTGAGGAGAGGTGGCAATCATAATCTCAGACAAATCAAGAGCAAAATTAGACTTAATCGAAAGAGATGATTAGGGGTATTACATTTTGCTAAAAGATACCAAAAACAAGGAAGTACTATAATATAAAAACTACAATAAATTTTTCTGATGGCCCACCTTCTAGAAAGGAACTTCTCCAAAGTTAGCAGATTATCTTTGTCTGACCTCCAAATATTTCACCAAAAGACCTTTATGCTTATTTCTTATTTCTCAGTAAAAAGAAAAGCAATGTTATGATGATAATAGTAATTAAGTACATTGAATTTTATTATAAGATAATTTATAAAACAGGTCACAATTTGTTATATGTTTTCTGAGGGTTCCTGGTTATGCTATTATGAGATACATTTGGTCTTACATTAACTATCAATATATTTGCACAATACAGGAGAAGTTTTAATTTTATTGGGGAATTAATTCTTCAAAATTATATTGTTTTCATGGGATTTAGTGGTAAAGCATTGAAACATATGCTGATGGCTTCAATGTGGTGTTCTACCTTTTCAGGTTTTTTTAAAAACTGCGTAAATATCTTAGACTATGGCACTAAAAGCTAGTCATGAGCAATGGCTATAGACCTATGACATAAAAGAGACATACTTTCCATGCCTGTTCTTTAATAGACCTGGCTCCTGATTAGTGGTAGGCTTTATATTTGTCAGGTAATTAGGAACCTGGATTCTCTTCCCAGATCTTCCCATTCCTTGTCTTGGCTAGGCGTAGACACATAAGGGATTATTCACTGTCTTTATGGCATTTATAGTATAGTCATAGTACATAAGACATTGACGTGTGTAACATGGAGATGGCAGGGTGGAATTCCTGCAAGATATAGGGTCAAACCTCAACCCAGAATTCCAGCGGCCCCCCCCCAGAGAACTCTGGGTAAGGGGCAGTTGAGGGCAGTTAGGGGCAGTTGGTTCCTGGGGGTTGAGGTGAGCAGATCTCTCTGCTTGCTGATGCCAGTTATTGATTGCTTTGGAGGCCTTGTGGCAAAAGCCATTTTGATTCTTTTCTGCAGTTTGCCTGTTTAGCTGAATTAGGCCTTTCCTGCAATAGCATTATTGTTACCATTTAGTGATTTTAGATATCAGAAGTAATAATTATAGGCTCTGAAGGCAAGCTAGTTATAAAGATTACCTTTCCCTCCTGGGGAGAGGGGCTGTTTCTACCTAACAGTTCAGGGCTCCCCAGATCTTATCCTAATCCTTGAAACCCCTCCCTTCCTTTCCTTCCTCATTTAACAGTAAACCTTCATCTTTTGGGAGTAGTGCGTGTCTATTATTTTGGGAATACTCACTTCCATCTTCAGCTAAGTTTCCTTCAGCTGTCCGGCCCATACAAGTCAGATTCGTCTGTCTCTGATAACTACAAGACATCAAGTTTCTCCTACTATCCCTTAGTCAAACCTGTGGGGAAAATAAGTTGAGAAAAGACACCATTAGTGAATTGCCTTGCTTGGCCTTGCCAGAAGTATTCAGATCAAACCTCCATTTCCAACTGATTTCTAACTGCTTATTGGGAGGGGGGAAAAGGGAGCACTGAGCTAGATTGTTCCCCTCCCTTTTTACTCAAGCCAGTCAGTGCGGGACAGGTGAATCTAGCAAGATACCGAACACTGGCATATCTTCAGCTTCCCAAATATCTCTGTCAAATCAACATAACACATGCAAACAAACCTGCATGTCGGATTATATGTAGAGAATAAAAGTAGTACTTTTTCTACAGCAGTTCAGAGAAGGAAGAGATCAATATGGGTTCAGTCAGTCACTCAATCAATCAGTCACCAAGTATTTATTAAGTACTTTCTATGTGTCAGGTACTATGTGAGCCGCTAGAAAAGTGGGCAAGCATTGTGGACAGGTGGGGAGTGACTTACAACTTGATACAGGAGTAGGATTTGGATGCATCAGGGAGGACACATTCCATCCAGAAGGCGAGGTCACCATGAGTGGACTGAGGTCTCAAAAGCACAAGACTTCTGATAGGAACAGTGCCTTAAAAATGAATGCTATTTTCTAACTCAGAAACCTGAGGCAACACCATTCACTTTGCTTATACTCAAGAAAGATCTGATACCCATTTCCCAACATTGGAAGAGTTAATATATAGAGTATGTAAAAGACTTGTTTTTATTCACTTTAGAATGAAGATAGAAATTAGTTTTAAGTTACAAAAAAGCAGATTTAGCTACACACACACACACACAAACAAACAACTTTTGAACAATTAGGAGGTGAATAAGCATTTATTATGCCTCTGGCACTGTGCTAAGAGTTTTACAATTCTTTTCCTTCATTTAATCCTCACAAAAACTCTGGGATATAGGGGCTATTATTAACACATTTTTACAGTTGAAGATACTGATTTAGATAAAGGGAAGGTGACTTCCCAAGGTCATGAAGCTAGTCTCTGAGACCTCATTTGTGATCAGGACTTCATGACTTCATGCCCAACACTATCTCTTTACTACCTAGCTTCCTCTAATAGAGTGGTGAAAAAGGAAAATAACTTTAGAAAATTTCTTTAGAATGCAATGGAAGTCATTCTGGATTTCTTAAAGTGTTTAGACACTGACTGGTGGCTAATGGTGTCTACCACTGAGAATTAGGAAGACCTGAGTTAAGATCTGGCCTCAAATACTTAATAAATATGTGACCCTGGGCAAGTCTCTATATGCCTCCACTTTTTTCCATCTGTAAATTTGGAGTAAGCATAGTGGCTGTGAGAAGGTTATTTTGAGAATCAAATGAGATAGTATACGGAAAGCTCTTCATAAAACTTAAAGTACTATGTAAATGCTAGGTACTTTTACAATTATATTATTCCTGTTTGAATAAGTGTATGTTAGACTAGACAATATCTGGAATTTTGGTTTTGTCTGCATTCCTACTCCAACAGTTGTTTCTCTGGAGGCGGATACTGTTCTTTTTCATAAATCCCTCAGAATTGTCCTGGATCGTTGTATTGCTGTTACTAGTGAAGTCTATTACATTTGATCGTCCCACAATATTTCAGTTACTGAATACAATGTTCTCCTTGTTCTGCATATGCTTTTCCTGTTCTTTTTTAAATCATCCTGGTCATCACTCCTCATAGCACAATAGTATTCTATCACCATCATTTTGTTTAGCCATTCCCCAATTGAGAGACATCCCTCCTTTAGTTTCAAATTCTTTGCCAACATATTTTATTTCAAAGAAAGAAAGATTATTTCATGAGACTATTCAAATGAATAAATGTAAGACTTTAAAAAATTTTTCAAGTGGGGGTAGCTGGGTGGCTCAGTGGATTGAGAGCCAGACCTAGAGACGGGAGGTCCTGGGTTCAAATCTAGACTCAGACATTTCCCAGCTGTGTGACCCTGGGCAAGTCACTTGACCCCCATTGCCTAGCCCTTATTGCTCTTTTACCTTGGAGCCAATATACAGTATTGACTCCAAAATGGAAGGTGTTTCAAAAAAAAAAAGAAAAAGAAAAAAATTTTCAAATGCCATGCAAATGTCAACTTTTTTATAAAAATCATTTCTTCTTCAGCCACTCTATGGGCACTTTAATGAGAACTAGTTTTCAAATACCACCAATGGAAAAATCCTACTTCTTTATTCTTACATACTTTTTAAACGATGCTATTATTTCTGACAAGCTTAAGAGACATGGAAAACATTCTGCTTTCATGCCACACGTCTGCAGTCACTGTCATAACCTCTTGGGCAGAATGCTAAGAATACTAACCTAACCTGTTCCTTGTTTCTTATAGCTTAAAAAAAAACAAATAACTTGGACTAGAGCCACATTCTTCATACTCTAATTTTTTTCAATATACCATTTACTCTTTTCCTTTCACTTTCCTCATAATTCACTTATTCTTACTCTTTGATCAAGAGATCCGCTGCTGGTCACATATCTTTATAAGGTAAAAGGCAGGAAGGTGCCACATATAACAAATTATATACAACAACAAAAAGAACCAAAAGAAATTGGCTCAACAAATTGAGGCTTCTAAACTAATGTCTAATGAGAAATGTAAAATAAGAAGAATTAAGAGAAATATGGGAAAACTAGTAAGAACCGATGCAGATTATAATGAGCAGAACCAGGAAAATATTAAAATAATTACAGTGATATAGAGAATAGATATATTAGATATATTAGATATATTATATATTACATATATATGATATATTAGAAAAGAAGAAATTATACCTCCTTCTTTTCCTGAAAGATATGGGACACTATGGATATAGAATATTAGTAGGCTATCAGATATTATTGTTATTGTCAATTGGTGTGAACAAGTTTTTTCTTAGCTAAAAGGGAAGGCTCAATTGTAATAGGTTAGTGGTAATATATTTAACACAGAAACAAAACATTTTGATATAAACATCAAATCTCAATTAAATATTTATTTATCTGTTTTTTTTTCTTTCAGGCTCTTATTATCTACTATGTTAATATTTTAATGAATACTAATGAGTTAAAATGTTGCCATTCCCCAAATAACATACTTTTTTCAAACAGGAACTTTATGAAGATGAGATTTATATTAGTAGATCTAGAAGGATCCTTAAAAATTAGGTAGTTGAACCCCCTCACTTTGGAGATGAGGAATCTCAGATAACTCAGAAAGTAATTGACTTACCTATGATCATGGAGGGTAAATGACAGAGCTAGTATTTGTCTTAATTTCTTTTGATTAAAAATTCAGCACTTCTTCCACTATTGCATACTTCTTCTATTGTGTAAATAAAATAACAATATTAATAATAATTAAGAGCAATAAACTAGAATTGTAGAAATCAGTAATCCTGTCCCAAAAAGTTTTGCTAGATTGTTGTGGGGAGGGGTTTTAAGGGGGCACATAAGTGGAAGGGTCATATTTAAGATCATACAAGCAATTTTTAACTCCCTCTTTGGGGAGGGTCTCTCTAGCCCTTGCTCACCAGAAGTCATTAAAATATTTATATATTCCCAGGTTCCATTTTTATTGCTGAACCACAGAAAGGAAAGGGTTGTGGAGTACATATTGGTCTTTCCAGACATACATCTGAGTTGCAAGAGTATCATGAGCAAATTATTGAACTTTATTTAAGGATAGTCATTGGAGCCAGCTCATAGTTAGACTGAAGGTGCTAACTTGGGTTACTTCAAATCATTAACTTCCTTCCTATGACATAAATAGTGGTGAGAAACTTATTGGAGAATTATTGAATCATTCTGTCTCATTTAGATTTTCTCTACACTGCTTCCTGATGCCAATGCAGAGGTTATCCTTTATGTTTATGAGAAATGATGTAAATGCTTTATTTTAATGAAGTTAACATCTTAAGTCATACAGTCTATAATCTCTAACTAGGAATATGAAATCATAAATATTTTACCCAAAGCAATCTGAGATGGATTGAGTGTAAGAAAATATGTGTATGTTTAGGATTCAAATCTATTTGTCTTATTTTATGTTTGGAAAATTAGATACATATTTTGCTATTTGTCCTGACTCTTTAGCCAGTGGATCATTTAGGGTCAAATTTGATGCAAGTTTTCTGACTCCCACCCATTACTATTTCTATATTCCATTCATCTAATCATAACATTCACATGTAAAACATAATAACTGATGTTATCAGATGGCTGTCATAAAAGTCTTTTTTACATTTCTTGAAATGCTCCCTTCTTAAGTCTGAAATTCTGTCTCTGTGTTCTTCCTCTGTCAGAGATGATGGGAAAGTATGACAAGAATGAAGCCATAAACAAATTTTGGCAACAATTTTTGAATTTTCTCTATATAAAATGTAAGTAAAACAAGTAGAACAAGAGAGAAAAGAAAGTCCCAACTTTCAAAATTGCAAAGAATTTGTTTCTATTGTTACCCTTAAGTAATAAATTAATCCTCCAAAAAAGCATAATTTAAATTTCTCACTAGTGTTTGGTGCTCCAAAGTAATACTTTTGAGTTATTTAAAATGTGTAACAACTGCACACATGTCACAGCATTTTCACACTCATTTTTTATTTGGACATCTCCACAACTGTCAATACTCAGAAAATAATTCATTTTTATTTTTTCATGTTTTGCTTATTGTGGCCTCTACGTTTTTACATTACCATAATTTATTTTTCTACCCTCCCCTACCCTTTTCCAAATCTCTCTCATATTATAAGGAGAAAAAAAACCTGATCATGAAAAAATGGAAGAGCTTTTCATTAATTAATCTTCTGGAGATAATGAGTTGCTTTTCTATATTATTTTCATTTACTTTCCTGTAGTCAATTATGTATATTATTTTCCTTTTTGTTCTTTAGTCACATTGCATCATTACATCATGTTTCTGGTATTGTATCTTTCTTTTTTTACCAAGGATTATTACTACTTTACTCTTTCTTGGGTTATATTATCTTTGTGAAGAGATTGAGAATGAGGACCATTGCAAACTTTTCTTCTGTAATTTTCCCAATTTTCAATTTTTTTATTTCCAAAAATTCTCCATTACACATTTTGAAACATCTTAAAACACTCCTGCCTTAATCCTTTATCATTTCTTGAATTCATTTCCCCAAGGAAATTTACAATCTTCTTTGCTGTTGCTTACACCTTTTTGTGGAGACATCTCAAGTTAACACCTATGGTAGTTATTTATTAGTCTTAGATATCAAAGGATTTCAGAGGCAATTTCATCTGTCCACATATTTAATATAATCAATGAGGAATGTATGATCAAGATAGCCTCGCTAATTTATTCTAAGTTACAGAGATAATGCTGAATACATGTCTAGGATTTGTTTCTCCAAATATTATTACTTTCAAATCACAATATCTTTCTCATCTCCATTTTATTTTTTCTCATAGAAAAAATAGTAAAAACCTATATTCTGTGTTAAATCTCTTTGTGTTTTTGCAGGACCACAAACTAAGGAATATTTTATATTTTAAGTGAAGTTTAAATTTAAAAGTGTAAAAATTATTTTTATCCCACCAGAATAGTAATAAAAAAAACAATCCAGCTTGATTTCTCCCTTAGTGTAGTTTGCTAGTGTTATAGAGGATTAAAATGAAACAAACTAAAACATATTGTGAAATTATCAACAATGATTAATAATGTCATGTATGAAGTCTAGGAAAGAGGATTATATATGAAACTATGAATCTATTATACATACTTGTTTTTAAATATATTTTAGATATATCATTTCCTCTTGAAATTTTATTCTACCTCACTTATTCATTTTGTGATTCTCTTTTGGATCTCTTCCAGGAGTTCATTTTGGGCTTGATATCCTTTTGTATTTTCTTTGAGGTTTCATATATTTCTATTTGGATATTGTAGTCCTCTTCTGAACTTGCATTTTTTATTTCCTTGTTGATGAAATACTTTTCCAGGGTCAAACTTTTTCTTAGTCTTTTGTGTGTGTATGTGTATGTGTGTGTGTATGTGTGTGTATGTGTGTGCAATTTTGCATACATGTTGAAACTCTGTTCCAGTCCTGAGGTAGAGTGAGTACTGTCCCTAGGATCCCCTGGGTGCCACATGCACTGATTGAGCTGAATTCCACTCTTTAGCAGCCAGGTCCCCTGGATGTCACAAGTGGCCGTTGACTCTTTTTATCCATAATTTCCTAGGGTGTGTTTGCACCAGGCTACTCATCCTACTCCTAGTTCTCCTGGTGCTAAGTGTTCTTGGCTGTTCATCTGCAAAGTTTCAGGCTCCTATGCGTCCCACTGCACTGCTGGGCTGCATCTTATCTTGCCTCTTGCCATTTTTTTTGCTCTCTCCTTTTACCCCAGGGAGACAATTTCTTCCTGTTATTCCTTTATTATTTTGGGGGGCATCAAAACACTGATTTGCTCTATCTTTTGCTCTTTCTATCACTCCAAAATTTGTTTTGAAGTTTTTTTTCCCCATTTGTTTAGGATTTGGGCAAATTTAGAGTGTTTCTTACTTTGCCATCTTTGCTGCAAGAAACTGAAATCTATATAATTCTTTTCTGACCAGTTATCCAATCTCCTTTACATTTCTGATATGAGATCTGTGGAAGCAGCTACTATAGCTCTTGCTGCTGCTTACAAAGTCCACCACTAACGGTACCACCGCATGCACTCCACATCAAACTCCACCCTAGTGTCACAAATCCTTCTTCCCAACCTCCTCTGTTATTTTGGGCTGAAAAAAATACCTCCCCCCAAATTGTTTTTTGGCTCTCTTACTCCCAAAATACTTTGATTCATTATTTTTAAAGTTGTTTGGAAGAGAATTTTATTGCTGCCTCTAATCTGACATCTTGGCTTCACCTAGCCATTATCTTACTTCAGAAATGTCTCTTAATAGTGGTAAATGCAGTTTGAACATGGTGCTGACTACACCTTGTTTGAGAGGGAAGGAATTTATTTTTATTTGTGTTCTTAAAGGGTGAGAGATATAATAGCAACTATATCATCTGTGCAAAGTCTTGTATTATGCAAAAAAATTTTTAAAATCACGCTGTCTTTGCTCTCTACATTAGGGGACTTATTTGTCAGCAGCATCATTCCAATTACTAAGTAGCTTATAATCACATCTGTTCCTTCTGTTCCATAGCCAATGAATGTCCTTCTTATTCATTCATCTATCTATCTATCTATCTATCTATCTATCTATCTATCTATCTATCTATCTATCTATCTATCTAACCATCTATCTATCCATCTACTAATTAATTTATTTATCTATGTCTCTATTTGTCTATCAATTAATTGATTGATTGATTAATTTAGTGCTACAGACCCTCCTCAAACCCATGTCATATATATATATGATTTAAGGTTACCTACCACATTGTATTTCTATATTCAAAAGCTTCTTTATTTGTGGTCTTCCTTTACTGGCAGTAATTGTGCTTTGCAATGTGCCTGTTCACAGACCTACTTGATTTTATGTCTATCCATGGGAATTTTGTTGTTGTTGTTGTTGTTGTTTTTCTGGTTCCTAACCTTTCTTCATCTATGTTAATTTTCAGCAGTGTTACAAAAGTTTGTGCTGCTTATTCTAGCAAGATATTCCAGCCTCTGCTGCTTTATCATTTACTACCACTCCCAATGGCTTCTTTATTCTGACACCTTTGCTGTACTCTTCTATTTCTCACTGATGTTTCCACAGTTTTGACTTGAGTAAACAACTTATTTTTTGAGTCTTTTTTAGATTGCTTTACCACTGGTTTTACTGGAACCATTTTCAAATTTTGTGGGGGTGTTTGTGGAATTTCTGAGTTTCTCTAGTACCTTTTGTATCATGATATAAAACATAAGTCCGCTGTCATCACTATTTTCCATGATATCAGTCATCCTTCATTCAAAAGATGGTTAAAACTCCAAATTTCCAAAACATTTTTAATATTGTTTATTTCTCCTCCTATCATCAACTTTGCTTTGACTATATGTTGTGTTCATATGTATGTTTGAATAATGTGTACTTTTGCAAGTTCTCTTTCACTTCCTATCCAAGAATTCATACACGATAGAAGGCATTTATTTACTTCATATTCATTTTCAGTGTTTTCTCAGTTGTCTGCATATTGTGCCTGTTCACATGAGTGCTGTGGTCATTATATAATTTCCATTGACATTAGGAATTGGATGGAACAGTGAAAATGAAGCTTGTAGATGTCTGATCCAGATGTATATAGAGAAACAACATGTGTGTGAATAGTCATTGTATTATCTGAGAGTCGGTTAGACAATCTGCATCATGTAGTGAGTTTGGAATCATATAGGGTCACTTTGACAGCTATTACAGAGAATTAGGGAGGGATTAGAAATCACAACCTCTGTCCTTTAAGGATTAACAGGATATACAAATTAATTTACATGTATTCGAGATAAAAGAAATATGGGAAATGCAAACTAGACATACTGGTATCTCTCTCAGTCTGTTTCTATCTGGATGTTTCTCTCTTTCCCAACCTCCCAACATGCAGTGTTCCCAACCTGCCAATACACAATGGATAAGTATTATGGATGAAATTTTTGGATTCATGAAGAATTGAGAAAGGTAGACAAAACTGAAATGCCTGTGCCCTAGAATATGAGAAGTAGAAAATTATCTAAGAATTTGAGAAAAAGTGAGTATGAGACTATAGAAATATCAGGGCAGAAAAATATCATTTATTATAGCTGGTATATACACCTCATGTCTTCTTCCTCATTTTTTCTCTCTAGAAATGGGTTAAAACATAGCATGTCTAAGACTTCAATTCATTCATTTTCAAATTATAAAGATAGGGTTGTGGCACAAGAAAATATTCACAGTTTTAGAACTGAGAAGTTATTTATACATGTGATCATTTTATTTACAGTTGCAAAGGAACACACAGTCCACATAGCCCAACTCTTTCTTTTTACAGATTAAGCAATTGAAAAATAGAAAATTGAAATGACTTGCCCAAGGCGATGATACATAATCACAGTTTATCAAGAAAAGCCTCTGTCATCTTCTTGTTCTATTATTTTAATATGTGGTGTCATTTAATTATTACTTTAATAATAAGAATTGCATTCAACCAAATTACCAGAATGTAACTTAGAAGTTTATCCAATTAAATGCAAATGCTATGACTTGTTCAGAATAACACTGTTTATAAGCAAAGCAACTGACTTTATGTTATTTTTAGAATCTTTACCTGCTCATTTCTCAACAATTTATGCTTAAATTCATAGCCTTTTAAGTCACATGAACATTTGGGGCATTTAATTTAGATTAGTTTAGCTTGAAGATTCATTTAAGATATCTGAAGGTGGAAATTTGTGATATCTGAGGCATATTAAGAATCTCTGTTAGGCAAAGAAAGGAAAATAGAACTGGAGAGGGCAGTGTGAAGAATGAGGAAGAAAAATAAAAAATGTATCACATGAGCTAAACATTGAAAATCCTATCTTTTGGTTTTTTTGAACTAAATAACAACAAAAATCAGCCCCCTAAGAATTTAAATTTAAAAAGATCCAACTTCCCTGCTGTTTACTAATCAACCAATAAGGAAATAAATATTTTCTTCCTCTTTTGTGAATAGGTTTCCCTACCTAGTAAATTTCTCCCAATTAGTAGCATAAATTTAAGTCTAGGTCCTCAGTCATGGACCCAGATGGATTTTTAAAGATTACTTACTCCCAACTTTGCATCTAAGAAATAAGGAAGAATCCTTTGCCATCAGCATATCTATTCTCATCCCTAATCTTTCTTCTCAATTCCCTGAATCCAATTACTGGGAACAATATGAATATAGCTTGGATAGCATTCATTCTTAAACTCTTGGTAATTGAAACTGATCAGAAATCTTAGAGATCTTATCTCCTGAGTTATCAGTGGAGAGGATTTGAGGATTTGAGAACAGATCATTGAGTAGCTCACAGCCAGCCAATCATAAATCATACCATAATAGCTTTGCCATTAATACTCTGCCCACTTTGTGCTATTTTGTACTGATCGTTTCTTTTTCTTCCATACAGTACTTTTCAGGCAATCTGACTCCCTTATTGGCTGTCATTTATTAAATGGCATGCATGTTTTTATTAATTTTCCCAGCTGAATTATATGGTTGAAGAAAGACTTTACATACAGTAACAAGTTTGTTAATATTTTAATATATGCAGCATTTTAGAAATTTAACTCTGTTAATCATCACAAAAACTCTGGGAATTAGGTGCTGTTAATTTCCCAATTTTACAAAAAGAAAATTAAAGTTACGCAGTTATGTGTTTGAGTCAAGATTGGAAATCGACCTTTCCTGACTTCAGATCCAGTCTTCTACCTACAGGGCCACTAGGTTGCACAAACTTTGGATCATCTTTGAGAAAGTGGAGAAAGTGTGTGTATTGTTCAATGCACTATAAAAGTGATAATTCCTTATCTCATATAGGTAGTTAATTTCATAGTGTCCCAGAAATATGAAGATATCCCTTTAATTTCCCTGACTTAAACCCAATTTCCATTCTCACTGCCAAATGGCATTTATGTAAGCTTTTATAGACATAGGGCTTTAAATTGTAAAGTGTCTTACATATGTGACCTCATTTGAGCTTCATGAAAATCTTGAGCTTAATTACTATAAGTATGTTAATCCCCATGTTACCAAAGGGGAACCTGGGACCCAGAAAACTAATCTAATGTCACCAAAAATAAGTAGTTGAACTGATAATTGAATCCAGGTCTTTTGATTCTTAAGTGAGTGATCTTTCCATTTTACCATAATTCCTTTCATCAGCAGAATAAGAAAGCATTTTTATTTCTTGGGAACTCACAACCTATAGGTTTAGAGCTTTTGTTACTGTTCAGTCATATATGACTCTTCATGACTCCCTTTTCTGTTTTCATGGCAAAGATATTAGAGTGGTTTGCCATTTTCTTCTCCAACTCATTTTATTGATGAGGAACTGAGAAAAAATCAGGTTTAAGTCTTGCTCAGAATCAGATAACTAGTAAATGTCTGAGGTTGGATTTGAATTTATAAAGATGAATCTTCTTCATTCTTAGCCCATTTCTAAACTCACTGTGCCACAAGCTGCCCCAATTCAGAACCAGAACATGTCATTTTGCAAATAAGAAAATTTAGGCCTCTGAAAAAGGGATTTACCCAGAATATTTCAGGTAGTAAATTTCAGAAGTGAGATTGAAAATCAGAAGACTTTGGCTAGAGGTAGTGTTCATTCCACTGTACTACAGCTTTACCATAAGAGATTATAGAATTAGAATGCAGAAGACTGAACCAGTCTTGAACAAAGATTATCACTGTCTGGAAACAAAGGGCCAAGAAGGTCCTTCTTTTAGGGTTTTGGGGTTAGAAAGAGTTATAGACATTATGAATTTAGACAGGAATAATGATAGTTTGTATGGATGTTTTGTTTAACATTATAAAAAATCCTCATTTGAGGAAGAGAACTGTGTTCTTCAATTAAATCTCCATTGATGTAACCAAGAAGATGCTCTATGCCCAGATATTTTAAGAAGGAGAAAGCTTCTTTGAATTACAAAATCCTCCAAAGTTATAAACTAGATGCAAACAAAGTAACTGATAATGTTGAGAAAGAATGGTATACCTTGGGCCATACGAAGAAATCAGATCAATATACATACATACATACATATATATATATATATATATA
>NC_058131.1:491102738-491148241 GCF_016433145.1 Gracilinanus agilis
AATATACATACATACATACATACATATATATATACATATATATATATATATATATATATATATATATATATATATATATAAATTTGTTGAAACAATTAACTACTCTTTGGGTTTAGCTATATCAGGAGATGGGATCTTATCAGGTATATTGTGTAAAATCTGGTTTTCTCTCAAAGTGTCAGGCTGGGATCCTGAGGGTCACTTTCAAAGAATAGATCCTTGTTCCATGCAGAGTTTGCATTGGTTGAATCATGTAATTTAATCTGCATATGCACCAGAGTCCCATAAAAGAGGATCTAAGTCTGAGAACACTTTAAGAAGAAAAACCATGTACCTGTTAACAGAGAGCAGCATAATAGGGTTGAAGTGTGCCGAGTGAGCTCAGAGAAAATGCTATATTTTCCTAGCCTCGTAGACAATGTTACTAGAGAGACTAGACCAGTACCAAACAATACATCTAGTAAGGGTTTAAGAGAGAAGAAAATAAAGATGTGGAGAAATGGAAACTTTTGCACTTTCCAAAAGTTTATATTTTGGAGCCCTACAAAGAGCTGTAAATCTTAAAGGAAATTCATGAGGACTCTAGTAAGAGAGAAAAGGGCTTCTAGAAACCAAGAGCTGTGGTATATCCCTTTGATGCACATGTTTGTTAAAACTATAGCCACTTTCTACTGGCCTTTTTATATATACTCCCCTTTGGAGGAGATGATGTTTTCATACCAATTGTTCCTACTGTATCACCTTAATAAATGTTTCTAAATGTTTTTGGGTGGTCAATTGATATTGAATAGGAAATCAAGGAATAGTGGGTGGCAACAACTCAGAATGGGCTCATGGAAAAGAGTACTAGAGAAGACCCTTATCCGTTAGAGATACTTCTAGAACAGTGATGGCAAACCTATGGCATATGTGCCAAAGATGGCACACAGGGAGCTCTCTATGGGCATGCAGTTCATTACTAGAAAGGCAGAGGGATTCTGGTGGAGCTGGTCCCCTTCCCCTCTCCATCATTCCTGAGGACATTTTCTCACATCCCACACCTGTCCACACATCAGCCTAATAGGAGCACACAGTCAGTAAGGTGGGTAGCTCACAAGTGGCAGAGCTGGAGGGGAGCAGAGCACTCCAGCCACTCCCCTCCCCCTATCTACACTAGCAGAGGTTATTTCTCACTTCACTCCCCCTCCACCCAGAAGTCCAATGGGAGTGCTTTCTCTCTAACCTTTGTGAGATAAGAATGGGGGCAGGGCATTCCCAGCACTCAATGTGGGGGAAAGGCATGGCATCTAGTCTCTGGGGAGGGGTATAGGTAGAGCACTCTATCTGGGGAGTGGGGCCTAGCACTCCGTTTCTTAAAGATTTGCCATCACTTTTCTACAACATTGAGAGGAAAAGTAGTTAATCATGCTCTGGAGGTTTAACTTGCCTCTGGAGTGGGAGTTGAGTCCAAAGGGAGTATTACCATTTTTTTCTACTTAATTAAAAAAAAAAAACACCCTTGAATAAAACTGAAGTTCAACTTGCTTCTTAGGGAATTATACTCAGCATATTTTCCAGTATTTGAATCTATGGTGCTCCATTTCCTCCTCCCCCAACCCCCTTCCACATAATCCACCTCTTTGTATCCCTAGTACATCTAGAAAGGCAGTATCTAGGCAGATCTGTGCCCTATCTCCCATATAATTGGAAAAAGGAGCTAACAGAGGGACTCCTTTTTTCTATCTTAATATCCAGATGCTTTCCAATAAGAATGAACATACAGTTCTTTTATGGCTCATAAAAGGCATTTATAGCTATGCTTGGTCCCTTTCTCTTATTTATTTTCCTAATGTCATAAAAATTAATATGCACACAAACCTCATCTTCATATTTCACCTATTCATTGTGTGTTTTGGCAAGTCTCCTTTGGAGATGCAATCACAATAAACATGGCATTGTATCAGAAAAATGCCAGCCATTGCAAGTTGCTACATGACTGCATTAATTTAATTAGACTATTTAAGAAGAGCTTACTTTGATGTACAAACACTGTTCCTCTAAGTTCCTGAGCTAAATGCAGCAGTAGAAAGCAAAACTGTTCTTTTGGAATTTCTAAATAAAATATGTAGGATGTGTCTTTAATTTTTTATTTAACTTTTAAATCAAGTGAAGTTTAAACATTTATTTTTGGTTACAACATTTGATAAACCTTAATATTTTATATTAGAAAGCATGTGATACCTATTAAATGATGACTTTTGTTGCTTCATAAGCCACAAGCCCCAGTGTTCAAACAAAGTTTCACTTTAATATTTGTAATCTTAATCCTCAAGTCCCATTTTCATACTTTATTGTCTTAAAAAAACATTTTAGGCCTGGTGAATGATTTACATATAGTATCTATATAAGAGACTGATAATATCTTTAAAGAGGTCTCATGGAATGGCAGAAAGTGAAGTAGTGGGGAGAAGTTGGGCAGGTAATGAAGGGGACAAAAATATTCAAGCCTACAGTGATTATGAGTGTATTTCTCCTGATTTATATATTCAAATACTACCTGGAAATCATTCCAAGAGAATTAGGAGCTTTGGGAAAATAGATAATTACCAAATATCTTCCTCCCCAAATACCTCAACCCTAGACTTCTATAGATTTTGTTCCAATTCTGTTTGTTTTCCAGAATCCTTTTCTCTTACTTCTCCCTATTATAATGTTATCCTCGATAAAATCTGAAAATTGTATATATGTTTTGCTCTTGTTGGTGATGGTGGTCATGCTGTTGGTGTGATATGTCCCCAAAACATTATGTAATCAGAAAAAAATTTCCTAGCAAAGATACAAATCATATTGTGTCCTAAAATAGGAAATAATCATACAAGGTTCTTGCGATGTGGAAACAAATGGAGGTGCAAATGATATCAGCAGGTAGAGCCCATCAGAGAAAAAGTTGTGTGAAAGTACTTTGATGAAATGTAGTACTATGAATTATGATGCTAAGGTAAGGCAGGATATTAAGAGGAGATGGGTGAGAAGCAAGATCTCTTGAATGTTATGGGATGGAAGAATCCAAGGCATCAGCAACTTTAGCCATCTATCATTAAAAATACCAGAAAATTCAATCTGAATTCTTTCCTCCAATTTACAGAGCAGGAGTTTGTGCTTTTATTGTTGTAGCCAAGATCATAAAATTATATCACATTTTCCTGAAGCAGATTATATTGAGGCTGTGTCTTCTAAGCAAAACGACATGGAAAATTAAGTGTTTATTAAATTCCTGCTTTCTGCTAATCAGATGATATACAATTCTTTCCCAGTGGTTTTAGTATCTCTACTGATCAACAGAAGGTACTTGCCTGAATATTCTTAGACTACTTTTTCATCCCACTCCTGGGAACTCTTCGGTGCTCATGGGATAGCTGACTGTCCCCAGATTATATATAACTCTAAGAGCATGATGGGTGATATGCTTAACAAATGCAAAAATAGGAGAATCTTTCATCTATACACTGAAATCTCATCTTTTATTAGGGAAGACTCCTGTTTTCAACAGATTGACATGATTTTGTGATTAAAACTTAACTGTAACTAGACTTGTCTGGGCATGCTCAGATTTCCTAGTATGGCCACACTCTTTGTGCCCTAGACTATAGGTTTATTATAACCTTTAATTAGATGCATGGTTGGAAATGATTTCATCTTTAAAACTGGTCAGACTGAGATAGATAATCATTCTTTTTTTCCTTGGTTCTTGTTTTTTCTTGCATGCAATTTCCTGCTGTGAAGGGTGAAGATCACAATCTTGCTGGTGCATGGGCTCCATGAACTGAACTGGTGAGAAGAGAAAGGACTGTCCCTGTTTTTCTTATTTTTCATCCCTGGTCCAAGAAATCAGATTGGTTGTGTTTATTTCTTTTCTAAGTATTTTTTTCCTTCTCTGTCTTTAGTACCTAGAGTGTGAGATAATAGAGAAATCTGACAATTTAATTTTAAGTCTGTGAACATACAATTGATTTTTTTCTTAGAGTATATCTCCTCATAAGTCAGTCCTATCATTTGTAAATTTGCTAACTTTTCATTTGTTGATTTCTTGACTTTAAATAAGAATAATTTTTTTTATTATTGAATTTCCGGCAAGTACTGACATGCTGAAGCTTGATACTGACATATTGAGTCTGATAACTGTTCTTTGCAACTGACTACTCTATAAGTATTGATATTAAGTTTAATGTGAGAAACCTGGAATTCCTAAGTTTCTACTGTCTAGTGCAAATAATCATATTGCTCTTCTGTATTTAAATGCACCTAGACAGCTTGTCTTTTGTGAAAGCAAAAAGTGCTACAACTTCTTAGTATGAAGATGCCTTTGTCTAAAATTCACAAAGAGCTAACATTTCTTGTACTGTTTTTAACTGGGCCTGCTTGTCTTATTGTATTTTGGGGTGTTTACAATTCCATTTGCTTTACTGTGGTAGTAGTAATGATCCATAGGAGAATTTCAGGTGCCTTTTAGTGTATGGGACTCAGAGAAAATTGCCTAGACCTCTGTGGGGATTTCCTTATGATAGAGGGTACTCTAGAAAATTTTGGCATGCCTTGGGTAGGATGTATCACTTTTTGTATAGAAATTGAAAAGTTTCGTTCCATGACCATTTTCTCATTAATAGAGGGATGACATTTAATCAACCCCAAACACAAAATCCTTATGGGGAAAGCTACATATAATTTTGAAAGGCCAGTGTGGACCAGGTTTCTATTCAAGAGAAAGCCAGTAGTTGATTGTTTTTTTTTTTTTTTTTTGCTTTTTTTGGCTTGTAGATTGAAAAATGTAAGGTTAAGGCTAATCAAGCAGAAATATTTACTAAAACTTATGTTTATTTTGTTGAATCTATAAAAACTTTGTATGTGGTGACAATTGTGATCTTCATTTGTACATTTGATGTTACATATGATCATTCAAAACTGACTGTTGTGAGACTTTACTATATGGTACTAAGAAAGCTAGTAAATGGATATTTTAAGGACTCCCTAGAAACCACAGGAGAAATGTTCTGAACTTTATATAAGGACCTGGGTTTGAGAAAAAGACTATGTCTAAAAAAATAAATTTCTGACTTTTTGCTAAAGACAGTAAATTTCAAATGACCCCACTGTATCTAGACATCATGGGCCCCAAGAACTGAACTGGAGAAAATGAAAGAAGTTCTTTTCCCTACTTTTCCTCTCTTTTATCTTAGCTCTGGGAAATGGGGCTTTAGAGTGTCTGCATCTGTCCTGGGTTTTTTGATCTTTTATTTCAGGTGCTAGTGGTGATTCACAAGATCCCGGAATTTGAGTTATGGTTACTCTGGAGCCAAGATTCTAGGCAAGGAGTTACAACCAGCCAGCCTTGTATGGAAACCCAGAGAATCCAAGATGCCTGCTTGAGGAATATTTTGGACTTGGAAATTTGGAGTAGGTGCTAGAGAAACCTAATTAAGCGGTGAACCTTATTCCTTTGTTCTTAGAGACAGAGATGGTATAGAAGGAAGACAGGTGATATAGAGTAAATTTAAATATTGGCGATCATAAATTTTGAAGTAAATATTCCTTTGCAAGACTGAATCCTACTGTTAAGTGACTAAATATAATGGATGTTTAGGGGACCCACCCCCTACATTAAGGGGAACACACTCAATGAGGTCTAGAGCCAATAGCAGAGAGTCTTGACATCCATCCCACACCCCTTAAAGACACTGGAGAACCATGATGTGGCAGAGATGAGTTAAAATCTACTTGACTTTCCAACCAGTAGAGGCTAGGTAGTAAGTTTTACACATGATTCATATTTTATGCTGACATGATTTATTGAAATATCACAAGGTCACCATAAATGGGTGGTAGATTCTTTTACATGTTCTCAAAGACTATTCTGGCTGTCTGGAACATGATAGAAAATGTCAGTAAAGGGGACTGGGTTCAGAATTTCCATATCCTCTCTCAAAAGGGATAAATACCAATTATTGGAAGCATTTTTTATTTCATTGTGTTAGAGGTTCTCACTTAAGTGGGCAGTCCTATCTATCTTTTTTGGTCTGATTCTTACCTTCTTGCCTTTTTCTATTTTGCTGACCCTGAAAATACCTAGATTCCTGCCATAGCATTCCTCCAATGATGACCACAGTTCTCTAGGATTATACTCAGCTTTCCTCTCCTTCTGACCAGCTCTGCTGAGAAGAAAAAGAGAATGAAAGAGGAGGAAGCTGCAACACAAACTTGCCATACCCCACCAGGAATTGCTAACCTCTCACAAGTCTTTTCACTCCTAATTATAGGGAAGGAATTGAATGGAATATTGAACTGGTGCTTTAAGACTATATTTTCCCCATAGAATACAAAACTGGTATTGCTTTGCCAAAGGAAGCACAAAGCAGTAGTTCAGTGGACAGGGATGAGCTTGAGCATTTCTGCACAAATCTTATCTTACTTGTAGATCTCTTACATGACTTTATCATAGACTTACACTCCTGCCTTGCTGATGGTTATATACCCCACTATACCAAATATTTTGATGAGCTATATGCTGCTTCTATTTTCATCATCGCCATGAATAAATGTATGAAACAGGACTCTTTTACACCATAAAGGAAAGGTTAGTAAAAGGAAAGTAAATTGTTTTTAAAGAAACTTAGAACATTGGTCTATTAAGGTACCTTACCTGGATGGAATGTTAGATATCGTTCCAATATAGATTCATCATTATTGCAATAGAAAAGGAACTAAATGAGAATTAACAACCCATTGAATAGCAATTGACAAGAGTGGCAGATTTGATACTGAGAGTTATTTTTGATAAAAGAAAAATATCATTCTCTTACATAGACTGCAAAATAAATCATTGTAATTTTTAAGGTTCAGGACATTTAGGAATTAGTTTAAAATAATAACAGTACATTGGATTTGACGCCCAAGTTAACCCCAAGGAGGATTATTGATTTTCATATTTTTTCAGTTAGTCAATAGTAACAGAAATAAATTATAATGCTAGTGGGTTACTTAAATAATTAATAATAATAATAAGTGAGAGACAATGTAATATAGTTAAAATAGTATTAAAATTAGAGAGGACCTGTATTCAAATCTTGGCTTAGCTCTATGACCTTGGACAAGTGATTTAATCTGTTCTTTCATCTCTGAGAACAGGAGTTGAATGAGATGTTGTATAAATTTCCATGTACTTTGGCCCTACGCCAATTTCAAAGTTAGTGCTATATAGCAAATATGCATGACAGGAATTAGGAAAATTTGTTTTGAATCTTAATTGTTCCACTAACTTGATTTTTAGTAATTTATGTAATCTTTTGAACTTCAGGTTCCTCATTTATAAATAGGTATTGTATTTGCTAAGGTTACTTATAGTTCCACTAATTTATAATTTTCGTTACTTATCTGTAATTTATGTATTTCAACATATAGTATTTGATGACATAAAATTGTCTTACAAAATACTTTCTTCAAATCAAATTTACTCCTGAATATCTTTTTTCAAATGCTTTATCACTAAGCATTGAATGGAAGTCTCTAAATATCTTTAAACTACCTATATTGGTTCCTATAGTATACCGACAAGAAACAGTTAGAGAAAACCATGTAATCCTTCTAAGTATGTCCACACAGTCTAGGCAAATTAAATCATTAGGCTTCACAAATAGGATAGGGATACAAAGGGCATGTATTTTACAAGTGAGTACATGAGAGAAACAACTATTTACTAATCTCAACATTATGTAAAAGGAATACTTTTATCATTCAAATAACTTTGCATAAGTTTATTCTCATCAGTACTTGGCTGCCTAAGCTGGAATAATAGATAGAGCACCTGCCCTGGTTCCAAGAATATGTAAACTCAAATCCTACCTCAGGCACTTACTTTGTGACTTTTGGTAAGTCACTTAAACATTGCACTTTGTTTTCCTCAGATTAAAGTGAAAATAATATAAACATCTAGGATTCTTGCCAAATTCATTTTATGACAAAAATATGGTACTGATTCCCAAATTAGGAAGACCCAAAACAGAGAAAGAAAACTATAGACCAATCATTAAGATACAAAAATCTTAAATAAAATACTAGCAAAGAGACTACAGCAAGTCATCACAAGTATTATCCACTATGACCAGGTGGGATTTATATCAGGAATTCAAGGCTGGTTTAACATTAGCAAAACCATCCACATACCTGACTATGTTAGTAACCAAACTTACAGAAATCACATGATTTCCTCAATAGATGGAGAAAAGCCTCTGACAAAATGCAATACCCATTCCTATTGAAAACACTGGAAAATAAAGGAAAAGAAGAGCTTTTCCTCAAAATAATAAACCGTATTCATTTAAAATTACCAGCAAGTATCATCTGCAATGGGGATAAGTTAGTAGCCTTCCAAATGAGATGGGAAGTGAAGCAAGGAAGTCCATTATCATCACTATTATTTAATATTGTACTAGAAACACTAACTATAGCAATTAGAGAAGAAAAAAGAAATTGAAGGGATCAAAGTAGGCAGTGAGGAAACTAAACTATCATTCTTTACAGATGATATGATATACTTAGAGAACCTGAGAAAATCAACTAAAAAGCTAGTGGAAATATTTAATATTAACAAAGTTGCAGAATACAAAATAAATCCACCTAAATTATCAGCATTTCTATTTATTTTCACTAAAAATCAGCAGCAAAAGTTAAAAAGAGAAACTGCATTTAAAATTACTCTAGGTAATATAAAATATTTGAGAATTTATTTGCCAAGACAAACTCAGGAACTGTATGAACACAACTATGAAACACTTTTCACACATATACAATTAGAAAAACAGTTTTCATGGGTAGGATGAGCTAATATAATAAAAACATGACAATTCTAACTAAAATAATTTACTTATTCAGTGCCATGCCTATGAAACTACCAAAAATGTTTTTATAGAATTAGAAAAATTATAACAAAGTTCAACTAGATGAACAAAAGATCAAGAATATCAAAGAAACTAATGAAAAAATATGAAGGAAGGAGGCCTACTAGCACCAGATCTTAAACTATACAATAAAGCAGTGATCATTAAAACAATAAGATATTAGTTGAGAGATAGAAGGGTGGATCAAAGGAATAAACTTGGGGTAAATGACCTCAGCAAGATAGTGTTTGATAAACTCAAAGATCCCAGATTTTGGGACCATAATCCACTTTTTGACAAAAACTTCTGGGATAATTGGAAAACAGATTGGGAAAAATTAGGTTTAGATCAACATCCCATACTCTATGCCAAGATAAATCCAAAATAGGTAAATGACTTAAATATATAGGGAAATTATAAACAAATGAGGTGAACATAGAATAGTATACCTGTCAGATCTATGGGAAAGGAAGGAATTTAAGACCGAACAAGAAATAGAGAACATTACAAAATGCAAAATGAATAATTTTGATTATATTTAATTAAAAAGTTTTTTTACAAACAAAACCTAGGCAACCAAAATTAGAAGGAGAAGCAACAAATTAGGAAAAATATATAACAAAAACCTCTGACAAAGGTCTGATTTCTCAAATTTATAAGGTGCTAAGTCAATTGTACAAAAAATTAAGCCAATCCCCAATTGACAAATGGTCAAGGGACACAAATAGGCAGTTTTCAGGTAAAGAAATCAAAAATTATCAATAAACACAAGAAAAAATGTTCTAAATGGCTCATAATTAGAGAAATGTAAATGAAAACAATGCTAGGGTACTACCTCACATCTAGCAGATTGACCAATATGACAATAAAAGAAAATAATAAATGTTGGATGAGTTGTGGCAAAATTAGGACACTAATACATTGATGGGGGACTTGTGAATTGATCCCATTTGGGTACAGCTCCACATTGGATATATATATATGAATAGCTGAATAAATTGGTATCAGATGGTGATGGAATACTATTGTGCAGTAAGTAATGATGAGCTGGAGGATTTCTATGTGAACTGGAAAAATCTCTAAGAACTGATACAGTGTGAAAAAAGCAGAACCAAGAGAACATCATTTACAGAAATTGAAACACTGTGGAACAATACAATGTAAAGGACTTTGCTAATACAAGTCAGCCCCAAGGGTCTAATCAGAAAGAATTTTATTTAATAATACTAATCCACATTGAGAGAAAGTACTGTGGGAGTAGAAACACAGAAGAGAAACAAATGACAAGATTTGTTTTTATGGATATATGATTTGGGATTTTGGTTTTAAAAGATTGATTTATCACAAAAATGAATGATATGGAAATAAGTATAACTGATAATATTTTTATAACCCAGTGGAAGCTCTTACTGGATCTTGGATGGAGGAGGAAACAGGGGAGGGAAATAAAATGAAATATGTAAACATGGAAAAATATTTTAAAAATAAAAAAAGAAACTAAAAAAAGCAATAATGGACTTACATGAACTGATGCAAAGTGTAGTAAGCACAACCAGGAGAATATTATATTCATTAATAGCAATATTATATGATTGATTGTGAATGACTTAGCTATTTTCAGTAGTAGTAATATTCTAAAACAATTCCAAAGGACTCATTATGAAAAATGCTATCCACTTACAGAGAGAGAACTGATGAAATCTGAACACAGACTGAAGCATACTTTTTTAACTTTATTTTTATTGAATACTTTTTTTTCTTTTATAATATTACTAATATGGAAATGTGTTTTGCACGACTGCACATGTATAATTTATATCAAATTGTCTGCCCTCTCAATGAAGGACAGAGGAACAGGTGGGGCAAAAGAGGTGAATCTGGATCTAAAATTTAAAAACAAAACTCATCATAAAACTGCTGTAATTGGAGAAAATAACATGTTTAAAAGAATAAAAAATCATACTATTTTGTAATCATTTCATAGGGCATATATATTGATTTGTGGGTTCAAAGCAAGACTAAGCAGATATATAAAGGCACTGGTTGGAATGGAGAGGACAGGACCCAAGGAATATAGTGAAAGTGGGAGAATGGAGCATGAGAAAAGAGAACAAGGCCAACAGAATGGGATGATTGTAAGATTCCATTAAGAAAGTGGTTGAACAATTACAATAAACTTGAGTTTCACGATTCTATTATAATCTGACTTCAATTTATGCAAATATGAAATGGCTTCTTTTTTAGCTATAGCCTCCCCAGAGTAATAATAAGCCCATAGCTAAGTTTTGCATACTTTAATCTTTCCTAAAGTCCATAAGATGAATTATTTCAGCCTCAGATGGATATTATTTGTAAGATGTAATTAGCATTTACAAAATGGTTTCAGATTATGGTTGACATCTTATGAACTCTGAAAGGTGTTGTATCATGTAAGCTCAAAGTATTATTTATTATCTATTAAATGAGAAGTGATATCCCATAGGACAAAAAATATGAATACAGTGCAGTAATAATGGCACAGACTCATTATATCTCATAAAAGACAAAAGAGTCCCTTTACATCACTAGACATTGTTATTGAGGGTCATATATACTTGTCAGGTGTTGAAAAGTTCAGGTAATTATCTGTGGCTCTTCTCAGTTACCATTTATTTGTCTTCATTTCAATCTAAGCATAGGTCATTTTCTATAATTTCTTCTTAACTAAACCAAAATTTCCCAGGCTTTCTTTTTCTTGTGTTTTTATCCCCAATAACAGTCATGGTGAATTAATTGGCTGTGCCTTTCAAATTGTAAAGTGCAGCCTCATTTATCTGGCCTGGATTATTAAGGTGTGTTCTTTAAAATTGTTTTGTTATGCAAACTGAAATAGAAAAGGATATTTTCCCATCCTCTTCATTGGGGCAAAGGATCTAGTTTGTGAGACGTTTAGAAGAGTACTTGTTTTATTCCTTCTGCAGGTTCCTAGAGAGCAAGAACTGGTTCCTTTTTATCTTTGTATCCTCAGAATGCCTTAATTCCTTTTCTCCATTACTACCCTCCCCTCCCCAAAGGAAGGAAACTTCCATTTACTAGGCATATGTGAAGACAAGATGCTTTAGTTTATATTCTGAGAAAGTGTGAAGAGCATTGAGAGATTAAGTCATAGTTAGAGGCTCATCCAAGCCAGCATTTATAGTGAGAGGTAGGTTGGAACTTAAACACTGGTCATCATGGCTGATATTATCTCACATTCTCTGTGCATTACACCAAGATGCCTCTTGCTTTGTGCATTATTGTTGTTGTTCAGTTATTCAACTATATCTGATTCTTTGTGAATAACATAGCAGTTCTGTCTATGTGATTTTCTTGGCAAAGATAATGTAGTAGCTTGACATTTCTTATACCAGTGGATTAAGGTAAGCAGAAGTATAGTAAGTTGCCCTGGGCCACACAGTTAGTACATATCTGATGCTGGATTTGAACTCAGGTCTTCCTGACTCCAGGCCCTGAGGCAACTTGCATATAGTTAATGTTTAATAATATTCATTTAAAATATTTAAATATATGTGTTTGTTACATGAAAATACCCAGGTAATTCCCTCTGTATTTCCCCTTTCTTCATTAGTGAAGGCATCACTTCATTTGACAATGAAATGTCAAATGTCTTATTTCTATTTTTTTTCTCTGCAGGTGGACACACACAAGTCATTCTTCAAACGATATTTCTGTTGCTATATATAATGTTCTCTTAGTTCTGCTCATTTCACTCTTTATAATTTCATACAGCTCTTTCCCCTTCAACCGCCTCCCCCCGACCCCATAGCTGATGCGCATTTCCACTGGTTTCTTCATATGTCTTCAAGATCAAGACCTATTTCCATATTATTGATACTTGTAGTAGGGTGGTCTTTTAGAGTTTACTTCCCTAATCATGTCCGCATTAACCCATGTGTTCAAGTAGTTGGTTTTCTTCTGTGTTTTGACTCCTGTAGATCTTCCTCTGAATGTGGGTATCGTTCTTTTCTATAAATCCCTCAGAATTGTGCTGGGTCATTGCATTGCTGCTAGTGGAGAAGTCCATTACATTCAATTTTACCACAGTATATCAGTCTCTGTGTATAATGTTCTCCTGGTTCTGCTTTTTTCACTATGTATCATTTCCTACAGGTGGTTCCATTTCACATGGAATTCCTCCAGTTCACATTCCTTTGAACACAATAGTATTCCATCACCAACAGTTATCACAATTTGTTCAGCCATTCCCCAATTGAAGGGAATACCCTCATTATCCAGATTTTTTGCTACCGTAAAGAGCACAGCTCTAAATATTTTTGTACATATCTTTTTCCCTATGAACTCTTTGGGGGTACAAACCCAGCAATGGTATGGCTGGATCAAAGGGCAGGCAGTCTTTTAGTGCTCTTTGGGGATAGTTCCAAACTGCCATCCAGAATGATTAGATCAATTTACAACTCCACCAGCAATGCATTAATGTCCCAATTTTGCCACATCCCCTCTAACTTTCACTACTCTCCCCTGCTGTCATTTTAGCCAATCTGCTAGGTGTGAGGTGATACCTCAGAGTTGTTTTGATTTGCATTTCTTTAATTTTTAGGGATTTAGAATACTTTCTCATGTGCTTATTGATAAGTTTTGATTTCTTTAGCTGAAATTTCTTTATTTGAAATTTATCTGAAATTTCTTTATCTGAAATTTGCCTCTTCCTGTTCCTTGTCCATTTATCTATACATTTTAAAAGAGAATATCAAAGGAATTAATTTAAAAATTAAAGGAAGTAGTTTTTAACAGTACCAGATTTTGAACTTTATTATAAAACAATATTTTTCAAAACTATTTTATACTATCTAAGAAACTAAAAATTAGTTCCATGGAATAGAACAGACATATAATAAATAATAGTAAAAGATTATAGGAATCTGTGTTTAATAAACATTTATTGAATTGTTTTCATAGTCTCATTTTTTAAAACCCTTAACTTCTTTGTATTGGCTCCTAGGTGGAAGAGTGGTAAGGGTGGGCAATGGGGGTCAAGTGACTTGCCCAGGGTCACATAGCTGGGAAGTGTCTGAGATCAGATTTGAACCTAGGACCTTCAGTCTCTAGGCCTGACTCTCAATCCACTGAGCAACCTAGCTGCCCCAACATAGTCTCATTTTTTTTTAGACCCTTAACTTCGGTGTATTGTCTCATAGGTGGAAGAGTGGTAAGGGTGGGCAATGGGGGTCAAGTGACTTGCCCAGGGTCACACAGCTGGGAAGTGTCTGAGGCCGGGTTTGAACCTAGGACCTCCTGTCTCTAGGCCTGACTCTCACTCAACTGAGCTACCCAGCTGCCCCATAGTCTCATTTTAAAGAGGGTAATAGTTCATTTTTTTAAAGCTTTCTCATCTCTAGTACATGTAAGAGAAGAGTTATGAAACAACTTTCTAGATTACCTGGATTTTCCTGTATCACAATTGTAGCTGAAACCAATCTGGGTATATGCATATATAGCTATATGGAATATATTTCAAAATAACCTATATTTTCCAGAATTTTCAGATTATGACATATTTGTCATGACTGGATACATCTGCATTAATTCATACTAATATTTCATGAAAGTCTATATCATTAATTGTTACACAATTCCCCCTGTCTCACCAAAAATCTCAAATTACCACCAGTTGCCAGATCAAACCTAAACTTAAACAAAAGTTCTTCATGACTTAGAAGCAGCTAATTCTTCCAATCTAGTATCCCTTTACTCCTTGACGAGAACTGACCCATCCTACTCTCCTAACCCACTATTTCTATATTTCCTGAGAGAAACCCCATTCATTTCCAGTGGAGATCCATCTGCTTTCTCATCCTCTTTGTATTTTTATACTTCTCTACTGATGGTCATATTGTTCTTTAAATTTAGAATTCCCTCCCTCTGCTCTTTCCTTTTCATTTATTATGTATACATATAATATACATATAAATATATAGACATGATCATGGAAATTTATATTTAGAGCTAAGGAAATTTCATAACTTTCATTAATGAAGATTTTTTCAAATGCCTATTATATAACAAGCAGTGTGTTAAGTACAAGAGGGTTTAAGAAAAGGAAAAAAAGAGAGAAAAAAGGAAAAAAAAATGAAAAATAGTTCTTGTCCTAAAGGATCCCTCAATACAACATTGGGACACAGCATACAAACAAATGTGTAAAAAGTTGATGAATATACTGAAGATGATAGAGGTCTTCTTCGTCAACCTTTTTATGTTACAAAAGGGAAAAATGAGTTCAGAAGGATTAAATATCTTTCCTAAGATCACTCAAATTTAAAATGACAAGGATGATATACAAAAAGCTCAAATTAGAAGTTCTTTGACTTCCAAACTAGCATTTCCCCACTATAACCAATTCACTGCATTTTCTAAAAATAGATTTAGAATCAAGAGACATCTGTGACTCTTACCATGACTATAGTCTATGAGCGAGTCCATGCACTTTCAAAGAATTGATCCCTTCACATTTAAAAATGCGCACGTTGTTTTCTGTTTTATTTGCATGTGTGCCCTCAGATTATATTTAGAGAACCATCAGTAATTAATTATAAGTAAGATTGAATTTAAAAAATATTTAACAAGCATCTACTTTAGATGGCACTCTGTTAGGCACTGTGGATATAAGACAAAAATTAAATGTTCTAGCTTTCTCTTTGAAAGTTAGAAAACATAAATACATAAATAAATACAAAATAAGGATAAGAGTCACCTTTGAGGTTGAGACTGGTGTAAAAGAGAAGATGTGGGGATAATGAATTGAGATCGGGAATATAGAGGAGAAGGGGAAACTCATGTTGGATTGCTTCTATTTTTTTTAGTAAACTAGGAATCAAAGTAATTTGTTGAGAGGATGAGGAAAAGCCTTGAATATAGAATGAAAGGGTTGTAATTGCTTTTCTGGACAATGCGATAAAGAATTAATCAAGTGAGAATCAAAGGATGGTAATGTGGCTGTGAGGTCCCATCTGAGATTAGATAACACATTTGTATTGGTTCCAAACAGAGGGTTACTTTATTTTCTTTGGTGGTATTCAATAACTTAGGAAGAGAAGGAGAAAAGATGGAGGTGAGATATAACCAGGGATGAATTTTATGAAGGAATAAAAAAGGAGCAAAGAACTCAAGGAAAGAGGATCCTATATCTGAAAAGTTAAATTGGTTATCAAAGCTGTGATATGTCAGCTTATTTGCTAAATTAAATAATTTTATTATTTAATCATTTCAGTAACATCCTATTCTTTGTGACCAGTTTAGGAATTTTTTCCCCAAAGATACTAGAGTGATTTGCCATTTCCTTCCCCAGCTCATTTTACAGAAGAGGAAACAGAGACAAACAAAAGTTAAGTGACTTGCACAGTATTACACAGTTTATGTGTTGGAGGATGGACTTGAGCTCAGGTCTTCCTCCTGATACCAGGCCTAGAGATCTATCCACTATGTAATCTAACTGCCCTGTGTATTCCAAAGCATTTTTTATTTTAAATTAGATTAATATTTTATTTGTAATTTTGGTTTACTATCCTATCAAGACAGTACTGGAAATCCCCAGTATACATTAAATGTATCCATGCATGCTAAGATGAGTACAATCATGGGATCCCTTTGGATTTCTTACTGCAAAATCTGATTTTTAGATATTGACAAGACTAAAGGCTGCTTTTCTTATATTCCTCAAATGTTTGAGTGCTTTTTAAATACATCAAATAACAAGAGTTACAAATATAATTTCCTGATAACTTTTTCTGTCAAAAACTTTCTGTTCCTTATGATTGAACTATTCTTACCAAAAATTTGATCCAGGCCATTTCATTCCAGATGTTCTATACATGCATATATGTGTGTATAATGGGAAAGCAATGAAACAAGAATTGTATTTCATATTGACTGTCTGAGAAGCCCATTTTTTTATATTGTTTCACTTCTTATGTCCATCTTTCAATTCTACCTGCTCTTGCATTCCCCTATCCCAAATGAAACCAATAAATAATCCTTTTAAAATTCAAATATTGATATTTAAAATAATGGAATCTCTTTGGAAATGGAATTGTAAGATTTACAAGCAAATGAAAATCACAGCTCTGAAACCTGCTTCAATAAGTATATGTGACTGTTATAAAACAAGATTGCCAGGGGAAAAGAGAGGCACATTTTCACATACACAAAAGGTAGTTTTTCCATTTATATTTCTGGATAAAATTTAAAACTGGTAAGGACAAGTTCAGACCACAGAGTTATGAAGATAGCTATATATCATTATAAATATTTTTTACCTCCATTTTAATCCAAAATCTTTGTTCTGCATATATTCTGCATATATTCTGCATTTAATGGACATATAATACTGTCCTATATCAAGGTGTTTTATTAGAAAGCTTCTTTCTGACTAGGAATGTCCTGCAAAAGAATAATACTTATAAATCAAAACTAAGCTCTCTAAGCCTATACCTATGGTTATGAAATAGCCAGAGTATCTTTGGCTAAGATTAGTTCTAATCTTTTAATTATCTGTTTCTGATATCAATTTTGAAGTCCTTTGTCCTAGATAACTATTTGTAATGGGTAAAAAAGTTACTTATAACCCCTTTGGGTGTAAAATGCCTTCAGAATCAATTTTAGGCATTCTATCAAAACAACAACAACAAAATAATGTCCAAATAAAGATAAATGAAAAACAAACAAAGACCAAGTTCAAGAAATAATCATTAACTTAGAAGCAAATTAATTTATTAATAAAAGCTAAGAAGTCAAAATCATTACTCTCTAATATCTCCTGAAAGCCTATTCCTGTTTTATTAGCATGTGTCAGCAGCTCCTGTTACGTCTTTCCTGGTCTCCATCGCATTAAAAGACCTTATGTTCTATATTCTACTCAGTGCGAAATTCATATCACCATATACTCCTTATTAACATAGTGACCCTGGAAAAGGTACCAAACTTTTGTGAATCTGATTTTCTTCATTTGTTGTATTTCCCTTCCTCACAGGGTTGTTTCAAAGCAGGCTCTAATAAAAAAGGGAACATTCTTTCAAAATATGAAGTATTATACAACTCTAAATTATTATTATTATTCACAAAACATAGTGCATCCACAAGCTCCTAAGTCCATATAAGTGATATTCTCTCCTAATTGGTGGAGATGAACTTCTTGAGTCTGGATTACAATATTATCATAATTATTTTTTTAATTCAAAAGACCGGAGTCTAGTTAAACACACTTATTTTGCAGATGAAAAAACAAAAATCCAGAAAAGCAAATTACTTGCCCAAATTCATAATTGTTAAGCAGCAGAATTTTGAATATGGAACAAATAATGAAATATGATGTCTGTTTGCCTTTTGCTTTTTTCACTATGTCCTCTCAGACCTTTTTTTCAATCCTGTAGGATACACATTGCTATGTGATTATGAAATTATACTAAGTTTATCTTTCTTTTGCTACCTTAACAACATTCTACTCAAATTTGTCAACGGCTTGGGAATTAATATTTTACATTACTCTTTTATTTTTTTATCTATAAATCTTTAAAAAAAATTCCTCCAGTCTGAGTACTACCTATCAATGAAAATCCAGTAGTTATTTTTAGTTGAAATAAATGCTACTTTGCTACTTAGTACCAATAGCAACAGAACCCTAAAGCAGAAGATAATTTGTCAGCCTAGTTTCTGGTCAGACAACAACTCTCATGACAGGGTCATCAATGGATTTCTTACGGTTAATCTTCTTTTCATGATGTTGACACTACAAGTGATATCCAGACCATAAATTCTACCTGACATTATTATGATGGATGGATTACCAGAGCATTATAAATGATGTAAACATCTCAGCTGCATAAAGAAGCCAAACTTGAGAGTTTATTGCAGAAGATGTGTTCTGTGTCTAGACACAACAAAGTAATAAAGAACTGCAGAGAATAAAAATTAAGTAAACGGGAGCTTTAATTGCAATAAATATGCATTAAATTGGGACAAATAAGTAGAGTTAAAATAAAGTGGAATTAAAGCAATAACAACAGAATCTTCAATTTACTTCAGTTACTCAGCTTTTGAAATAACATCATAAGAAATGATGAAGAAAATTCAGAAATCTGGATAGCTCAGTTAGCTAAAATAGGCAAAAAGTCAGATAATAATTTCTTTGTGATTCACATTATTCCAAATCTATTTGGTCTGCATGCCTGGGCTGGAGCTTTCTTCCTGCTGATTTTTCAGCTGTTCTACTTTGGTATTAGAAAAGAAGTATTGTGCATGATCAGAAACCTGATTATTTTTTGTTTATTTTAATTCTTTGAACCTTGGAAAATATCCTTGGGGGAAATTTCCCCTAAACATTAATTCAGTTTTCACTCCATCCAAAATATTTCAATGAGACTTTCGAAACACAGGTGTTATAAATGGGAGATGCCTTTGAACAAACATACTTAGTGGCTGATTTATCTCCAAACTATGTTAGAAAATAGGTTATGCTGTCTCACTGACCTCAGAAATATGGTGATTTATACTCTCTAAAGGGACAATTTAATTCCCACTCACTTTAAACTAATCATTTAAATTTAAGAAAAACGATTTGAATTCATTATTGTAGTCAAATAATTGTTACTTATACCTAAATATACGTATGGATCTGTTATTTCTTTGATGAATACTCTATTAGTTCAGATCACAGTTTATCCATACCTTCCCATCTTGTGCGAAATGTTTCTATCTTCCTATAAATTATATATATGAAATCTATTTCAATACACTAGAATCATTTTTGGATGATTTTTAGCATTGTGTTTGCTTCCTACTTTTCCAGGTTTCTTTCACTTTGTTCCTCTTCCCCATCTACTATCTGATCCAGTACCTAGCTCTACTTGCTATTCCTTATATAATACACTCCATCACCTATCTCCATACATCTATGCTGCCTCCAGGACCAGAATCTTCTTTCTTCCTTTCACATTTTCATTTCTGTGACTTCCTCCAAGTCAAGCCTCACATCATACCTTCTGCAAGAAGTCTCTCCTAGACCCTTCAGCTGCTACTGCCTGCTCCTCTGACATTACTTCCCATCTATTCTGCTTTTATCTTGTATGTTCATATTTTTTTACATCTTTACTCACCTGTTATAACGTGATCTCCTTAAAGTCAGGGGCTGTTTTCACATTATCATTATTGTTAGTTACTGTTGTTTTATCCTTGTTTCTTAACTGTACCTTGCACATGGTAAGCACTTAAATGACTGAGCAATAAATAGAATTTTTGTACTATGTGACAGGACCAATATCTTCCAAAATTCCTTCTACCTTTCTACTACATTTTCCCTAAATTATGACAAAGCCAGAAATAGATTGGCCTAGAATTTGGGCAAGTCTCAGGCCATACCTTAATGAATCCTGAGGCAATTCTCTAGTAGCTTCTGAATGTGTATTAATTTGGCTTCCTGGTCATCAAGGGCCATAAAATAGAAGCCCTGCCCATGCCAGGCTACTGAATTTCAAGTCTGAAAGCTGCTTGAGACCATGTAAGACACCAGCCAATATATCTAGCCCACTGACTAGATGTTTTCTATATTAGGACTGGGGTGGAACGGCTGAGTCCTAAAGCTAAATATTATTGAAAATCCTTACAGTATTAGGGTTGTGAAAATATCTTGTTGGTTCTCAGTGACATATAAATGCCTCATTTCTTTCCAATGCATAAACTCCATTAGGAGCCTATTGACATTAGGCCTGTCCCTATTATATTGCAGCACTCAATTTTCTTTCACAATACTTGCTCACTTAACTGACTGATCATATAGTTTGTTGATCCTATCTGTTATGCAACTCATATAAAGCAGTAAAATGCTTTGGGTAACTTGGGCATTATGCATCTTTCAGAGTCATTTACACTGTTGATTATTCAAAGATTAGATTGCTTCATGAATCACAGTTCTGTTGTATTACTAGGAAAACAATGTCATTAATGAAGAAGTTTGTTTGAATGGGGGGTGGGAGGTTGGTCAGAGAGTAGTTTGGTATGAAGATGACATCCTGTAGAAGCTAAAGTCCTTCAGATTCTCCTGTGTATGAATGTCATTTTCCTAATTATATCAAGACCCATAATAATATGAGGACTCCTCAATTAGATCCACACATGCTAAAAATGGATCTTTTTAAGAAGTATGAAGTGAATGAAGAATACATTTTTACCCATTTGGAGAGATAACCTACTTTTTAAGTTTATTAATAGACAGGCTTAAAATAGAACTCAGACCTTAATCAGAATTGAATAGAAGAATAAGTGTGAGATGGATTGTGTTTTTGGAAATAATAAGGCATTTTCCATGTCAAAATATCATTGTCATATTTTGTTGATCAGTCTTTCAGTCATGTCTGATTCTTCATGAAAGCACAGATCATCACATTCCAGGCCCCTCTATCCTTGACTGTCTCCCAAAGTCTGTTCAAGCTCATGGACATTGCTTCTATGACACCACCTATCCATCTCACCCTCTGTCATCCTTTTTTATTTAGCTTTCAAATTCCCTTCATCAGGATCTTTTCCTTTGTTTTCAGTGGTCAAATTATTTAAGCTTTAGCCTCAGTATTTGACCTTTTAATGCATAATCTGAATTAATTTAAATATTGACTGATTTGATCTCCTTGTTCTTCAAGGGACTCTCAGAAGTTTTCTCCAGTTTGACAATTCAAAAGCATAGATTTTGTGATACTCAGCTTTCCTTATGTTTCAACTTTCACAGCCATACATTGCTACTGGAAAAACCATAGTTTTGATGAGACAAGTTTGTGTTGGCAAGGCGATATCTTTGCTTTTAAGTATGCTGTCCAGATTTGCTATAGCTTTCCTTACAAGGAGCAAGTTTCTTTTAGTTTCATGACTTCAGTCACTGTCAGCAGTCATCTTTGAGTCTAAGAATATAATATCTGACACTGCTTCCATTTCTTCTTCATTTTCCAGGCAGTGATTGAACAAATTCCCATGATCTTAGTTTTTTTTTCCTTAATAATAACCTTCATGCCAGATTTTACACTGTCCTATTTCACCCTTACCAAGATGCCCCTTTATTCTTTACTTTCTGCCCTCAGAATGGTATCACTACATATGTGAAATTGTTGATATTTCTCCAGGCAACCTTAATTCCATTATTTGATTCATCTAGCCTCACAATACACATGATACAATTTATATATAAATTAATAATTAAGATGAGAACATAAAACCTTATTCTTGTCCTTTTCCAATTGTACTTTTGTATTTGAAAAAAATATTTAATTAATAAATTTAGAATAGTTTTCCATGGTTACATGATTCATGTTCTTTCCCTCCCCTCCTCTCACCCTGCTCCCATAGCCAACAAGCAATTTCACTGGGTTTTACATGTGTCACTGATCAACACCTATTTCCATATTATAAATATTTGTACAAGGGTGATTGTTTAGAGTCTACATCCCCAATCAGATCCCCATTGAACCATGTGACCAAGCAAATGTTTTTCTTCTGTGTTTCTACTCCCACAGTTCTTTCTCTGGATGTGGATAGCATTCTTTCTCATAAGTCCCTCAAAATTGTCCTGGATCATTGCATTGCTGCTAGTAGAGAAGTCCATTACATTTTATTGTGCCACTATGTATCCATCTCTGTGTATAAGGTTCTCCTGGTTCTGCTCCTTTCACTCTATATCAATTCCTGGAGGTCATTCCAGTTCACATCCCTTTTCCAATCTTAAACTAATCAATTGTTCCTTGTTTAGTTCTGTTGCTTTTTGACTTGTATACATATTCTTCAAAAGAAAAATAAGATAATATTGTACTACTGTCTCTTTGAGGACTTGCCACATTTTTTTTGTGATCCATACCATCAAAGACTTTAGTATAATCAATGAAGCAGAGGTAGATTTTTTTTTCTCCTAGAATCTCTCGCTTTCTCCAAAATCCAGTAAATGTTGGCAATTTGATCTGTTTCCTTTGCTGCTTTGAAATCCAGCTTTCTCTTTAATGCTCAGCTCATAGTCTGGGATGCAAAATATCAAAGATAACCTCGTTAGCATTTGAAACAAGCAGAATTGTTTAATAATTTGAATGTTCTTTGGCATTGTCCTTCTTTATGATTGGGACATAAACCTATCTCTTCCAATTCATAAGTTATTGTTCAGTTTTCTAAATTTGCTAGCATATTGAGTACAGGATTTAAATAGCATCATCTTTTAGGTTTTTAAATTTCTCATCTAGAATTCTGTCACCATCACAAGCCTTATTATTAGCCATGCTTCCTAAGGCTCAATTTACTACTCTCTCCAGGATTTCAGGCTCCAGATCAGTAAATCCACAGTTACGATTATTAGTGATACTAATATCTTTCTTGTATGGTTCTTTCATATATTCTTGCCATCCCTTCTTAATCTCTTCTACTTCTGTTGAGTTCTAAAATTTTTGTCTTTGATCACACCCATTTTTAAATAAACATTTTTGGATATCTCTAATTTTCTTTAATAAATACCTTGCATTTCCCATTGTAATCTGTTTCTTTGCATTTGCTCAACAAAACAAAAGAAACTTCTGATCTCACCTTGCTATTATCTGGAATCCTGCTTTCATTTGGGTAAATCATTCCCATTCTCTTTTCCCTTCCTTTTTTTACTCAACTCTTTATAAAGCTTCATCAAATAGACAATTTCTTTCTTGCCTTTTTCCTCTGGAATGTTTTTTGTTGCTGCCTCCTGTACAATATTGCAAACCTATGTCCATAGCTCTTTAGACACTAACAAATCTAATCACTTACATTTATTCATCACTTTCACTTCAAGTTCTTGGGGGTTGTTATTAAGGTTATATCTATCTATATTTGTGTCCATAGACTAAGCTTTTCCCTACATTCTTCAACATAAATCTGAATTTTACAATAAGAATCTCAAGATCTAAGCTAAATTAATTTTCTAGAAGATCTTGTAGGTCTTCATAAAACTGATCAATTCTAACCTCTTCAGCACAAATGATAGAGCCACAGACTTTTTGAAAGATTTGCCTTGCATTCAAATGGATATCATTTAATTATTTTTTGAAATTATGGATCACTCTTATTTTTCTCTTTTATTGACTATAAAGGATACTCCATTTCTTCTAGGGGAGTCTTGACAACAGAGGTGTATATATATAACTTGTATTAAATTCATCCATTCCCATCCTTTTAAATTAACTAGTACAGGAGATTTCGTGTTTAATCTCCTTTTTGACTACATGACATTTACCTTGGATCATAGAACTTATGGACTGTCATATACAAATATACATTTGAGGAATTTCCGTGTAGGAGAAAAACAGTATAAAGTCCTAGACAAAATCCACTCACTTTAATGCACAATCAATGGAAGAAAATAATTTAAAAAACTGGTCATTGGCCTTTATTATCAGAATTGTATTCACAGGATGACACAAAGGAAAGAAATGCAAGTAGCAGAGAGATAAAAGTACTTCTTTATGATTGAACAAGAATACTGGGGAAGAGTAGGACTGGTGAGAGTCTATTAACTTATTAGTTAATCTCCATAATTACCATAAGAAAAACAGATGGAAGGGCATAACAAAGCTATTTCAGGGAAAAAGTTATTTAGATATATTATTTTAGTCATACATCCTAAAGAATCAATGCTTTATCATTTAATTATGTCAATACTGAGAGATCTCAAGATCAGTATATATACATATATATATACATACATATATAAATAAAATAATAATGTCTCACATGTATATATATACATATATAATTTTCTAGTTTAAATGTACTGCATGATCTCATCTCAAATGAACCTAAAATTCATGTGACTCAGTTAAAAAATGTTATCCTTACTTTACACATACAAATAATTGCTTATTCAAAAATATATATTCAGTTTGAAAAAAATTTTCCTTCCCAAAATCTTATGATACAAATAGAGGGTATTCATTTAAAATAGATCACATTTTCAAAATGTAGAAAATTCGAAAATTTCTTATGTCTTATGTTTGCCGATAGAAAAAAAATGGACTTGCAAAAGCAGAAGTCTAGGCTTAAAACTCTCTTCAAATAAAATGTCTTCTTTCCTCACATGTGTTAAGATAATAAGAGGCATTTTAATAGATATAGTCATATAGATTATATTTTTCAGTGTTATGCTGAGTTTTTATATCAAATGAAGCATAAAATTGACATTCTTACCAAGAATGCACATTGTTCATAGAAAATGCCCTATGTAAATGAAAAGGAATTTCCCTACAAATGGCAAAGTTCTTCATGTTCTTATTTTAGGTATTTTTCTTGTTACAATGATCTCCAGAATACCAGAGAGACTCCTTGTTACTCAGATTCATTGGAAAAAATATAGATGAATTTGATTATATATATATATAAACATATCTATATCTATATATATATATGTATTGTGATACACACATATGTGTATGCATGTGTTTTTATATATGTATATGTATACACACACACATATATATATACATATATATATACATATCTCCCACATTATGAACTAAATTTGGAGAAGCAACTCATTGAGTTAATCTAGGTATATGAGTGTCCTAGGAAGAAGCTCCGGAATGACAATGAAAATTATAAAGTTGGAAGAGATTGTATTTGGGAAACCATACAACATTTTGGAATATTTCAAGGGACTAATTGCTATTGTTGAAAGTCATATTTTAATACACATATTCTTTCCATGGTGTTGTATGATTTCTTAGATCCACAATATAAGAAGAATCAACATTCCCCAAATAACAATGAAAAGATTCATAGCCAGAATAATTAATGGGTAACAAATCTTAGGGGTAATATGATAGAGCATGCTAACAATTATGACATTGACAATAGGTAGCCTACAATCAATCAAGAATATATATGAGTGAAAAATTGAGATTAGCTATATGACAATCTATTAAAGAGTAAGGAAGAACATATTGAAAGTTCAATAATTTTCACTGATTTCCATGAAACATTGTATTGGATCCTCGATTATGGATTAATAGAAATACATGGAAAATAATTACAAAAGATGAGAAACTCTGGGTAGGCTGTTATATGTACTAGTAAAGTGAGTACCCATGATAATGAATTTATGTTATCATTGAAAGACTAATACAAAAGAAGCCAAAGTTAAATGCCTTTCTCAATATAGCTAGTGGAAGCCCTGACCTTTTTTCCTCACTATACACTCCTGAAAATTATACTTTTCATTTTTTATTATTTAGAATATATTGACATTATGCTGAAAGGGGAGAAAGGTGAAGAGGTGGGCATAGAATCATGTATTGATAACTTTGTCTCCTAACATGTGAGGTCGGCTATTGCTTTAAGATTTCTTCCAGGTATGAGGATATAAAAAGACTTCGTGATTCCTGATAGGATTGTGACTTCAAAATTTCTAAAGTCACCTCCAGTTTTTAAGATTCAATAATTCTATCATACGCTGGGTTTGGTTTGCCACTCCCTTATTCTACTTTATTAGCAGGGAAAAAAATGTTTCTTCATCAGTAGCTGTAAACCATGAAGAGTACCTGCAAACTAGCCAGGCTAAGCAGAATTCTCAGGCTTCCCCCTACATTTGTATTAGGAAATTCAATTAAGTGTTTTCAATATATAGTTACAAAGGGCACTTACAGGCAATTGTCCATTCAGCAATATGGAGAAAACAGAATGAACTGTGAGATATCTAAATAATAAAACCAGCTTAAGTTCACATAAATGAGAAAGTAAAAATAGAATAACAGTAAACATACTGACTTGGAAGGATATACTAGTCTATATAAATAGTTTAGTTGTTGTGGCTGCTATTAAAATGTCCTGATAGCCTTCACATACCTAAACTGCAGCAGCAGGAAACTGAAGAGAAAATTGCCTCCTGTAATGTGTTTCCTTGAAGAGCTGTGGTTAAATTGATTCACACAGAGGTGCCTCAAATCAAGAGGGTACATCTACCAGGAATATTACTCCCATACAGAGCTTTCGGAAGATTCCATGTACAGTGCCCATTACTAGTCTCTAAAGTAATCCCCAAAACTCAAATTTCACCTTGAGCTTTCTTTGGGTAGGATGGAAATTTGGACACTAGGCTTCTGGCCATTCTTCTCTGGCCTGTAATAATCTCCTAGGAATTAAAAATTCTCTTATTAACTAAAAAATTCCTTTTCACTGGCCACTAGAAGAAAAAGAAAATATTGCAATTTGACCTAAGAAGAGTCTTTAGATTAAGAGACAAAGGAACAGGGCTCAAAGCATTCAATTTCTCTGTCCCTCAATTTCCTCATCAGTAAAAAGAAGGGTGTGGGTAAGAATACATCTAGCATCGATACTTTCCTGATGTAAATTCATAATATTTTGATAAATTGCAATGCTACTATTAATTTAGGGATTATAATTTTACCATTTCCATTATTTTTATATGTAGAAGCACTTATGTGTGTATATATCATATGGTATCTTTCCTACTAAAATGAGAGTGCTCTTGAGCTACTTCTCTCAATCCTTTTGCATGTATTTATTTTCATCTCTTAGTAATCACCCCAAATTGACTTTATCTGCTCATTACAGCGTGGAATTGAAAAGGGGACCCTGGCCTAGGTTAAGCAAGTCACGAAATTCCCCAGAAATGAGTTCCAAAAGATACAGACTGTAAGTTTTGCATTACATTTCCCAGCGTGAGATAAGAGTTTTAATCTCTCAATCTGAAATATCCAAATGACCCTCGGCTGCTCATTTTAGATTAAAGCAATAATGATCCCATTTCCCATTGCAGCACATCTTCATTCTTCCTGACTGTGTGTAGTACAAGCCTAAAAGGGACTGTGGTTATTATTTAAGGACATTTCAAAAGGAAAGCTGACACTACCAAATAAACACATTTAATGAAGTGAGATTACTAGTCACTAAGGCTCTAATGAACTGTAAGATTAGCTGCAGCAAACTAAATTTCTCCCATGTTTCCTTCTGCCAATATCCTCAACTCCAGCTGGAGAGATAAGATGCAGAATTCATCAAGTGTTCAATAGTCAGACTGCTGAGATAGAGTTCTTCCAATCTAGCACTAGACTGTCAAAATGGCAGCTGAAACTTAGATCAAAATGAATATGTAGAGAGAATCATGAAAGGGAGGTTTTTTTTTTAATTTGAATATTTTGTTTTTCTCTTTATGAGAAAAGGAGACCCTCTCCAAAAAGACTTCAAAATAGGGAAATAGAAATTTTAATAATGATGAAGCCCTTATTTAAGTCAGAATAGTATAATGGCCTTTCATTTTGCATAATGTCTTCTGTTTCTGCTGAAAATGGCAATGTATGAACTATAAGATGAAGATAGAGTGGCTAGAGTTCAGGAACTTCAGATAGGAAAACTGGAGTTTAGATCTGTTCCTGTACACTTAATAGCTGTGTGACCTTAGGTAAGTTACTTTGTCTCTGTTTGCCTCAATTTGTTCATGTATAAAATGAACATAATAATAGCACATAACTGCAAGACGTGTAAGTCAAACTAGTTATTAATTGTAAAGCACTTAGCAAAGCACCTAGAACATAAGTTCTCTAATTATCGTCCTCATCTTCATCATCATTATTTGAGATTGAACTTGTGGTTGGAATGAGATGGGCAATTCCTAGATGAGGATATTCCCTCAACTAATTCATTTCTGAACTAAACACCACCGAATATGTAACAATAAAAAATGAGATTATTAAAGGAGATAATTTTTCTCCCAAGTCAGGTTATTTGACACCATATAGAGAAAAAAGGAAATAGAAAAGTAAGAAAAATGTGAACTAGAGTTTTCTGAGAGATATTTATAAAACTTGTTATACAATGAAAGGATTCCATCTTACGGATGACATAATTATCACATTTATGCATCTGTTGGAAGTTAATTGCAGAGTGTGGTTCTTATAAGTGAATGGATCACATGTTTGGTTCATTTCAACTGTCAACAATTGCTGCATTATTGATCTCATTGCAGCAATCAGTATTGACCAAGCCTTAAATGGATTGGCTCTGCTGTTTTCCCAGATCATTTATCATGTATAAACATGATCCATGTATCACTAAAGTAATGGATGAGACTGCTATTTTTAAAATCCTGTATCTATTAAAAAGAGTGTCATCCTGAATATCTTCCTTTTGTGGTTTTAGTGATATATTCTTATTTAGCATTTACCCCAGAGCCTGGAACATATGAAACTCTTAAATGCTTGACAATCATGAAACTTCTCAAAGTAGTTTCATTTCTTCTTTCTCCTTTCCATATTGCAACTCTTTTTGCAAGGGATGTTAAAGAAACTTTCCTAAAGCCTCTTTTGTGTCACTGCTTCTGAAGCTCACTTAAAATGGCTAAAACAAACAAACAAAACAGCTACAACAACAACAAAAAACTGGAACACTAAGAAGATGCCTATAATTACAATCATCATCTTCATCTTCATTACTATTATCATGATCAGACATTCCTTAAACAACTAATACCTGATGATCAATACAATCATTAGCTTTAGAGAACTTAGTCATAGGGACAAAAATGTTAGTGTTTATATGCATATGTGCACATATATACATACACATAAATTATACATGTAATGCAGGTCTTGCATTGCAATATTAGCCTACGCTAAGCTGTCAGTTACCTTAAATGGAATCCTGCCAATGGCATGCCTCATGGGGCAGGTGCCAACTGGCAGTTGGGCTGAGACTATAAAAGCCCCTGCAAACCCAAGCCTGGGTTCTGTTTTCCCCTGACTTCACCCTGAACACCTACTTATCCCTGACCTTCCCCCGGGGCCCTGGGTGGTGAAGGGTGGTAAAGGCTGGTGAAGGGTGGTGGAATCGTGGATAGAAAATTAGAATAGCCTAGATCTTAGAACCTTCCTTAAGAGCAATTCAACAAATATAAATGTCCTTTACAACTGATTAGTTAGTGGATCTAACGAGAGACCGTTTAGCTCTGGCTGAGTGCAGCCAGACCTCGGTCTGCGATGACCTTCTTAGGACCATAGCAACAGCTTAGTAACACCTAAGCCCTCTTACCTTGGCTATTCCTTCCCCAGTTTCAATAAATCCCTTAGCCTTTAATCAGAGAATCTCATGATTATTCCTATGCCACCAAGGCTAAGGAGATTAGGGAAGAGGAAAGAATACTGAGCAGGTTGAGGTTCAGTTGAGGTTGTACCAAACCTCCATTGCTGGGACAGGAATTTCAATCAGTCACTTCCTGCCAGTCTGCCATCGTCCAATAAGAGGTAGTTACCCCAGTAGGGAGGGGATGCCCACCAGACATCTTAAAGGAGCCTAACAGTTAGCAGTGAAGATTAACTGGGCTCTTAGCTTCCAGGGTTTGAATTTATACCTATACCAAGCTCATTCCCAGCTTAGTTTGCCCAACCTTGATAACAGCCAACCCCAATCTCCTGCTAGACTAGTTATTGGCTCCAAGGCCCCTAGTAGTGACTTTACCACCTGCATAACATACATGACATACATATATGAACCATAATGCTAGGCCTTAAAATAATGATAGAATATTTTAGATACAATAGGAGAGTTATAATCCAATTTACCTTAACTTTTATCCAATATCTCCTTGTATATTTACTTTGTATATGTTAAATATTTATTTAAATATATCTATATTGCATATGTACATATGTTTATATATACACACAAGTATGTACATATACTCCCCCAACCAATAGATATGTTACATAAAGTAAGAGACAGAGTAATTTTGTTTGTTTATTTTATTTTTGTTTTTGAATCCTGCAGTGCCTGGTACATAGTAAATGGTTAACAAATACTTATTGAATGGTTTCCTCGAAAACTTTTTTGAGGTGAATGACTCAATACAATTTCACAAGATCACTTTTAGCTGATCATATTTTGAGAATAGTTTTCTTTTCCAGAGTTTCTATCATTTCATTTTAATAGCTCATTGTTATAAAGGTTTTCCCCTTCATAGTTTCTACTCCTTGAACATAGTTGTAACCTCTGGAGAAATGTACGATAAATCTAATTCCCCTTCTCTTTGAAAATTGGAAAACTTCAAAGTCTTTTCTTCTCTACACTAAAAATTTTATGACCTTCAACTGATCCTTGCCTCATATTGTTTGCATATCTCTCATACTGGTCACCCTCTTCCAGATATATTCCAGTTCATTAAGAAATTATCTGTCTACCTTTATTTTTCTATCTCTTTTAATAGACATGGGGTGTGTATGTGGGGGAAGAAACCCTTGCAACAAATATGCATATTTTTTTTCTTTCTTTTTTTTTTTAAACCCTTACCTTCCGCTTTTGAGTCAACACTGTGTATTGGCTCTAAGGCAGAAGGCTGCCCCAAACATGCATATTTAGTAAAACAAATTCCCACATTCACTATGTTCATAAAAATGTCTCATTTTGAAAATAGATCTCATCGTATCTCTGTCAGAATTCTTGATCCTTCATCATGGGCTTCTGAAATCATGCTCGATATGTGTTTTAATTAGATTTCTGGTCTTTCAAAGTTGGTTGTCTTTACAATATTATTGTTATTCTATACATTATACATTGTTATATTGGTTCTATTCACTTCACTCTGCGTTAGTTCACACAAGACTTTCAATGTCAGTCCATCTATCTATCTATCTATCTATCTATCTATCTATCTATCTATCTATCTATCTATCTATCTATCTATTTATCTGTCTATCTGTCCATCTGTCATTCTATCTTTCTCTGTTCTGTTGATACATAGATAAATCTATGTATTTATCAATCATCTTTAAAAATTTAGGGACCAAGATGAATACAATATTCAGAAATTTTTTGAACCATTCAGAGTTATACAAAATAGCTTCATTTTCTTGGACATTAAGTTTTAAATGTAAACTAAGATCACTGTGTGCTCTTTCTTTTTTTAATTTAATTTAATTTTTATTTTTTATGATTTAAATATTTAATTTTTTAGAAAAAATTTTCCATGGTTACATGATTCATGTTTTTACTTTCCCCTTCACCCCTTCCTTTAACCCCCCCTACCCATATCCAATGTGCATTTCCACTGGTTTTAACATGTGTGATCAGTCAAGATTTATTTACATATTAGTGATAGTTGCATTGGTGTGATCGTTTAGTGTCTACATCCCCAACCATGTCACATCAACCCATGTGTTCAAGCAGTTGTTTTACTTTTGTGTTTCCACTCCTGCGGTTCTTCCTCTGAATGTAGGTAGCATTTTTTTCCATAAATCCCTCAGAATTGTCCTGGGTCATTGCATTGCTGCTAGTTCAGAAGTCCATTACATTCAATTTTACCACAGTGTATTGGTCTCTGTGTACCATGTTCTTCTGGCTCCTCTCCTTTCACTCTGCATCAATTCCTGGAGGCCTTTCCAGTTCATATGGACTTCCTCCAGTTTATTATTCCTTTGATCACAATAGTATTCCATCACCAACTTATACTGGAATTTGTTCAGCCATTCTCCAATTGAAGGGCATTCCCTTGTTTTCAAGTTTTTTTTCACCACAATAGGTGCCCTTTTGCTTTATCTTTCCAGTAATAAAGCCTTCATGCCACTTTCTAGTCAACATTAGCCCTATCACTTAACTGTCTGATTATCATCCTCATTTTCCCGACTCTATAACCTTAGACTGTATTCCTAGGTCCTTCAGGGGTAGTAGATGAGCTTTAGCCTCACTTTGCATAGAACTATGCTTACATCCTCACTCCCAGGCATCCCTTTTCTTCCATACCTCTACACAAACCTTTGTCCTCCCCACTCCAAAGTCCTTACTTGGCTTCCTTCATTAAATTGTAAACTCCTTTAAGGAATTGCTTGCTCATATTATAAATATTTATTGATTATTCTCTACCTGTCATCTTTCTCTTGACTGTCTGCATTTATCTCTACATGACTGGGTCTCTGACCCTCTCTCTGTTGAATTTTTCTGTATCTCTCTCTCTCTGTGTCTTTCTGATTCTACTTGTTTCTCAGGGCAAATACCTCTCTTTTTCTCTTTCTGTATGTATGTCACTATTGCTGTTTTTCTATTGCTTTATTTATTCTTTCTACTTCTGTCTCTCTCTCTCTGTCTCCTTTGCTCATTCACTTACACTTTTAGTAATGCTACAGTGTTGTTGCTCTTATTGGCATTGCAGTTTGCAAAAACCTTTCAGACTTTTTTTTAGTTAAGTAAAACAAATTCCCGGAATATATGTCACATTTAAAATACTCTTATTCTATTCATTATTCTGTTGGTTCCACTCACTTCACTCTGCATCATTTCATACAAGATTTTGTAGGTTTCTCTAAAATTGATGATTAAATCATTCTTCATAATACAATGTTGTTATCATTGCTATTGTTCAGTCTTTAAGTTGTTTCTGTTACTTTGGGATCAGGTGGAACTTATTATATAGGGTTTTTTTGTGGCAATATCAGAGCAATTTGCAGTTTTCTTCTCCAGGAAATTATGGGAAACAGAGGTTGTGACTTGCCCAGGGTCACACAATAAGAGTTAAAGGCTAGATTTAAACTCAGGTCTTCTTGACTTCATTTTCTCCATTATGGCACAATAGTATTCCATTATTTATCAGTCACATGTTAATTTACAAATATTTTTGTACAAAATAGCCCTTTTCCTTTTTTTTGTTAACTTAATGTACTAAGTCCAGTGTAGTTGTGTCAAGGAAGCTACACAGTTACTAATATATGACTTTGGTGGAGATAATTCCAAATTACTTTCTAGAAGACTGAATCAATTCACAGCTCCACTAATAATATATTATTGTGCCTATTTTCACATAGTTCTTACACATTTGTCATTTTCATTTTGCAAATCTGAGAGGTAAAAGGTAGAACTTCAGAGTTAATGTTCCCTAATGAGTGATTTGGAAGTTTCTTCATATTGCTATTGATAGTTTAAATCTCTTCCTTAGAAATGTATTTTTATATACTTTTACCATTTATCAATACCAAAATTGCTCTTATTTTAACACATAAAAATCAGTTTTTTAAAATATATTTTAGTACCTTTGTCAGAGAAATTTGCTGATTTTTTTCTGCTCTTGGCATCTTAGAGATACAGTGATAATTTCTGAGACTAGGAAAGATAGGGTATACTAAGTAGAGTAAACAAAAGAGAGTACTAGGGGAATTTCACAAGAATAAAAGAGGGAGATATAGGTAGACAAATTCCAGAGGAGCTAAGCACATCATTTGAAAAAAGTAATTCATTAAAATAAAACCATAAAAGACCATTTGTTATTTATAAGTTATAAATCTATTTGACTATACTATTTTTAGTTCCAATTTCTCCATTTTGTCCACAAGGTAATAATGAGAGATTTTATCAAATACTTTGTTTTAAAATTCAGCTCTTCTCTTTTTGTTTTATTTCCCTAGTAATCAAGCTAGTAAATTAATAAGAAGGTAGGGAGGAAAGAAGCAAAAAAACAAAAAGGAAGGGAGGAAGAAAATTTTTGTTGTTATGATTATTTGTCAGTGGAACAATGCTTCCTAATAATCAACACTCTAAATGTTTATAAATCATATCTTTAATTGTTAATTCATATTTTTTTATGTTTCTAGTACTTGTAACCTAAGATTTTTCCTTTAATTATTTTACATATTAGTATATTGTCTTATCTGCAGTCTTCTAGTAAATCTTTAATTCCTTATTTTATCTTTAAATATTATCAACATTTGCCAATACTAGCCCCATGACCATTCCACAAGTTCTTTCAATTCTTTGAGATAGTTTGTATGGGCCTAGAGAATTGACTTCACTTAAATTATTTAAGTAGTCTCCTATCTCTTTATCTATCTTGAGTTTTTGTTTATGACTTTTTAACTTTGTTTGATCTAAATTTTCTATTTTGAGGCTACATAATCTCAGATTTCTTTCCTTGTGTCTACCCTCATCTGTCAATCTCATTCTTAAACAGAACTCATTAGGTAAAAAAAATAATCTCCATTTATATAATAATATAACTCTCCTGCTTTTTGCAATTAATATTGTAGGAAAATCTTTATGTCCTAGTTGCTCTAACTTCCACACCTCTAATTAATTTCTCAGGTATTTTCAATCTGGCTTCTAACCTTATCACTCAAATAAAAAAAATGTTCTTTTAAAATATATCAGTGTTTTTTACACCAATTCTAATGTCCTATTTCTTCAATGTCTTTGATGCATTTGAGAAACTATTAAGGCACTCTCATCCTAAAAACTCTTTCTTTTATGGGTTTTTCTTACACTCTTCTCTTCTGGTTCTCTTCTTGTCCATCTAATAATTTCTCAATTACCATTATTATTTCATCATCTATATCACAACCCCTAATTATTGGTGTGCTTCAAGGCTTTCAATGGGTTTCTCCTTTTCTTCTTTCTATACTAGTGGTCTGATTCCCAAGCCTTATTTATACAGCCCTATTTCTCTCATTATCTATAGTTTTGCATTAGTAACTGCCTAATGAATATTGCAAAGCAGATGCTCTATAGGCATCTCAAATCCAAAAGGCCACAAACTGAATTCATCATTATCTTCCCCCAAAACCTGTACCAAATCAAATTTTCTTGTTTGTAGAAGGCTTCACAAATCTCCATGTAATTCTTGACTCCTCCTTCTTCTCACATATCCATTCAGTTGCCAGTTTTTTTTTCAACTTCCACATCTGAACCCTACTCTCTACTTTGCCAATCATTACAATAGTTGATGTTTTCATAACTTATAATTACAAATATTGTAATTGACTCCTTATTTGGTTGCCTGGCTTTGTTTCCTCTCTTTCTGACTCTTTCTTTACATAGTTGCCAGAGCAATTTTCCTAAAGGGCACTCTAGTCAATAAACTCCAATGGTCCCCAATTACTTTTAAGATCAAATATAAACCTTTTTGCTTGACATTTAAAGCTTCTCACAATCTCATTTCCATTTTGTTTTTTCAAGCCTTTTACAATATTATGTCCATTCCTGATTATATTGTTAGGCTAAATTGGCATTTTTGTCGTTTATCCATAAATAATTCTTCACCTCCTATCTCTGTGCATTCATGACATTTCCTATTCCTAGAATATGCTCCCTACATCACTTCTATCTCTTAGATGGGGAAGGAAACAAGAATTTATTAAGCACAGTGTGCTAAGAGCTTTGCAAATATTATCTCATTCTATCTTCACAATGACCATGGATGATAGATATTTTATGATACTCATATTAGATCTGAGGAAATTGAAGCAGATAAAGGTTAGAAGACTCACCCAAGGTTTCATAACTAGTAAGTATATGAAGCAGGATATTAATTTAAGTTTTCCTCACTCTAGGCCTAGCACTCTATCCACTGTACTATCTAGTTACCTCTATCTGCATCATCATTTTACATCAAACCTTTCTTGAAATTTTATTCCTGTCCCTAGGGCCAAACCTACTAAATTGACCTCATATATATTTAATATATAATTTGGTAATATTTATTTTATATAGACACTTATTTCCCTACCTCCTATTCCCTTAGAGTATAAGGTGCTCTAGGGAAAAATGTTTTATTTCTTTATGTATATTTCTAAGACATAATATTGTTCGTGAAACATAGTAGGCACATAATAAATGTTTATTGATCAACTGAAGACAATTATCTTTATGAACCTAAGGACAAGCTGTTGAAGCCCTATTCACATCACTAGCCCTGTTCGTATAACTACCAAAATCTCTATTCTTTTTGTTTTGCTTTACTTTTAACTACTTTTGTGGGATATTGATGTCTTTCATTTAATAACCCAGTCATTTCTGATCACACCCTCAACTAGTAAGCCGCTTATTTCAGAGGAAATATGAAAACAAAACAAAAACCAAATTAAAAAATTAGTGAATTGACCCCAAGTAGTATATCAACTATATTTGACAGCATAAACAAATATCCACATCCTTAGTCATCCACTTCTCCGAGAGAAAAAAAAAAGAAGCACATTATCTTATTTCCTTTCTTGGGGTAATTTTGGCCATTATAATTTCACAGCATTGAATTACATTCATTTTGTTTTCTTTGTATTTATACTGCAATAGACATGTATTTTTTCCTGATTCTGCCTCCTTTGCTGTTTATCAGTTCATGTAATACTTGCCATATGTGTCTAAAGCCCACCAATGTGTAATTCCTTCTGATACAATACCAAAACATTATATTCTCATACAATAACTTATTTAACCATTCCTCAATCACTGGGTACACATTTTGATTCCATTCAAGTGTTACCACCAAAAATACTAAGATGTATTGTTTGATATATGAGACCTTTCTTTCTTTCCTGCAACTCTATGGGGTAACAGCAGGATGTTGGGGTCAAAGAGAGCTAACCTTAACTCTTTACTTTGACCTTTAACTAATCACCCTGTTTTATGTTATCCTCTACCTACTCAATCTGTAGCTTTAAGTGACTAGATATAACTAGACTTAGATTTTAATAACATTAATAATAATTCATTGTGTCTAAAGCATGTCATTTCCCAAAGTGTTTCACATACATAATTCTCACAACCACCCTTTGAGTTTGAGTTAGATGCTATTGTTATGCACATTTTACAGATGATGAAATTAAGGTTAATAGAGTTCAAATCACTTTCCATGAATCACCCAGCTATGCTTCAACAGGACATAATAATGATGACTAATATTTACATAATGCCTACTATGTACCAGGCACTGGGCTAAGTGCTCTAAAATTATTATTTCCTTTAATTCTCAAAGCATTTCTGGGCAGTATTAACTCCAAGATGGAATATAAGAGTTTTAAAAAAAATAAAAATAAATAAAAATTAAAACAACTCCGTGAGATAGATGTTGCTGGGATCCCCATTTTAAAGATAAGGAAGCAGAGGGGCATAGAGAGGAAGTGACTTACCCAGGGTTACACAGCTCATAAGTGTCTGAAGCCAGTTTGAACTCAGGGCTTCCAGATTCCAAGTTCAGCATTTTATCCCCTGCATTACCTATGAATCTACTTCTCCATATTTTTTTCATTTATTCCATTTGTGTTTTACCATTAGAGGTTATGAATTTTAGGGATCATTAAAGTGTTAATGGCCATTTTTTGAGACTCCCATCAATTATTCATTCCAGAAACTACTATTAAAAGCCTGCCATAATCTGGGATTACTTATGCTGTGGAGCATAGTGATTGTCACTTAGGAAATTACAAACATTATTTTAAAAATGATTCTTTTCTTGAACAAGCTCTTCACTGACTAATAAGGGACATGATATATAAATAATATGCTACAAACTACTCTAGGATAAGTGAATTAGCAAATTGCAAAGGCCGATAGGAGGGTTGGTGAATCTTTTTCCAGTTTGAGCACCCAGAGGGCAAATTCAAGATCTCTGTGAGCCCCCAGATTACCAGAGAGAGTTGAGGGAGAAAGTGCTTGCTTTGGGACAGCTGGAAAGAGCATGCAAAAAATGTCCCTGGGCACTAGGAAGGGGGGGAATGGAGCAGCTCCCCCAGTGCTTTAAATCTGGCCACAAGTCCGTCATTTAATGAGTTTATTTATTTATTTATTTATAAAGTCATTTAATTTTTTAAAAAAGTCATTTAATGTTTGTTTCTCAGTTTCCTCAACTGTATAGCAGGGATAATAGCAGCACCTGCATCTGAGAGTTGTGAGAAATAAGTGAGTTAATACTTATAAAGCACTTAGAATATTTCTCCTGCTATGTGCTCCATAGTATGAGCTGTATGTCCACTATGAGAATTAGAGAGTTTTTGTTAGTGGAACTAGAGAAGACTTTATGAAGAAGATTGCTTGTCAATAAGTAAACAGTCAATAGGCTTGGAGTAGGGATGGGATAAGGGATTCATAAATGGGTTTAATTCTTCCTGGCTAATCATTTAATCTTTTGCAGTCACATTTTCCTCTCCTGGAAAATGAAGCTAAAATTGCCTGCAGTAGCTACCTCACAGTGTTGTGGTGACAGTTAATTGTACTTTTTAAACTTTATTGGTTTGTTGTGGTGCAACATAGAAAATGGCAGGGTGGAATTCCTGCCATTTTCCATGTTGCAGTGGTTATTCTAATTTCAGGCAAAAGTGTGAGCAAAGGGGTAACAGTCAGGAATGTACTGAACTATTTGGCAACAATAAGTAGTTCAGTTTGGCTGGAGTACATGTAATCAATGTGAAGTGGATGTGAGATGGGGATGGAAAAAAGTCTACAGTCAGATTGTGGAGAGCTTTGGAAAAATTTTGGTCTTATTTTTCTCCTCTCCTTAGTGTTCTGAAGCAAATTATGTTCACTCACATGGATCACCCATGACTCAGAATTTGACTCTCAATGCCCTATTCTGAAATTCCATCTTTGTCACTTTTCATGTCTTTACTTTTACCTCCCATTCTTTCAATACCTGGCCATTAATTTGTAACTATTTTAGCTTCCTATAAGCCAACAAGCATGTCTCATGCATAAACTAGGTAAACTATATCTAATGGTAGAAGTTTGCATGAATCTTTCAAAAGTTCATCTTGGGGAAAAAAAAACTGACACTTGCAATTCTAAGACCAAACATATCACTTTGGTTCTTTGCCTTATTCCTCTGGGTCTCATTCCAAATGGCTATGCAGAATGACTAGAAGCTGCAGTGACCTTCACTAGTTTCATGGTAGGAAAAAAAGCCTGGATTTATATCTCTGGGATGCCCTGTATTGCTCTGAAAACAGCTTTAATGATTACTGGGAGGGGGGAAATCTCATGTTTCACTTAAACTGAAAGATTTTTGGAAAGCAAACATGAAAATGGAGGAATACTTCAGCAGAATTGGAAATTTAAAAAAAAAATAGGGCTTTTAGTGTAAAGATTCCTGATAATAGTGTTTCTTTGTTCTTGCTGGGAATGTAGGTGATAAATATCAGTGACAGAATGAAGCATATGATAAACAAGAACAAAATCTAAAGCTAGAAAGTAATCTTTGATGCTGCTGATAGTGGCAATAAAACCCTATCCAGGCTTACATGCAAAATGAGAACTCTTTAGTAAAATAGATGGAACATTAGAAATCACTCAGAATTTAAGCTTATTCAGATATAGTAAAACTTTCCCCATAGACCCACAGCCTATTTCATAGAAAGAAATCCTAATAAGTCATTTTGCCTATACTTCTCTGGAAAATAGACAATTATTCTTTCTTTGACATCCTTTCGTTTAGGGATCTGCCCAATGTGGTATCTCCAGTATCATCAAACTATCTCCAGGAAACAGGCTGGACATATTTTCATGATGTTAACTTTTTACTTGGAATCATTAGTACCTATCTCCTTTTCCTTCCCTTCTCTTTCTTTCTTGCTTTTTTTCCCTCTATTATGAGCTTCCCTAAGAGAAAATACCAAAATGTGGAGTTTATCAGACAAGTCATCAGACTTAGGCTTCATCAGCCTTTGAGTTAATAAAACCCAGGTCTATAAGGAGAGAAGCATTTCTCAGTTAATGAAGCAATTGGTCAGGACTCAAAGAATTATAACTTTTATTCCAATCTGATATTTAATTACTTTTTGGTTTTGTGAGTTGTTTAACATTTTTTTTTGTCTCAGCATCTTTGTATGGGTCAAGATCTGATTATTCTACTGGTTACATAATTAGAAAACTAAGTCTGAATTAATGTTAAATAAATAGCCCCATGAGGTGTTCACCTTATTTTAATTTGCATTACCTATCTCCATTGTATTGAATCTAAATATCACATTTTTATATAATTATAACTTCTAATTGCATAAATTCAAATAATGTGACCATTTTCATGATTGGCACTAATTGGAATTTAACTGTAGTTATCTGGTCACAAGACATTTAAATACTGAGCTACTCCATGGATATTTTAAATAGTGGTAGCTGCTAAAGATGAATACAATTTTAATGTAGTTTGCTAAATCAAACTAGATATTTGAATGGTTAAATCATATCCCTCCTGACTGAAATATATTTACATGTTCCATTAATATGGTTAGTTTGTGATTCATTTCAATTTGAATAACTAAACAGGTAGAAAAATTTAAAAAATCAGTGTAATACAGTAGAATATGTGTTGTTTTGCGTCTTCATTCTGAACTTGGTCCCTGACACTTAATACTCACATGATCTTGTACCAATAGCTAGAATTCTTTGGATTTCAATTTTCTCATCTCTAAAATCAAAGGGTTATGCTTGATAATATATGATATCCCTTTAAATCAATAATCCTCTCCTAATATTCTCAAAGAAAGTTAAAAGTTAGAATGGGAAGGAAGGAGAGTAAAATATACATACAAATATCCTTCATGCAACAAAATGTGATATACCTAGAGATAGGTATCTGGTAACTACTATGTGAGTTCAAATGAGAAAATACCTTTTCTGGATGGGAGGATTATGGAAAATTACATATAGGAGGTGACATTTGAATTAGACCCTGAAGAAAAGGGAAAATAATGTACAATAGGTAAAAGAAGGTAGGCACAAACACTTTACTGAAATAGGGCCAAGATGAAGAAGTGGGAAAACATAGGACATGTTCAGGGGTTGCTAAATAATTAGTCATATTTTAAAGGGACATAATGGAAGTAGTGAGAGGTAAATAGTTTGGAACTGTGTTGTAGAGGGTTTTGAATGTTAGACTAAGGAGCAAGAACTTCCTTCTGTAAGCAAATAATTGCTTTTGTGCTTGAATGAGTTTGACCTCAATTCATTTAATCGTTTATACTCCATTTACAGGCATCCTATATGATTAAGTCATAATACTCATGGCCTTGATGATACCTGTGATGAATCTAAACCAGAAAAGCGAGAGAAGTTTCTATTTACCACAAGGCCAAGAAAAATATTTTCCTCTTTTTTCTGTGCCAGTGGTTTGTTTGCTCTATGATCTGTTGTGGGGGTAATAAGAGTAATGCATGTGGCATTGAAATTTACTCCAAGCAAATGACTTTTGTGGTAATCAAATGCCTCAGCTTTCTTTTACCATTTAATCACCCACAAAAGTAGTTTATTGCTTCATATGCTCCTCTACCATAAACATTAAACCTTAATTAGTTTGGCATTTTCTTGAGTTTAAAACCATGATTTCCTTATCTTTTTATTTTAATTTTACATATTCTGTGGTAGGTAAGTGAATGTCATTCCATTTTATTCTTTAAATTGAAAGGCAAGGAAAACAAATCCTAAGAGAAATGCAATAAGAAGGCAGTCAGTCGTCAAGTGTGAATGGAATATATATGGAGTGCAAAGCATTGTGATCGGTCCTTGAAGAATAAAGTAAAGGTTAGGCACGTTTGCTACTGTCAGGTTACATATGGCCTAAGCTTCCAAGATGTCACTCTCAAATGGAAACTGGGCTGGAGATAGATGGTTTAGGTTTTAGTTCCAGCCCCATCATTTAACTTATCTTATTTGGGGGTTCCCCATCTATAAAATGAATATAATCAGAAAGTCAATATGGACGAGCAAAAAGAATTCTAGATGAGCAGTCAGGAAACAAGGACTTGACATTCATCTCTGACACTCTTTATGTGACCACATATTAATGGACTAGGGATGGATGAGTGTATAAGAAGAACAAGCACTTCCTTTTGGAGGGCTTGCTAAGCCCTTGTCAGGGTTTCTCATCCATTTTTTTTTGTCCTTCTTTCACTCAATTTTCATCTGGGACTCCAAGAAGCTACTGAATGCAGAGTAACCTCAAGCCTAAAATCACCACGACAAACAGGCTAAACCCAATTAAGAATAACCAATAGCCTCAGACCCATCAGGGTGTTGGGGGGGCAGGTATCTAGCCCAGCCACATGAAAACTTCCCTCTGAAGAATGGGTACATGAGAAAAAATTCATTCCAAAGGCTATAAAGTGGCTAAAGTAGATACTGTGGAATGTTTTGAGATTGGTCAGACATGAAAGATGCCAAAGTAAACCAGTGCATCCTGGGCCATTGTAAGTGGTCCTGATTTTTGTCTTGCCACTAGAATTCCATTAACATTGGAAGATAAAGCCTGAGGCTGGCAACTTCGTGCAATTCTATCTCACTAAATTTACTTCAAGAGCAAGTTAAGACATCATCTTGTGATGTCATTGGTCCTCTTTAAAAACAAAAGAGGAGAGAGTTTCCGGGTTAAGATGGCGGCAGAGTAAAAAAGCAGCTCTTAACCTCTCCTGACCAAAACACACAAGACTCCTCAAAGGGACATAAAAACAAGTCCAGACGAACGGAGGAACCCCACAACAGGGTGCAACGTGGAAGGTACGTGGAATCGGGGCATTTCCATGCTATAAAGAGGTGAAACAGCTCTCACTAAAACGCAAGCTGAGCAACCACCCCAACCCTACCCCCTCCACACACAGCACCTATATCGCCAAAGCCAGCTAAAAAGAAATAGAGCAAGTTTGGGGCCTCCAGCAGAGGATCAAGCAAGGGGATCCACCAGGGGGCTTGACCTTGGAAAAAACCAGACCTCAGGAGCCAAAAGACCGCGAACAGACCCTGAGCACGAGGATAAAGCTGAGAAGCTGCTGGGCTAATGATGGCTACCCAGTCTCAGGAAGTTCAGAACAGAAAGATTAACAACAAGAAAAAAAAGTCTTTAACACTCGACAACTTTTACACAGAGAAAATCCAGACAACCGAGCAAACAGAGGAGGAGAACAAACAAGCATCCGGACCCACCTCAGATAAGGAAAACGGGTCACAAGCTATGGAAGAGTTCAAAACTGAGATTTTGAGGAAAATGGAAGAGATCTGGCAAGAAAATAACAGTTTAAAAGGTAGAATCTAGCAATTGGAAAGTGAGGCTCAGAAATCAAATGAACTGAAAAGCAAATTGAACCAGATTGAAAGAGAAAACCAAAAGATCATAGCTGAAAACGAAAAGATTAGAGCTGAAAACCAGACCCTAAAGGCTAGAATTGAGCAATTAGAAGCTAATGATCTCTCAAGACAACAAGAACTAATAAAACAAAGTCAAAAGACTGAAAAAATAGAAGGAAACATGAAATATCTCAGTGAGAGAGTGACAGACCAAGAAAACTGGTCTAGAAGAGACAATTTGAGAATAATTGGTCTTCCAGATAAACCAGAAATTAATAGAAACCTGGACTCCATACTAAAAGAAATTATTCAGCTAAATTGCCCTGAAGTCCTACAACAAGAGGGCAATATAGACATTGAAAGGATTCATAGAATACCCATTACATTCGATCCAGATAAGAAAACGCCCAGAAATATAATTGCGAAATTCAAGAGCTTTCAAGCAAAAGAAAAAATCTTACAAGAAGCCAGAAAGAGACAATTCAAATATCAAGGAACACCAATCAGAATCACACAGGATCTGGCAGCCTCCACGCTAAAAGACCGTAAGGCTTGGAATACGATATTCAGAAAGGCAAGAGAGCTGGGCCTGCAAACACGGATCAACTACCCATCAAAATTGACTATATATTTCTAGGGGAAAGTATGGGCATTCAAAAAAATTGAAGAATTCCAAGTATTTGCACAGAAAAGACCAGGGCTAAATGGAAAGCTTGATATCCAACCACAAAAATCGAGAGGAACATGAAAAGGTAAATAAGAAACAGAGGGGAAAGAAAGAAAACTTATAATTTTTAAATTTGCCTTTTTAAGGGCCTCAGTGAGATATAATTATCTGTATTCCTATGTAGAGAAATGTTATGTATTATTCTCTGTAGTGAACTCTATTCACTATTATAGTAATCAGAAGAATAATTCACAGGGTGAGGGTAGAACACTAAATAATCTAAGATGACATGGGGGATGGGAAAGAATGGGTGAATAGTAGGGGACACCAAGAGAAACTTGAGTGAATAAGAAAAATAGAATATTCTATTACACACAAAGAGGGCATGGGAAGGAGAGGGGACAAATACTATTATAAGAAGGAGAGGAAGAGAGCATTAAGAGGTAATAATTAAACCTTACTCTCAGAATAATCAACCTGGAGAGGGAAGAGTAGCTATACTATCCATTGGGACATAAAACTCTTATCTAAACCTTCTGAGAAAGTTAGAAGGGATAAACCAAGGGGAGCAGGGGAGTGGGCAGGTCAAAAAAAAGGGAGGGGAGAAGAAGGGGGAGGGAATTCATAAGGCCTTTAAAAACAAAAGGGGGGGGGAATGAAAGAGGGGGTAGAAAGGGAAGTTAATCAAGGGAGGGGATAAGGGATAGCGGCCTAATCGCAAACCACTGGTTTAAAAGCAAATAATATAAGAAAAAAGGGGGTAGGAAAAGGGGAGGATACGAAAATGTCAGCAAATGCACAACTGATGATTATAACTCTGAATGTCAATGGGATGAACTCGCTCATAAAACGGAAGCAAATAGCAGAGTGGATTAGAAACCAAAATCCTATCATATGTTGTCTACAAGAAACACATATGAGACGGGTGGACATACACAAGTTTAAGGTTCAGGGCTTGAGCAAAATCTTTTGGGCGTCAAATGAGAAAAAGAAGGCAGGAGTGGCTATTATGATTTCTGACAAAGCCAAAGTAAAAATAGATATGATTAAGAAAGACAGGGAAGGTCATTACATCCTGATTAAAGGCAGTA
>NC_058131.1:491148641-491194404 GCF_016433145.1 Gracilinanus agilis
AAACTATAAATAAGTTAAGTGAACACAGAATAGTATACTTGTCAAATTTCTGGGAAAGGAAAGACTTTAAAACCAAGCAAGAGTTAGAGAAAATTACAAAATGTAAATTAAATGGTTTTGATTATATTAAACTAAAAAGTTTTTGTACAAACAAAAACAATGTAGTCAAAATCAGAAGGGAAACAACAAATTGGGAAAAAATCTTCATAATGAAAATCTCTGACAGGGGTCTAATTACTCAAATATACAAGGAGTTAAAGCAATTGTAATAAAAATCAAGCCATTCCCCAATTGATAAATAGGCAAGAGACATGAATAGACAATTTTCAGGTAAAGAAATCAAAAGTATCAATAAGCACATGAGAAAGTGTTCCAAATCACTAATCATTAGAGAAATGCAAATCAAAACAACTCTGAGGTATCACCTCACACCTAGCAGATTGGCTAAAATGAAAGAAGGGGAGAGTAATGAATGTTGGAGGGGATGTGGCAAAATTGGGACATTAATGCATTGCTGGTGGAGTTGTGAACTGATCCAGCCATTCTGGCTGGCAATTTGGAATCATGCTCAAAGGGCTATAAAAGAATGCCTGCCCTTTGATCCAGCCATACCATTGTTGGGTTTGTACCCCAAAGAGATCATAGATAAACAGACTTGTACGAAAATATTCATAGCTGCGCTTTTTGTGGTGGCAACAAATTGGAAAAGGAGGGTATGTCCTTCAATTGGGGAATGGCTGAACAAACTGTGGTATATGCGGGTGATGGAATACTATTGTGCTAAAAGGAATAATAAACTGGAGGAGTTCCAGGCGAACTGGAGAGACCTCCTGAAAGTGATGCAGAGCGAAAGGAGCAGAGACAGAAGAACATTGTACACAGAGACTGATATACTGTGGTAAAATCGAATGTAATGGGCTTCTGTACCAGCAGCAATGCAAAGACACAGGACAGCTCTGAGGGATTTATGGTAAAGATGCTACCCACATTCAGAGGAAGGACTGCAGGAGAGGAAACATATAAGAAAAACAACTGCTTGAATGCATGGGTCGGGGTGGACATGATTAAGGATGTGGACTCGAAACTACCACACCAATGCAACTAACAACAATTTGGAAATAGGTGTTGATCAAGAACACATGACAAAACTAGTGGAAATGTCCATCGGCCATAGGTGGGGGGAGTGCGGGGGGCAAAGGGGAAAGTAGGAGCATGAATCATGTAAGCATGTTAAAAATGAATATTAATAAATGTTTAAATTAAAAAAATTAAAAAAAAAGAAAAGAGGAACAAGAACAATTCTGGATTAGAAAATTGCTCTCTTACTTTGAAAGTGAGTTGTTTTGATAGTAGGTATTGCTTTCTTCTTCTTGTATCTACAGTGTCTATCGCATTATAGTAAAGTCTTCATGCATACTTATGCATTGATTGATTGATTTATAAGCATCTTATAAATGGGATGTGAATTTTCCAACAGTTTCAGTTCTCTAGTAGTGTTCAAACTATATCAAATCTTTGGGATTAGGATGATTCTAATTATTTGTTAGGACTATGCCATATAAGAAATAAGGATAGCCTATTTGCAATGGATTAGAGAAAACCCTGAATCAATAAATTAAAATTTCTAAACCAGTTTAGGGTAGCAGATAGGCAAGTTCTAGCCTGAAAGGTATGGAGTAACTTCAAAGATGTGGGTTGGTTGACGTAGTAGATAATGAACTGACCTTGTTGCCTGGAAAACTTGGATCAAAGTATCATCTCTTAAATATGCTGATTTTGTTATTCTAGACAGTAACAATCCCAAATTTGTCTTTTAGACTCACAACTCTTTATGACTATAAGCTTTCTTTTTTCCCCATTGATGCTTAGCATTTTGTCACCTGGAAGCTCCCTATGCAGAACGAAATCACAGATCTGAATCTCCCACTCTCTTAAAAAGCTAGCAAAATGGTAACATGATGCAGTATTTTACAAAATAGGACAACTTGTGGTAATGAGCAAATTGGACTTTCAAAAGGGATCATACCAAGAATAGGTGCCAGCCTAATTAGGCATATTAGAAAGTTCAAAGCCAGGAACAGAAGTCTTTACTATTCTAGTGGCTGAAAATTCAACACTTAGGTTATGTTTTAATCAATTTAGCTATTTTAGTACTAGATCAAAAAGAAAATTTCTCAAGTATTAGAGCTAAATCTTGTGAGTGTGTCTACTTCAGGTAATTTAATCTGTAAATTAAATCTAATCCCTTAAATACTATAATCTTACTCTTTAACATCACTTTTTAAAAAAATGTCTTTCAACTCATAAAAATCTATACTTTCATAAATTGCTATTTTTAAAACTAAAAAGAGGGTAAAATTAAAATTACAGTGGCTTAATAAGTAGCTGAAAACATGTTTAAAATTCAATCAATTGATCAAACCATAGATAATTATTAAGCACCTACTATGTGTTAAGGCATAGTGCTCAGTGCTAGGGATAGAAAAAGAGGCAAAAGCTTCTACTTACAAGTTTACCATCTAAGGGCAAAGATAACATGTGAACAAATATGTACAAAGCAAACTAAATACAAAATCATAAATCATAAAAATTAGACCTTCACAAAAGTGGAATAGGCTGCCGTAGTGAGTATTAAGTTCTCTGTAATGATAGCTCTTCAGTAATTATGTAAATACTTGCAAGAATGTTGAAGAGTGGATTCCTGCTTTTGGTAGGAGCTAGGTCAGATGACCTCTGAAGTCTCTTCTACTTATAAGACTATATTTCTATTCAATCTCCTTTGGAGACAGGACAGAGTCAATTGCTATGTTGGTTTGTTTTTTATACATTTTTCTTTGCTTTTTTTCCTGGCAAATGATAAAAAGTCTAAGAATAGTGGAAGATACTGATACCTTTTAAGTGATGGAAGAGAGATAATTGGCAAAATATATGTGTGATTATTTTAAATATATATCATTGCTTAAACTGAAAAGATCAGAACAGTAAAAATATCAGGCTCTAAGCTCACATTTAAGAGAGATAGAGCCAGAGAACAATAGAGACAGAGAAAGAGAAAAGAGAAGAGAGAGAATGAGAGACAGAGATAGAGCCAGAGCCAGAGCCAGAGAGAGAGAGAGACAAAAAAAAAAAAAAAAAAAAAAAAAAAAAACAGAGCCAGAGCCAGACAGACAGACAGAGAGATGGTTTAGGGGATTTCTTTTCTCTTTTTATCATTTTGCTAGCTTTTCTGACTTTACAAATGACGAAAACTTCCTGAAGGATTTTAATTAAGCAAAACAGCAGGATAGTCACTCTAATTAATTTGTTAAAGAAAAGATTTTGAAATATTAAGCCAAGGGAGCCAGACAGATTTTTTTAAAGAGTAAAAAAACCGAAGTGGAGAGTGGGCAGGGAACTTGTTGCTGTAAAAATGCTTTTAAATGGTATGGGAAAATTCCAGTATCTGTATGATTAATAGATATAATTAGTTTGAAAAGGCTAAAAATCATGGTCAACCAATTTGGTAATTTACTCTACAACATAGCGTTGACCAGAATCAATGGAATAATGATCTTTCTTTTTCTTTGTATTGGGAGAAGAATGTAGAGTTTAGGGGAGGAGGGTAAAGAGAAAACTAAAACACTAGTTTGGGACTGCCAAATGTCAGTTCCTAAGACATTTCAACACAGGCAGTGGACATTTTATATGGTTTATAGAGATATCTAGGTGATAAAGTGAATACAATGCTGAGGCTGGAGTCAAGAAATCTGAGCTGAAACCCAGTCTCAGATACTCATTAAATGTGTGATCCTGGGGAAGTCTACTCTCTGCCTCAGTGTCCTTAAAATTATAAAATGAAATAATAATGGCACCAACTACCCGGAGTTGTTTGGAAGATGAAATGAGAAAGTATTTAATACATTTAGTACTTATTGTATTGGAGTTATTATTTAGTACAGTGATGGGCAAACTTTTTAAAGAGGGGGCCAATGGAAAGGAAATGCTCATCTGTCAGTCTGTTTCTAAGGCAACTCTTTCAAAGTTTCATTGTATTGTATCCTACTCATCGTATTCATCAGATTAGGAATAATGTCCTGAGGCTGGATAGAACATTTCAGGGGGCTTCATCTGGCCCGTGGGCTGTAGTTTGCCCATCACTGACTTAGTACATTTAGTACAGTGCTAGGCACATTGTGGACACAATCCATTTTTCCTTCACTTCTCTCTCATTTAAGAATAATTGTTACTGAATATGGTGAAGGAGAGTGGAGTAAAGCATAAGATAAAAAAATTTCTCATGGGGAAAAAAGATACATTGAAGAAAAATGTAAATATTATTTTTTTCTTTTGTTAGAGAGATAGAATGACCCTAATAGAATTAAAAGGCACAGAAAATCTATTGTCACTTACTCAATTTCTCTGTCAATTTTTTTGAAGTCATGCCCAAGTCCTATGCAAAGGACAATTTAGAGAGAAATATCTGCATGATATTTCTAACATTTCTAGTAGCTGTGAAGAGTGAATCAAACTTTCTTTGTCTATCAATTAGCAATTTTTTAATTAATCAACCAAAAACTTAAATACTTCTTCTTAACGCTAAGTAAGGGAGCTTCCAAGTTACTTACTAAAGTGAGCAATAACTGCAGAGGCCATGGACCTCTCCTTGAGCAGTGCAAAGCAAATTGATAGACTGTAATTGGTTACTGTAAAATGGAGGAAGGGACAGGAAGTGATGTAGAAAAAAGGACTATAAAAGTCCTGAACTTCCTGTATGAGGAGCTTCTCTTGGTGACTTGATCTTTGGCTTGGACCTTGACTTTGGCTCTTGGACTGCTTCTTGGAGGACTGCACCTGGATATTCTTCTTTGGATTTCATCTTGGGTGAGTGAGTAGTGGACCTTCCTTTCCTGGCTTCTGGAGAGATTAGTTCCAGAGAGGCCTTCCTTTCCTGGAGATGACTGCAAAGGCTGAACCTTTGCATAAGATACCACTGGGTCCTCTGGCTAAGGATTAACAAGCCCTGCTGGTGCTGAGTAAAACATTGGAGCAACATTTAGTGTGATAGACATTTTCTCTACCCTCCTTTTACATTTCTCTACTTTCACTCTTTGTAAATAAATGCTATTAAAAGTCATCTTGACTTGAGCTATAATATTTTAAATTGGGTGACCACAAATATTACCTTAGAATTCTTATATTAGTACAAAAACCTAATTTTAAATTCTTACATAGCATAATTTTTTTCTTTAGCCATTTCAGTCATTTATGATTTTTCACAAGTTCATTTGTTTTTTTTTAGCAGATACTTAAAGATTTTAATATTTCCTACTCTAGCTCATTTTATAGATGAGAAATTCTGTCAAAGAAGGGCATGACTTGTTCAGGGTTACAGAGCTAGTAAGATCTGAGGTCAAATTTGAATTCAGAAAGATATCGTCCTGGCTTTAGACCCAGCACTCTATCTACTATGCCCCCTAGATGCCCCAAGCAGGGAAAAGTACTCACAGCAAATTCAGTTTCAAGTGAAATAATAAGTAGTAGATCATGCTAATAACAATACTGCTATTATGTACCATTAGTGTGCACTTAAACGTAGGTAGATAAATGTACATGTTATTTTAAGTAACAACACAGTCAAATTATTTTACCTTTCCCATTAAAGTCACTTCTCTAACAAGAATTCTTTATTTCTGCTGAGATCACCAATATTCTTTTAATCTCCCAGGATTTTGCTTTGGTATCCTCAGATCCTTAGTCTTCCTTACCTTGCAAAAATCTAATATGTAACCAAATTTTGTAATTACTACCTTCACAACATCTCCCCCATCTCTCCATTCCTTATTATTCACACAGGCATTAACTAATTCATGCAATAATTATCTCTCACCTTGACTGATGCTCATTGAGGTCTACCCCATTCAAAACTCTTCCCAATCATTCCCTCCTTCACAGAAACACAAAGTGAATATCCTTTAAGTATAGATGAACCACGCCAATCATCTTACACAATAAACTCTTTGGGATAAAGGCACCTCCTCAAAAAAAAGTTAAAACTTCCCAGAGTGATATGTAGCCAAAATTTAGTTTCAATGTAGAGAAAGGAATAAGCATCTATATAGAATCTACTTTAGGCCAGTTACTGTGCTAAGAACTTAAAAAATTGAAATTATCTCATTTAATCTTCACAACAAATTATTTTAGGTTGGTACTATTATTAAACTTTTTTACAGTTAAGGCAACTGAGGTAAATAGGTGTTAGGTGACTTGCTCATGGTCACAAAGCTAGTGAGTGACTAAGGCCAGATTTAAACTTAGGTCTTAATATATCCAGGCCAAGCTTTCAGTCAGCTGTGCCACCAGCCTTCCTTAGATATGTGGGAAAACCAATGTGTGAAGCTCAGAAGAGAGAAGTAGTAGGGAAATTGAGGAACATCATCATAAAACTATAGTCCTATTAATAACTAAGGAAATTCCACATTCCCTGGTTATTTAAGGTAAGTAATAGTCTATTAAACTCCTCTGACTTTACAAAAGTATCATATGTAGCATTTTCAATATGATTTCACACATATTTATTGAATACCTATTTATTTATATTTTATACTACAGAAGATACAAAAATAACTGCTATGTCATGAGGGGATATCTTCCCTAGCCATATATGATGATAATAGGAACCACAATGTAGTAATGAATGAAGACCAAATTCATCTTCCTTATAAAAATAAATAACATAACCTACAAACATGATAAATATGAACTAGAGTACCTCTGGGAATTCAGAGCTTTGCTCCAGATCACCTCATTAATTTTCCCACCCTCAAGATAAATGAACCAATTTTATCATCTCAGGAGTGTTGGGTTATATTTCAAAAAGCATCAGAATTCATGTTTATAGTGTATTTTTAAATCATTTGATTCTATGAGGCTTTGCATTTGTAGCTAGGCTCAAAGCTTTGAGAATTTTGAGTCCTATTTACTATTGTTTTTAAAAAGACTTCTTGATTAAGGGTAAAAGGGATTAAAATGACTCATGAAAGTTCTCTTGGACATCAAATGACTCTCACTAGGTTCATTTTGATGACTTCAGTACAAATTAATTACAGACATACAGATAAAATTTCCTTTAAACTACACATTGAAATGTAAAATGAAGAGGATGTTATGCTCAGAAAATTGTCTTTGGAGTAAACTGTGAAACCAAAAACTTTTGAATAAAGGTTATTTCATCAAACTGAAAACAGAAATAGTTCCATGTTTTTTGAAACCAACCTCTAAAACGTTTGAGTTTCAGATTTTTTTAGTGTGGCCCACTGAATGCTGGCATTACCATGGTAACTGAGAAAGAGCATTATTTAATGCAAAGAATGGCAGATTTAAAATTATGGTTCCAATCCTGTCTGTGACATTTTGAAGTTGTATGACTGTGGGTAAGTCACTTAACCTTTCTAAGTCTATCTTTATTTATTTGCTTAAAAAATATGGCGAATAATACTTATAGTACCTTCCATACAAATTCTTTGTAATGATAAAATGAAATGTACAGAGAAGTTGTGTTTTTTTTTTCTGTTTTCAAAGTACTTTAGAGAAATCATCTCATTTATGCTTTACAATCATCCTTTGAGGTAGGTAGAACAAAGCTTAATAGACAAGGAAATTGAGATTTATATTGTTACGGAGTTCGGTTTTGAAAATAGCATTTATGACTCCAAGTCCAGGGTTCTTTTCTTAGTAAAACACTTCACAAAACCATTTTCATTTGTGTGTGCTTGTCTTATCTTATCAACAGTTAGGTAAGGCAGTTAGTAGAGTACTATATCTGGACTCAAGGAAATTTGAATCCAAAACTAGTCTCAGGCACTTACTAGCTTTCTGAAGCTGGGCAAATCACTTAAATATGTCTCTTAGTTTCCTCATGTTTAATATGTGTGTGATAATAATAGCACCTGCCTTCCCAGGTTGTTGTGAGGATCAAATAAGATGTTTTTAAAGTGTTTTGCAAAATTTTAAGTGCTACAGAAATATTAGATATTATTATTAAAATGTTAGGTTTATATGACCATTTTTTAACTGATTTCTATAGTTTAATGATAAAAAATTCAAAGTAGACTCCTCAGTCAAAAAAACGGGAACAATGTGGCCTTGGGAAGTAATTTTTTGCAAACATGAATAATATCATTTTGGAACACTTCAATCAATTAATCAAACAAAAAACATTTATTAATGCTCTTCTGTTTTCCGGCACCCTGGGGATGCCATTACAAAGGTGAGATAATCCCTTTCCTTGAGTAGTTTACATACTATTAATATTAATATTTGAATATTTTTATTATTATACTGGGAACCTAGATCTAGAATCAGAAAATACCTTAAAGGTCTTCTTCTCTAATCCCATAATTTTACATATGAATAACCTGAGACCCAGAATTAAGTAATTTTTCCTGTTAACTACTTTTATGTGATTCAAACTTAGGTCCGATGACCCCAAGTTCAGCTCTCAAAGTTTAGTCTTTTTTCCATTTAACATGAATCTTGGATATTTGGTACCATTTTTAGGGCAGGGATGTTTGTGTGTGTGTATCTGTGTCTGCATGTACATGCATACATATGCACATTTATGTTTTATAGTCTCAACTGGAAACCTAGTGAAGGACCCCTTCTCAGAATAATGTGTTTGTCTAAAATAATAACAAAGAGGTATAAAGGAAATCAGTTATATCAAAAGGTAGTTAACAAAAATATTCTTTTAAAAAACTCACAAGCTACAAATTCAAAACCCCAGCTGCACGTTAACAAAAAACTTGGTACAGTTGTTAGATAACTAGCTTTTGGGGCTTGGCTTTGTGTCTAGAATCTGGCACAAAGAAGTACTATCACTCTGCATGGGTCACTAAATCTCTCATCAAACAAATAACTTTCTGATTGGGCACAATTCTACACTGGGTGAAGGGGTTTCCCCATGTCATTGGAATTATAGTTCTAGTAAAAAAAATAAAAGGCAGTAAATATTCATCTCTTGAAGTGCTTGGTTATTATAACTTTGTAAAAGTTGTAGAAAAAAAAGAAAAAAAACCTTTTATTTATCAATAAGAGTCTAGGGAGTTTCTTTTATTATGGGGAAAACCAGGGAAGTTGACTTAAATATTAAATGAGGGCTCTGTAGGGTGGATAGGAGACAGGAAGGGACAATGGATGAGACATTACGAGCCAGGGAACCAGGTTTAACTCTAAGGGAATGACCATTGACTGAAATGGCAGTTAAGCTTGACCAACTGTCACTCTGCCCCACCCAGCCTGGAATAAATTCAGATTATTACATACACACAATGAGGATTTTAAATTACTAAAAACACACAGGGAATCAGTTTAATTATAATATGAGGGGAATGGAAAGGGTGAAGCTATGACTAGCAACCCAGGCCTGGAGTCAAAAGGGGTAAGTCCTTAGCCAACCTGGCTTCTGCCACGTTTTGACAGCTTGGCTAAGGACCTGAGGAAGGGGCTTGAACTTGGGGTCTCACAACTATTCCTGAGATATTTTCAGGATGCCAGAGCTGACTCCTCCACAGCTGATGATCCAAAGTAACCAGGTAGGGAGAGATGCCTGCAAGCTGTCCACTAGATCACAGGCCACTTCCCTATTCAGTGTTGACTTGCAGGATTGAGGTCTTCTGCCTTTTCAGCCTTCACCACTCTCCAAGATCCCAGGGAATCCGGGTACGACTCCACTAGCTCTGAGGTCTCCCAGGGTCAGTTACAGCTTGCCCCAACCACCATGAAGTCTGTCTCAGAGAGAGCCAGGCACACTTCCTGCTTCCCCATTCCATTTGGAATTCTCCAGCCCTTCCTGTTAGGTCTCCTACATAATAACTAAGTAATCCTCCTCACAACACTTTTTAAGAGAGTTTATTATGCCAATGACTATCCCTTCCTCTTTCCTGTAAAGGGTATAGCTTGGCGCCAATAGTCTCCTTTCCAAAATGTGATAATTCACATCCTTTTTCATAGAAGATTCTTATAGAACCCTGCCTCTGCGTGAGAGACTTTATGCAAAACTGTCTTTATAAATGTAGGAGCTTTTAGCATTTTTCCATTTAACCTTCTTTTGGCATATTATATCACCACTGCCACTGCAACCACGTTTAGAAGTTCTTAAGTCTTCTGCTACACATTCCTAGCTAATCATTAATGGGATTTGACGTCCTCAGAAATCAGGGTTACTCAGGTCTCGGGTTGGACATGGCTTTTTGGGCTGCCAACTCAGAATCCCAAGGCTTTACTCACTATTATGGTAGTGGTGTCAGAGGGGTAGGAGAGGCCGCTAATTGACACCATTTTGTATGTATCTTTCTGAAAACCTCCATTACCATAAAATTCTCTGTCTCTATAGGGCAGCTAGACAGAGCATACTTAGAACTTGGCTCAGAGCCAGGAATTTACTAGTTTTACTAGCTATGTGACCCTGGCAAAATCATTTAACCTCTCTCTGTCTGCCTCAGTTTCCTCATTTTGAAAATATTAATAATAATAGCACCTATATCTTAAGATTGTTGGGAAGATCAAATGAGATAATTATAAAGTGCTTAGCACAGTGCCTGGCACACAGTAAGCACATAATAAATATTAACTGTTACTATTATTATAAATAATGATGATGATGACATTTTGCCACTTCCTACAAAACTTAATTCAAACCTAAGCATTTGTTGTCAATTAAGATAAGGGATTCTCATACCACCCCTAAGAAACTCTGAAAAGTCTCATCATGTAATGAGTTATTCAACATTTCAAAATGTTGAGCATAGTGTCAAACATCCGACCTCCTCCATCATATTTTCTGTTCTGCATTTCTTAAAGTGGACTGATAAATGTCACAGTGTATGAACCTTGTACTCTCATCTTCCTCGAGGTACAAAGTGGAAATTTTAATGTCGTATTTATTAAAGCAAGGCAATTCCTAAAAGAGGTGAACAGATTTTTTAAGAAGCAAATCTGGGTGAATGTCACATTGGAAGAAAATATTTCAAGGTGAACTTTCTATTTTGACATTACACAAAAGTAAAAGGGACAAGTTTAGAAGATCAAGTGTATTTGGATAACCCGAAAATGATGTCAATTAAGTAAAAGCTTGAATATTTACTTCCTATCAGTGAGAATTGTTTTGCTGGTGGCTGGCATTTTAATATTGTATTGTAAACAAAGTGCAGTCAAAAATGTTGATCTCTGCAGCCACTCACCATTTTTATAGCTTTCTGAAACCTATCATAAAAATGTAGACTTGCATGATTCAGCTGATATATTTCTTCTATCTAAGTACATGAGCTATGTTTAAATCATATATGTGCATCAGAATATGGGCAGTATAGACATATACATTATATTTTCTGTGCTACAGTTTAGAACATTACACAAATGCCAGTTGTTAAGGAAGAAAATAACTTCAAATTCAAAGAATTATATTTATTTCTTTATTTGCATTTGGCAGGCTACAAAAGTATGAAACTGAAAGAGAATATACAAAATCATTTCATAATGCTTATTATTGCTATTTAGTCATTTTAGTCATACATAACTTTTTGTGACTCCATTTGGAGTTTTTTCTTTGGAATTCTTTGTCGTATTCTTCTCCAGCTCATTTTATAGATGGAGCAATTAAGTCAGTTAAAGTTAGAAGTTAAATGATTTACCATGGGTTACATGGCTAAAAAGTGTCTGAGCTCAGATTCAAACTCAGTTCTTCCTGACTCCAGGTTTGGTGCTGTATCCCTTTCTCCACTCTGCCAACTAGCTGCTCATTTGTTTCTTTGCCTTATCTCACAAAATAAAAGCACCTAAAGCATCTAAGATAGGTATTTATTAATTATTTTTTTAATATTGCCAGCTTAGGATCTTTCTTGCTTAAAACTGAATAGTTTCTAGAACTGTGATTCCCATAATATGTGGAACTTTCTGTTGAGAAAACTCCCTCTTAATGCAGTTTGACATCTTTTGGGCAAATATATAGTATTTTTTTTTATTGAGCACTTTCATTAAATGACTACACTGCACCAAAAGACATCCTTAACATAAAACACTGTAAACGCTGTTCACCAACATTAGGTCAATGTGTATATTTAAATTATTCATATTTAGAAAAATATATTTTCTTACAGAACAGGATAACAGTATCATGCACATTCTTTCAAATACCTAATGAAGGGCTTATTCTTTTTTGCTTATTTTTTGAATAAAATAATACCTAGTGCCTGCTATTAGAAAAAAGTCACCTTTCTTTCCACTTCTTGTTCTATTTTGAATTTTTTGATAATGTCTTCGTAATTATAATAGAAATTTATACAGGAAAATTCTGGTATGGTATTTCAGGGTGTGGCAGGAGGTAATAAAAAGAAGAAAAGTTAACTGAGGGGTATGGGTTCTGAAAACAAAGTAGAAAAGTAGGAGTTTTGAATTACTCTGAGAGTTCAAATTACTTCTAGCTGCCTAAAATGCTCTGTATCCATGATGGCAAACTTATGGCACACATGCAAAACAGGCATGCAGAGTCCTCTCTTTGAGAATGCCTGCAGTTGCCCAACAGAGTTTGTTACTAGAAAGTTAGAAGGACTTTGGGCAGAGCTGTTCCTTTCCCCTCCATGCACCTAAGGACATGCCTCACTTTGCCCAGCCCCCTGCCCAGCAGCCCAATGGGAGTGCCTCATCCCTTCCATGTCTGAGGTAAATAAAGGCACCTGAGGGCAGGCTAGTAGGCCCAGCACCCCATCTCTAAAAGGTTTGCCATCACTGGCCTATTTCTTTCCTGAAGACATATAATTTTAGAAAGTGACAAAGAAGTGAAAAATTGTCACTTAACCAGGGCCATACAGCCAAAGTTGATGATGATTAGATAGATAGATAGATAGATAGATAGATAGATAGATAGATAGATAGATAAGCATATGTTATTATGTCATGCCATGGTATGTTCTGTTATATTATGTTAGATATGTATGTAACAGAAGTGGTATTTGAATTCAGGTCTTCCTGGTTCTGAGGGTGGCTTTCTAGTCACTTCATCAGGATGCTTCAAGTAAACACTCAAAAATGTTTCTTACTTGCACAAATGAATAAATGCACTGGGCTTAGAATAAAATAAAAACAAACAAAAACTTAATAGGCATAATCTGTTTGACTATAAGAGTTATGTGGCCTTAGGAAACAATACTTAATATTACCTACTTTGTAAGTTATGAAGATTTATTTCCACTCATGTTTATAAAATACTCAGTAACCATTATGTAGAGTCTTGGACTTTTTAGTCAGGAAGATTTGAGTTCAAATATGGCCCCAGACTCTTACTGGTGACAAATGGCAAGTTATTTGTACACTAAGAATCTCAGTTTTTCCATGTGATACATCATAAAAACATTATCTCATGACTCAATGGCATTGATCATTTTGGCTGTGATCCCCAATTCTTAAGATCTCATTTTCTGATACAAAGTTTATTGAAAAGATGGTTATAATCAGTGCTGTCTTGACACTCATCACCTTAGTCTCAGTGATTCTATCTTATGTCTACATCATCAAGACTATACTGAAATTCCCCTTAGTCCAGCAAAGGAAAAACGCCTCTTTTACCTGAATCTCCCACATGATTCTTGTCTCCATGACTGCATTTTCTTCTATATCAAACCTCTTGGGAAGGAACTGATGGCATTGAATAATATGGTGTCAGTACTTTTGACCTTAGTTGTCCCTGTGGTGAATCTCTTCATTTATGCACCAAGTAACATCTAGTTTAACTCTACCACCTTTTGTATATATGAAGAAACTAAGATCCATTGACTTGGCCATGGTCACATAGGAAATGAGGACTTTTTTCCAGTTAATATAGTGGCATTTTAAAAGAATAAGCAACTCGCTTTGACATAACAATTATTCAACCTATATTACATATAAAACAGACAGAGAGATGCCATTCATCATCAAATATACATCTAACAAACATTTATCCACGTGATATATGTGTAATATATATCTCAATTTTACCTGTTAAAAGAGGAAGTTGATAATTCTTCTCCCTTGGTTTTGAAGAAAATAAATCTACATTTGCAATAAATGAACATGGAAGATTCCATTCCTAATAGTGTCTTGGCTATGCTACAATTAGGAACAAAGAAGAATGATTTTAGAGAATTGAGTTAGGATCTCAGTTATACTGTTGAGCAATTGTGTGACTTTGGATAAATCATTTAATGTGTTTAGGCTTCTATTTTCCTCATCTATAATTTGAGAGATTCATATTCAATAACCCCTTTATTACTTCTAGTTAAAATCTATGATCCTCTATTGCCAAGAGCCACTCCCCCCCGCCCCCGAGAGGAATGAAGTTCCATCAATTCAGTACAGTTTGACATGGTCCTACACTGATCCCTGTGACCTGAAAATCAGCCACAGGATGGATGGAAAACCCGATAAAACCCTCTGTGTGGCTTCCTTCTGACCAACACTTCTCATTATTGAAATTATTATAATCTATATCTTTAGGAAAACTCCCACTCTTATAGTCTAGATAGAGAAATCCCCTTATAGAAATCCCCTAAACACCCTATAATAATCCAGCATTTAATGAGATAATAGTTCATATCCTCAGCAAAATAGCAGAAGTTGCTTTAATCTCTCTGTCTCAGAATTTTGAAAGACACAGCATGGCAAATCAAAATACTTTCTTGTTTCACTACTTTCCCATGCTGAACTTAACTCCATAAATTTAAAGGTTCTTACACTTAACCTACCTTTTGAAATATGTTGAAGATCTGTTATCAAAATAATAATTGGATAACATGAGGTCTTGATAGCCCTGAATTCTGTTTAGACTAAAATATAATCTATGTGAAAAACTGTACCCTGGATACCAACTTTTATGTAACCTTGAAGTCTACTCTGTTTAGAGAAAAAAATGTAATTTATTCCAACACCTGAGAACTTGAGAAATAAGTATAGAAAATGAAGATGTAACAGGAAGTTCTCAGAACAGCTTCCTTAACTCCACTGTGTCTCTGACTCTGTCTGTCTGTCTGTCTGTCTCTCTCTGCTAAACTGATCCACCTCCCAGGATATCTCAAGTTGCTGGCAGGCTTCTGGTTGAATAAGGAATTGAACTTGGTTACTTTGAACCAAATCAATTGATCTTTCGTGGCATCTCACTTAATGCCAACTTTAGAAGACATTTTATTTTACCAGTGTGGATACAATTTCTAGCATTAAGGATGGTAATCTTTCTGCATATGAATAGACACTTTTAATCAATTATTGGTATAGACCAGTTCTAATTCAAGAGAATCAGGTTCTTCAGGTTCAGACAGAATGCATTCTGCCTTTGTAAATTATATAACCAAAAATTTCAAGTTAATTATAGCAGAGAAAGAGTATTCAGTAAGGTTACAACATTGATTCAGCTGAGAACAATTTCTACCCTTCAGTTTGGACAAAGCTAAGGAAGAGTAACTCTCATTATGTTAGTAATATTAAGAGTACTACTCAATCCTTATTAAATAGTTGTTTTTAATTTATTTATTTATTTGTTCACTTGTTTGTTTGTTTATTTATTTTGTATTTAGGCCACCAATAAGTTATATCAATGACCTGAGTTTTAGTTCTTTGAGTCAATTAAGTGTTGACAATTTTTTGTATAACATAGTCGTCATGGTGATGAACTCTTTCTAAATTATTAGTTATTAACAAATAATTCATTGTTATCTACCATGATTCTAGAGGACTAATGATGATGTATTTTCAAAAATTCAGTTTCTGATTTTATTTAAAAAAGTAAAGTGCATTTTATAAAAAATTATACAAAACCAACATAGAATCATATAGTCCCTGGACTATTTAGCTTCAATATCTCTTTGGGCAGAAACAGCAAAAAGGCCAGAGAATTATTAAACTTGAGGAAGTTAGTTATTTAGGAAATGGAGAATGAAGTACAAAAAGGACAAAGGAGGGTAGAGACAACAGTCGTTCTTTTAGATTATCTTCTACCTTCTAACAGAGAGGGAGAAGAAATCAAGATGTACAAAGAGAAAAATATTTTTGGATATGGACTATCAGAATTTGTTTGCATTTACTTAGCATGTTTTTACAATTATTTTTTACTCTCTTAATTGTTTTTTTCCCTTTCAATTAGAGAGCAAATAGAAGTAAGAGAAAATAAATGCTTAATATTTTTAATAAAATGAATTAACCCTGATCACAATTAGATTTCTGCCTGAAACATTTTCAGGTTGGTAGGATATGGCAGTTATTGTGTTTCTAACTGGCAATTTACCCCATGACATCATGAAATATCAGGTAGAATTTAAATGGAAGAAGGTTATACTAGTCAGTATAGAGTAATTTACTCTTTTTCTTATGAATTTGATAAGAACAAGTAGAGCTCCTAATTTTCCTAGAAAACTTCATGTAACTAGATTAAAGGGGGATTAGGTGTGTCTGTAAGGCAATGGACAGAGGTGGAACAGATAGCAGGTGAAGGGAAGCATGTGGCTTTCTGGAGTCCTCAAATTCTTTTGGCCATACCTCTCAATCAAAACAATGAGATAGAAAGATGGATGATTTCCAAAGAAAATATGTTAAGAGGTATATTGCAACATGTGGTTTCTTAAGAGAAAAGTAAATGACTTATTGGGAGAAACATGTATATACCAAGAACAAAGACATGGATCATGGCAAACTAAGACTTGAAGTCCATAGCCAGGAGAAAGGAAAGGACCCTCATTCCATTCTAAGCTAGTATATTGAGAAGCCAAGCTTATCTTTTTAGAGAAAAAGGCTAGTTGTGACATATAATTGATGAACTTAAGACCAACTAAAAACCAACTAAGGCAGAGGGCATGAGTTAATGATTAGAGCCAGAGTTTCAAGCAGTAGGAGTCATTAAGATAGCCAGAAAGGAAAAGGGAGTGGTTGTTGGAAAACTGAGTAAGAAAGAACAGAAAATCACACAAAGTCTACTATATTTTCAATCAACAAATTGAAATAGATGTTAATGATGATTGCAGATAAAAAGGAGAATCCTTGGGAGTGAAAATTCAAAAGGAGTTTCTATTGAGCTATGTCTCAGTGTTCTCTGATAAGAAAACAAACAAAAAAAGATGTTAACCATCACCAAGAAGGATGTCACTTTCAGTCGAATGTGTACGAATCAATAGACAAATATAGGCAAATAGGTTAAAATAATGTATTACTTGAATCTCCAATTTTATAGACTCATGTCGACAGTAATGAACTTTATGTAGTCAGTACCATTATATTCTTTCATTTAATGAGTCATATCAATTCAAACTTAACTCACATATGAATATGAAAAAAGCTTGACTTTCCTGCCTAGTTTTATTTCTTACAAGCACAAGAAAGCATCCTTGAGAAGATACAGAGAATGCCATGACTACTAAATCCCAAAGGTGATTTTTTCTTTCCCATTTAACAATAGAACTGGAAGAAATGTTCTAAAGGTAAGGCAATTATCTCATCAAAATGGCAAAGTATCTTGAAATATGAGAGTATTTCAACTAAGAAATATACTTTCTCAGGTAATGTAAGGAAAAAATAGGTTTCACTTTAGCCACTTTTATCACCTCAAAAGAAAGAAATCAATGTCAGAATATCTATTTTTCTCTTTATAAAGACATTTGCACTCTAACATCTAGATACTCAGGCAAAGTTAATAAAAGAGGAAAATCAACATTAATTCTCAATTAACAAGAAATTTTTTCAGCAAAAGAGAGCTAATCTAATTTCCTGGTTTTATATGAATAAACAGAAATCTTTTGTTACATTTTTAAAAATACCTGTATATTCCATATCACCTAAAATTGGTAAATATTAGACAAATAATTTTATCACACTGGACTTCACCTTACTCATCTATAAAATAAAGACATCATGTTTTATATACATTCAATCTATTAAAATTTATGCATTTCTACGTGTAATACCGTTTTATTATGTACTTAATGTTTTTCTACAAACTATAAGAGAATACGTACTGTTTAGATCACAGTCTCAGACTTGGGTGAATTTAAAATTCATCTATGGAAAGAAAGCCCACAGGCCAAAGGCAAATAGAAAAAAAAAAGATGAAATGTTGTAAGTTAAAAACTAACATGATAGCAAAGGAAAGTAATAAATGTTGGAGGGGATATGGCAAAAAAATATTAATGCGCTGCTGGTGGAATTGTGAATTGATCCAACCATTCTGGAAGGCAATTTAGAACTATGCCCTTTGATCCACCTGTTCCACTGCTGGGTTTATAACCCAATGATATCATGAGGAAAAAGACTTGTACAAAAATATTTATAGCTGCACTCTTTGTGGTGGCAAAATAAAATTGGAAAATGAGGGAATGTCCTTCGATTGGGGAAAGGCTTAACAATTTGTGGTATCTGTTGATGATGGAATACTATTGTGTGATGGAATAATGAACTGGAGGAATTCCATGTGAACTGGAATGACCTCCAGGAATTGATGCAGAGTGAAAGGAGCAGAACCAGAAGAACCTTATACACAGAGACTGATATATTGGGGCACAATAAAATGCAATGGACTTCTCTACTAGCATCAATGCAATAATCCAGGACAATTCTGAGGTATTTATGAGAGGGAACATTATTCACATCCAGAGAAAGAATTGTGGAATTAGAAATACAGAAGAAAAACAATTACTTCATCATATGGGTCAATAGGGATATGATTGGTGATGTAGACTTTAAGCAATCATCCTAATGTAAATATTAATAATATGGAAATAGGTCTTGATCAATGACACATGTAAAACCCAGTGGAATTGCACATTGGTTATGGGAAGGGGGTGGGATGAGGGTAGGGAAAGAACATGAATCATGGCAAAATATTCTAAATTAATTAATTAACTGACAATTTTCAAATAAAAAAGATATCTGTAACCCAATTCAAAATTAAAGAAGGTAAAGGCAGTGGAATAAAGGTTGAACAGGGTAAAGGACCAGGCAGGACCAACCAGCATCTTCAAAAAGTATGTGATATGCAGATTCTGGCCTTGGTACTAAGTATCCAAATATATAGACTCAGACTGGAGGTACAAATAAACAGATGAAAACTTTCATTGTAAGGGTATTGAAGCCTTATTGATTATTAGTATTGGCATGGATATTATGTGTACCTATGTCTTGAGTGAACAGACTATTGTTTTTGACTGTTGAGAAAGATGGCTTCTCAAAGCTGTCTAAAAGAATTCTGGCTAAGGCCACTAATATAAAACTCTATTAATTATAGGTATAAAAATTTTAAGGAAGGGAAAAGGAAAGGAAAAACAGATAGAAAAGTACTTATTATGTTTTTGTAAGGTCCCTATTCTACTAAATCCTAACTATAACCACCCAAACCAATCTGGTCTTTGAGGACCTGCTTCTCCCTCCAACAGAGTTGAGACTATCCTCTCTTCTTATTTATATGAAACCCCAAATCCTTAACTATCTATCCTAATCTAAAATATAAACTTATAATACAGAAGAATAACCCAGAGTTATCTTTCCTGCTGCTCAGATTTGATTTCAAGCTGGTCAGAAATTCTACTACCTTCTCCATTCAACAGGTCAGACTTTGCTGCCACTTATTGGGGCAAGCACTGGTACTGCACCAAACAATCTCCTTCTTCTATGACCTGATAAGATAGGTTTTTCAGGATGTGAATTCATGAAGATTTTCCAAACTCACAGTGCCTCTCTTTGGACAACCTTCATTGAACCAGGTCAACCGAAAAGATAGTCATTGGACCAACTGTCTTTCCCAAAGCCCCATAAGAAAATTCTCTCCCATCAAGCATCTCAGAGATTCTATTCAGATTTAAAGAAACCCCAACTCATTCATCTCTCTTATGTATCTATTAATAAAGTTTGAAAATTAACACTATGTGCTAATGAACTCTTAATTTATTAACAAATATTTCTCTACACTACGAATGCTAAAGAAATATTTCTGGTCTGTTCCCATACATATGAAGACCTAATATCTATAAATATTTTACATATTAAATATTTTATTTCCTAATTTTATCCAGTAAAAGAGTTGTTGTTGCTATCTTTTTTTGTCTTAAAACAATTTTATTTAATTCATTAATTTAGAATATTTTTCCTTGGTTACATGATTCATACTCTTTCTCTCCCCTCCTCCATACTCTCTCCTGCAGCCAACTAGCAGATACACTGGGTTTTACATGTGTCCTTTTTTAATATGAAAAATTTTATTTATTTAATGAATTTGTAATATTTTCCCTGGTTACATAATTCATGTTCTTTCCCTCCCCTACATGTGTCATTGATCAACACCTATTTCCATATTATTAATATTTGCATTAGGATGATTGCTTAAAATCTACATCCCCAAGCAAATCCAGATCAACCAATGTGATCAAGCAGTTTTTTTTAACTTCTGCATTACTACTCCCACAATTCTTTAACCAATTTTAGAGAATCATATCATTTAATTTTCATTTAATTTTTAATTTCCCTCTCCATGTGCTTTTACTAATTATTATTTATTGCATTATGTTCTTAAAAGGTTGTGCTTGTTATTTCTGCTCTTTTGCACTTGTTTGCCATGTTTTTATGCCCTAGTACAGGGCAAATCTTTGTGAATGTACCATGTGCTGCTGAAAAGAAGGTATACTCCATTTTGTCATTATTTTTCTCCATATATCTATTAGCTCTAATTTTTCTAAGATTTCATTTACCTCTCTTATCTATTTCTTATTTATTTTTTGGTTTTATTTACCTAGATATGATAGAGGAAAGTTCAGGTCTCCCCTAGTGTACTTTTACTATCTATTTCCTCCTTATGCTCCAATAATTTCTTCTTCAAAAATTTGGATGCTGTACCATTTGGTGCATACCTGTTAAGTACTCATATTTCCTCAATGTGAATACTGCTTTTTATCAGGATGTAATTATCTTCCCTATCTCTTTTAATTAGATCTATTTTTACTTTGGCTTTGTCAGGTATCATGATTGTAACTCTTGCCTTCTTTTTCTCAGTTCATGCCCAATACATTTTGCTCTAGTCTCTTAACTTTACCTTGTTTGTATCTACCTGACTCACGTGTGTTTTTTGTCGACAATTTATGGTAGGATTTTGGTTTCTAATCCACTCTGCTATTTGTATCCAATTTATGGGTGAGTTCATCCCATTCACCACCCCCATGTATTCCCCATCATTTTGATTTCCTCTCCTTGTCCTACCCTTTCTTCTTTCACTATTTCCTTCTACACCAGTGTTTTGCTTTTAATCAGTTCACTAATCACTACCCTTATTTTTTTCTTTTTCTATAAACTCCCTTCTTATTTTTCTTCAGGGTCTATTAAATTCCATTCCCCCACTCTTCCTGTCCCTTTTGTCACTCCCTTCCCGACTCCTCCCCTTAATTTTCCCCTCTCAATGTCCCTTTAAATTAAGATATAATTCAATACCCCAATGGATCTAGATGCTCTTCACTCTCAGGATCAATTCCCCTGAGAATAAAGTTTAAGTATTACCTATTAAAACTCTCTTCCTATCCTTCTTATAAATTCTTCCCCTCTCCCTCCCATGTGCCTCTTTATGTGTTATAGATTGACCTATTTTTCTTTTGTCTTCAAATTTCTCTTGGTGCCCTCTTTTATTCCCCCTCTTTTTTTGCATATCATATTAAACCCCTTAGTAACCCAATCTCTACCAGTGAATAATTTTTCTAACTAATAGTTAGAATATAAATAGTGAATATAATTTTTGAAAGTCACAAATGACATTTTCCATATAGGAATATAACAATTTGAACTTCTTGAAGCCCTTAAAAAAGAAAAAAAATCCCCTTTCTTTTTTATTCATTTTTACATGTTTCTCTTCATTTTTATATTTGAACATCAAATTTTCCATTGTGTTCTTGTCTTTTACTTATAAATACTTGGAAATCTTCTATTTTTTTAAATGACCATACTTTCCCCTGGAAGTATATAGTCAATTTTGATGGGTAGGTGATCCTTGGTTGTAGACCCAATTCTCTTGCCTTTCTGAATATTATTTTCCAGGCATTGTCTTCCTTTAGTGTGGAGGCTGCCAGATCCTTTGTAATCCTGATTGGGCTCCTTGATATCTTAATTGTCTCTTTCTGGCTTTTTACAATATTTTCTCCTTAGCTTGGAAGCTCTTAAATTTGGTAATTAGATTCCTGGGGGTTATCTTTTGATGATTTATTGTAGAGGGTGATCTATGGACTCTTTCAATGTCTATTTTTCCTTCTTGTTGAAGAACATGAGGTTACTTTTCTTGGATAATTTCTTATAGCATTATATCAGATTTATGTTTATTTAAGGTTTTTAGTTATACTTGCAATTCTCAAAGTATTTCTCCTAGACCTTTTTTTCAAGTAAACCATCTTCTCAATGAGATATTTCATGTTTCCTTCTAATCTGTCATTCTTTTGACTTTGCTTCATTAATTCTTGCTGTCTTGTGAGATCTTTAGCTTCTAGTTGTCAAATTCTAGGTTTTAATGACTAGTTTTCAGCTAAGATGTTTTGATTTTTCATTTCAGTTTGATCTATCCCGCTTTTCATGGCTTCTAGCAGGTCATTTCTGGTCTTCAATTTACTTATCATTTCATTTGACTTCTGGGCTTCTTTTGCCTAGTAGTGGGAGATTCTGTCTTTTAAACAGTCATTTTCTTTTTGAACTATTTCCCACTTTTCTTGCCAAGTTTCTTCTATCTCTTCTATCTCTCTCATAATCTCAAATGTGAGCTATTCAAGAGCTTGAGACCAATTTCCATTTTTTGTTGGAAGGTTTGGATGTGTTTACTTGTTTGTTGTCTTCTGCTGTCTCCTTCTTACTCTGGAGTTTTTCTGTATAAAAATTAACGAGGTTAAGGTTTTCCTTCTTGTTTTTTTTAGTGGTTGTGGATTGTAGTTCTTGGGTGTTGGTGGCCATTGCTTTGGTCCTTCTTTGTCAGAAGTCTGAGTGAGGAAGGTGGGTGATCTTTGTATTGAGCTCCAGGGAGGTTTTGCCTTGAGACTATTTTTCAAGTCTCTGCGGTAGACTCTGCTGTGTGCAACCCTGCCATTTCTCTGTGCCCAAGCTTCTTGTTCTTCAGCCTCCTGGGGACCCAAGTCTTGCTACTCTTAGAGGCAATTCTGTGTCGTCCTCAGTCAGCCCCCTCCAAGAACCTAGAGGTTGCTACACACTCACTAAGACTCAGGAGCAGTAGGTGGAGTGGAGGAAGATTGATGATATCACTTTTTGATGGGAGTAAATGTTCCCTCTTTTAGCATGGAAATGCCCCAAATTTGCCTACCTTCAGTGCTGCGCCATTTAGTGGAGCCCCTTCGCTCATCTGATTTTGGTTTTGTCCTTTTGAGGCACTTTATATTTTTGAGTAGAGAGGAGAGGAAGAGTCTTGTTTCTACCCTGGGGCTATCTTAACCTGGTATTGATGTTTTGTTAACCAAATCTCAACAGATGTTCACCTTCCACTTTATATAAGCTTACACCTGTCCTGTAACATTTGGCCAGGAGTAATAGTTTGGTGGTGATGGGTTCATGACTTGCTAAAAATGAAAAATAGCAATGATGATTGAAGGAAAGATTGAGGTAGACCAGCTTTGTATTTTAGAGTACAGGAATGCTGGGGCACTTGGAATGAATCTCTTCAATGGAATATATAGGGAGTCACTTACAACACCCAGAAGTTGGGGAAGAGGAACAAGAGGGCTAAACACATATCCTGGCTCATTATTCCCTGACTCTTGGTAATTGCCACACAAAACTCAGACACTCAGTTAACTAAAATGAAATAAAAATTGATCATACTAGAAGCATACATGTGGAATTTGGTAGTACAATTGATGGAACCTATTATATTCTGTTAAAGTTGAGAATAAGGTGGCAGATGGCATTTTCAGGCAGCATTAAATCTTGACACAAATCTAAGCTAACCCAAGACAATTCCAACAATCAGACACAGGACAGGAAAAGATTGAACTCAAATAAGTATTACTCCTCTTGTACTATGCCCTGACTACTTCCACACATCTTGGCCTCAGTTCTTTGCAATCCCCCATAAAATGAATGACAAAATAAAAGACATTAGGAAATATTATAGGACAAAGAGACAGAAAAAGACAGAGACAAACAGAGAAACAGAAACAGACAGACAGATGGAAAAAATAGAGAAAAGTAGAGAGTTACAAAAAGGTAGAGAGACAGAGAAAGACACAGAAACAGAAGGACACATGGAAATAACAAAATAAAGAGGGAATGTCCTTCAATTGGGAATGGCTGAACAAATTGTGGTATGTGCTCGTGATGGAATACTGTTGTGATCAAAGGATTAATGAAATGAAGGAATTCCATGTGAACTGGAATGACCTCCAGGAACTGATGCAGAGTGAAAGTAGTAGAAACAGGAGAACCTTATACAAAGAGACTGATACACAGTGGCACAATGGAACATAATGGACTTCTCTACTAGCAACAATGCAAGGATCCAGAACAATTCTGAGGGACTTATGAGAAAGGATGCTATCCACATTCAGAGGAAGAAATGAGGGAGTAGAAACCACAAGAGAAACAAATGCTTGAACACATGGGTTGATGGGGATATTATTGGGGATGCAGATTCTAAATGACCACCCCAGTGCAACTATCAACAATATGGAAATAGGTCTTCATTAATGATACGTGTAAAACCTAGTGGAATTGCTCATTGGCTACAGGGAGGGTGGGGTTTGGGGGGAGAGGGAAAGAACATGAATCATGTAACCATGGGAAAATATTCTAAATGAAAAATAATTAAAAAATAAAAAGAAAGCTTTACCCAACCCTCAACATAAGACAAAAGCTTATCTCTCCAGTGAGAGTCCAAGCTACTAATAAGTTAGAGATGGAGGTGATGATCAGAACAGAGGCATGTTGTGAAGCTGCACAGAGAGTTTCTGAAAGATATATACTAAAGGCTAAATATCAGCAGAAAAAGGAAGAGTCTTTAGAGGTTTGGTTGATTTGTTTATGGTCACCAGGATAGTTTTAGTATTCCTTTTCAGATTTTTAAGTCAAGCTTATATCTCTCTCCCTCCCATCCTTCCCTACTCCCCAAGATGGCAGTGTTATGTAGATTATATAAATATATATATATATATACATATACATATACACAACATATATATGTATATATACATGCATGTATACATATATTAACATATAATACATAATTTCATGCTAGACAAAAATTCATGGAAGAAATAACTTAAAGAATGATATGTTTCGATCTGTATTAGGACTCAATCTGTTCTTTCTATGGCAATGGATGTCTTTTACTGTACTGAGTCTTTTGTAGTTGTCCTGGAACCTTCCTTTGTTGATAATAGTTAAGTCATTGTCAGTCATTGTCAGTCATTATACATTACTGTTGTTCCTGCATATGATATTCTCTTGATTCTGCTCATTTCACTTTGCATCACTTCATATAAATTTTCATACAGAGTGTATGTGGGTGTGTGTGTGATCATCTTGTTTGCCATTTGTTATGGCATAAAATTATTCCATTGTAAGCATATACCAAAATGTATTCAGTCATCCCACAATTGATGGTCATTCCTTCAATTTCCAGGTCTTTGCTTCCACAAAAAGGACTGCTATAAATATTTTATGTAGGTAGTTTATTTTCCCACATCTTTAATCTCTTTGAAATAAAGACCTTGAAAGTGGTATTGCTGGATCAAAGGGTTTGCACAGTTTGATGGTCCTTTGGTCATGGTTCCAGATAGCTTACCAGAAAGATTTTTATCCCTTTGCTGCTCCGTCAGGAGTATATTTGCATCCAAAATTTTTCATATACCCTCCAACATTTATAATTATTTTTGTGACATTAGCCAATCTAATGGATGTGAGATGGGACCCGATAGTTACCTTAATTACTATTTTTCTAATCAATAGTGATTCAGAGCATTTTTTCCTACGAATAAAGATAGTTTTTATTTCTTCATCTGAGAATTGCCTATTATCCTTCTGAACATTTGTCATTTTGAAAATGTTTTGTATTCTTAAACTTTTGACTCAGTTCTCCATATATTTGAGGCATGGAGCCTTTGTCAGAGATACTTGCTATAGAGAATTTTTTTTCTCTCAGTTTGTTGTGGTAGAGTTCTTTAACTAATGATGGATGTTATTATTGCTTTAAGCCAATTGTGAAAAGATTAGAGTTTAAGCCACCCCATCTTCCCTTCAATATATTGATTTATTTTATTTTATTTTTAACCCTTAACTTCTGTGTATTGGCTCATAGGTGAAAGAGTGGTAAATGTGGTCAATGTGACTTGCCCAGGGTCACACAGCTGGGAAGTGTCTGAGGCCAGATTTGAACCTAGGACCTTCCATCTCTAGGCCTGAACTATATTGATTTTTAAATACATCCTCATGGGAGATAATTTATGTATAACTTTCTCATCTCTCCTTTTTCCCCAGTGTATTCCTCTTTCTTAGCCCTTGATTTTTTTTACTATCATCTCATCATATAAAACTTACTCTCTGTTCTCTGTCTATATATACTCCTATTCATTGCCTTAATAGTGATGAAGTTCTTAAGTATCTTCAATACCTTAACTATCCTAAGTTCTATAGGTAACTTAGATACTTCAAATATAATAGATATCATAAACATTTGTTATCACTATCTTACTAGAAATGTGATTAGTTTAATTCCATTGTTTCCCTTTATTACTTAAAAGTATCAAACAATTTAAATACCTCTTTTATCATAAGTATTTTAAATATTCTAGTTATCACTTTCTGATGCAAGGAATGAAATCAGTTTATTCTTATTGTTTCACTTGATAACTTTAAGTATTTTAAGTATTTAGGTATCTTTTGTACTACAGAAATCTTAATTACCCTAGTTTTCCATGCATAGATATGATTAATTTAATTCCACTTATTTCAATAAGATTTTTTTCTCTTTACCTTTTTAATGCTTCTTTGGAATATTAAATTTGATCATAAAATTTTATTTTAGCTCTTGTCATTTAATGAGGAATACTTCGGTTTCCTCTATTTCATTAAATATCCATTTCTTTCCTTGGAGTATTATGCTCAGTTTCACTGGGTAGGTAATTTTTAGTGGTAGGCCTAATTTTTTTGCCTTGCAGAATATCACATTCCATGCCTTCTGATCCTTTAATGTAGCGATGTCTATATAATCATGAATGTGTTTCCAAAATAATAATTTTTTTTCTTTGTTTTCTTGTTTTCCCTCGTTTTTTAGATTTAGCATATCTTTAAAAAGATGATCAGCCAACCATTCTGGATGGCAATTTGGAACTAGGCCCAAAGGACTTTAAAAGACTGTCTACCTTTTGACCTAGCCGTACCACTGCTGGGTTTGTACCCCAAAAAGATCATAGAGAAAAAGACTTGTACAAAAATATTTGTAGCTGAGCTCTTTGTGGTAGAAAAAATTGGAAAATGAAGGGATGTCCTTCAGCTGGGGAATGGCTGAACTAATTGGGGTATCTATTGGTGATGGACTACTATTGTGCTCAAAGGAATAATGAAATGGAAGAATTCTATGTGAACTGGAATGACCTCTGGAAACTGATGCAGAGTGAAAGGGGCAAAAGCAGGAAAACCATATACACAGAGGCTGATACATTGTGGTACAATCCAATGTAAGAGACTTCTCTACTAGAAGCAATGCAATAATCCAGGACAATTCTGAAGGACTTATGAAAAAGAATGCTATCCACAATCAGAGAAAGAACTGTGGGAGTGGAAACACAGAAGAAAAACCAATTGCTTGATCACATAGGTTGATGGGGAAATGATTGGGGATATTGACTCTAAGTGATCACCCTAGTGCAAATATCAATAGTATGGAAATAGGTCTTGATCAATGACACATGTAAAACCCAGTGGTATTGTGTGTTGGCTATAGGAAGGGGATGACGGGAGGGGAGGGAAAGAACTTGAATCTTGTAACCATGGAAAAATATCCTAAATTAATTAATTAAATAAAATTTTCAAAGAAAAAATAAAATCAGGATGATTGAGGAAAATAATAAATAAAAAGATGATCAGTGCATTTTTAAAATTTCTATTTTCCTGTCTTTTCCCAGAACATCAAGGCAGTTTTCTCTGATAATTTATTTTGAAAGGATGTTTAGGTACTTTTTTTTTTATCATGATTTTCTGACAATCCAAGATTCTTAGATTATCTCTCCTGGTTCTATTTTTCCAGGCCAGTGGTTTTGTTTTGTTTTCTCCAGTGAGAGATTTCAAATTATTTATCTATTTTTTCATTCTTTTGAATTTGCTTTATTTTTTCCTGCTGTGCAAAAAAGTTGTTAGCTTCCTTTTGTGCAATTCTAATTTCTAGGAAGCCATTTTCTTCTTTGAGGCTTTGTACTTATTTGCTTATGGGGTTATTTTTCACTTTGGAGTATTATATTTCCTTTTATTAGGAAATTGTTTTCTTCAGTAAGTTCTTGTTCTAAGCTATTGATTTTTTCTATCATTTTCTTTTCTAATCTTTCCCCTGAGGTAACTAGTATTTATTTTCTATCCTTTTGGGGGGCACACTTGCATTGACAACCTTTCACACTTTTCTTTGAGGCTTCAACATGTTTTCCTTTTTGTATTGTTGTCTTCTTCTGAGCTTATATTTTGGATATCTTAGCATAAGGATTTTTCTTGATCTTTTGCTCTTTTTTTAGTTATTTTTTCCCCTTTATCTGCTCCTGGGGTGGAAGGAGTATTGTCTGGTGCTTCTACTGTGCCTGGGTTTGGTTCAACTATCTTGGTATCTGATTCAGCACCCTGCAGAGGTGTTCTAGAGGGCCTGTTGTGTGGAGGCTTTCAATGTTCAGCTTATCTGATTTGGGTTCTGCACAATCCCACTGAGGCTGGACCTTGTTGGACTGAGTTCAATCCCACTACTGCCTGTGTTGAATGGCACCTGACCTTTATTTTGGCTCTACTATGCAAGACTAATTTCCTCCCAAAGCTGCTTGTTTTGGGTTGTTTTAGTTTCTACTCTTTCCCTGCTGAGACTGGACCAAGCTCTCTGGGCTCTTTCTTCTGTTATTTGCACTGTATCACATCTGAGTTTCACTGAGGTTTGCTCAGTGCTTTCTTTTTATACCTCAGTGATGTGAGGGAGTGTTTCTTAATTTTAAAATAATTTATTAATTGATTACTCAAGACATTTTAAATGGCTATTTGACTTCCTTCATAGTCTGAATGGTTCCCTCAAGAGAGCAAAAGAATAGGGAAAAGAGAGCACTAAGAGAATTATTGATAATTAGGGAATACCAGGAAAAAAGGAAAGAAGAGATGGTTGAATCTCTCCTTCTGAATTCTGACTTCATGGAATGAAAATACTCTCAGGAAAAGGGCCAAATGGATTATATTCAGTTCTTACCACTGGACAATAATGAGAATCAGAGAATCTATCTTTGATTGTCAATTTATTAGGAAGAGACCTTTTTGAACATTCTGTATATAGGAAATCGAATGATTATGATCTCTAGTGACTCTATTTGGCTTAGACATGCAATCACCATCGAGGTGAAATTATTGGGGGAATCCACTCACAGAACATAAAACAATTGCCTGGGAACATATCTAACAGTACACACTCCTATCCATATAAAACAACCAAAGAAACCAAACTATTTTTTCACTTTGTTTATCTTTGTGTGTGTATGTGTCTTCTTTTGCAACATATCTAAAATGGAAATAATATATTTTGCATGATTTCCAATGTATAATCAATATTTTATTAAAACAAATCATGTGGACTAAATGCCCATTAATGTCTGTTTCAGACTTATCTATGAAATTTGAGGATTTATAATCATGCTCGCTTTTAAGGTCAATTATAAAATGTATCTTAGAATTCTATGTAGCTCCAAACATAACTCTTTTTATGGAGATGCAATTTTTTTCTGGAAATGTAGCCCAGTGCCTATGTCTTATTTTCCTTCCATTTGGTGGAAGGCCACAAAGAAGGAGGGAGGATAAGGAAAGGTGGTAGCATCCAATTCATTTGACAACACACCAGATTAGACAAAAATCAGTAATATGGTGACAATAAACAATTCATTGCCTTGCAGGCTAAGCAGAAGTGGTGGAATGAAATTCAGCCATATGCATGGGGTTTCTGGCAAAATAAAACTACCATACACTTCCTATGAGCACTTTTGCTTCCAAAGGATTTTTGAAAGTTATCATTAAAGCTAGAATGGCATTTATAGGGTGTCTGAGGCCTGACTGCAAAGAATATAAGCAACTTTACACAGACACTCCAGAAGTGACGCCTTATAACTAAGCTACATGTCTTCACAGCAAGCTGTTTACTAAGAAAGAAGTATTGCACCGTGGTCCATGATTCCTCTAAAGCTACAATGCACATTAAAAAATTAATAATAATTAATTAACTAAGAATATTTTCCATGGTTACATGATTCATGCTCTTTCCCTCCTCTCCTCCCTCCCCCCTACTGAAGCCAATGAGCAATTCCTCTGGGTTATAGATGTATCCTTGTTAAAAACCTATTTCCATATTATTAATATCAGTAATAGAGTGAACACTTAAAATCAACATCCACGTTCATATCCCCATCGACATATATGATCAATCATATGTTTGCCTTCTGTGTTTCTACTCCCACAGTTCTTCCTCTGAATGTGGCTAGTTTTCTTTCTCACAAATCCCTCAGTCTTGTTCTGGATCATTGCATTGCTGCTAGTAGAAAAGTCTATTACATTCAATTTTACCACAGTGTATCAGTCTCTGTGTACAGTGTTCTCTTGGATCTGCTCCTTTCACTCTGCATCAATTCCTGGAGGTCTTTCCAATTCACATGGAATTCCTCCAGTTTATTATTCCTTTTAACACAATAGTATTCCATCACCATCAGATACCACAATTTGTTCAGCCATTCCACAATCATTTTTGATCTAGAACTAATCTCTCCCTCACTGTTTTCCAATTTTCCCAATAGATTTTTGTCAAATAGTGGGTTCTTGCCCCCAAAGCTGGGATCTTTGGGTTTATCATACACTGTCTTGCTGAGGTCATTTACCACAAGTCTATTCCAGGGATCCTCCCTTCTGTCTCTTATCCAGTACCGTATTGTTTTGTTTTTTCATTCTTTTCATTTTATTTTTTAGAAAAAAAATTTTTCTATGGTTACATGATTCATATTCTTACTGTCTCCCCACTCCAACCCTCCCAGCCCCCATAGCCAATGCACATTTCCAATGGTTTCTTAATGTGTCATCAATCAAGGCCTATTTCCATATTATTGATAATTGCTCTAGGGTGGTCATTTAGAGTTTACTTCCCAAATCATGTCTTCTTCAACCCATGTGTTCAGGGAGTGGTATATGATTGTGATGAAATGCTACTGTGGTATAAGAAATGATAAGCAGGATGGTTTCAGAAAATTCTGAGAAGACACATGAACTCATGCAAAGTGAGGTAAACAGAATTAGGAGAACATAAACATAGTTGCAACAATACTGTATAACGAACAATAACCAATTATTTAGTTATTCTGAGCAATACAATGCTTCAAGATAGTTACTGAAAGATTTTTATGAAAAAAAAAAAAAACTTCTAACTGAAGGAGATTAACAAAAACAACCAAAAAACCAGATGGAGTCTAAATGAAATTTGAAGCATTTTTTAAACTTTTTTGTGTGCTTTCTTTTACAAATAGTTAAAAAGGAAACTATTTTGTATGACTTTCCAGACATAATCTATATCAAATTGCTTATCTGTTCAAGAAGGGAAGAGGGTGAAGGGAGAAAAGTATTTAGAACTCAAAAATATTTTTATTTTTTTAGAAATAATTTTTTTAGATTTAAAAAAAATTTTTTTAGAAAAAAGTTTTCCATGGTTACATGATTGATGTTCTTATCCTCTCCCACCCCAAGCCCCACCCCCAACATAGCCGATGTGAATTTCCACTGGTTTCTTCATGTGTCATTAATAAAGACCTATTTCCATATTATTGATAGTTGTACTAGGGTGGTAGTTTAGAGATTACTTCCCACATCATGTCCACATCAACCCATGTGTTTAAGCAGTTTTTTTTTCCCCTTTGTTTCCATTCCTATAGTTCTCCCTCTGAATGTGGGTAGCGTTCTTTTCCATAAGTCTCTCAGAGTTGTCCTGGGTCATTGCATTGATGCTAGTACAAAAGTACATTACATTGGGTTGTACCACAGTGTGTCATTTTTTGTACACAATGTTCTCCTGGTTCTGCTGCTTTTGCTCTGCATGAATTCCTGGAGGTCATTCCAGTTCACATGTAATTCCTCCAGTTTATTATTCCATTGAGCACAATAGTATTCCATCAACAACAGATACAACAATTTGATCAGCCATTCCCCAATTGAAGTGCATACCCTCCTTTTCCAGTTTTTTGCCACCACAAAGAACACAATGATAAATAGTTTTGTACATGTCTTTTTCTGTATGATCTCTTTGGAGTACAAACTCAACAATAGTATGTCTGAATCAAAGAAGCAGACAATCTTTTAGCTCCCTTTGGGCATAGTTCCAAATTGCCATCCAGAATGGTTAGATCAATTCACAACTCCACCAGCAATGCATTAATGTCCCATTTCTGCCACATCCCCTCCAAAATTCATTACTCTCCTCTACTTGTCATTTTAGTCAATCTGCTAGGTGTGAGGTGATACCTCAGAGTTGTTTTGATTTTCATACCTCTAATTATTAGATATTTAGAACACTTTCTCATGTGCTTATTGATAGTTTTGATTTCTTTAACTGAAAATTCCCTATTCATGTCCCTTGACCATTTATCAATTGGGGAATGGCTTGATTTTTTTGTACAACTGATTTAGCTACTTGTATATTTGAGTAATTAGACCTTTGTCAGATTTTTTTGTTATGAAAAATTTTTCCCAATGTGTTATTTCCCTTCTGATTTTGTTTGCATTTTTTTGTACAAAACCTTTTAATTTAATGTAATCAAAATTATTTATTTTACATTTTGTAATTTTTTCTAACTCTTGCTTGGTTTTAAAATCTTTCCTTTCCCAGAGATCTGACAAGTATACTATTCTGTGTTCTCCTGATTTACTTATAGTTTCCTTCTTTTTATTCAAGTCATTCACCCATTCTGAATTCATCTTGGTGTAGGGTGTGAGATGTTGATCTAAACCTAATTTCTTCCATATTGTTTTCCAATTTTTCCAGCAGTTTTGGTCAAATAGTGGATTTTTGTCTCAAAAGTTGGCCTCTTTGGGTTTATCATAGATTGTCTTGTTGACATCACTTACCCCTAAGTCTATTCCACTGATTCTCTCTTCTGTCTCTTAGCCAATACTATATTGTTTTTCGTGACCACTGCTTTATAGTATAGTTTAATATCTGGTACTGCTAGGCCTCCTTCCTTCACATTTTTTTCATTAATTCCCTTGATATTCTTGATCTTTTGTTCTCCCAAATGAACTTTATTATAGTTTTTTTTCTAATTCAGTAAAAAAAAAATTCTCGATAGTTTGATAGGCATGGCACTAAATAAGTAAATTAATTTGGGTAGAATGGTCATTTATATTATGTTAGCTCATCTTATCCATGAGAAATCAATGTTTTTCCAATTGTTTAGATCTAGCTTTAATTGTTTGGAAAGTGTCTTGTAGTTGTGTTCATATAATTCTTTGCAGTCTTGTAGTGTGGAGGCTGCTAGATCCTGTGTGATCCTGATTGGTGCTCGTTAATATCTGAATTGTCTTTTTCTGACTTCTTGCAATATTTTTTCTTTAACTTAGAAGCTCTTGAATTTGGCAATTATATTCCTGTGGGTTGTCTTTTGAGGGTTTATGTAAAGGGTGATCTATGTATCCTTTCAATGCCTATTTTGTCCTCTTGTTGAAGAAAATCATGGCAGTTTTCTTGGATAATTTCTTGTTGTATGGTGTGCAAATTTCTATTAATTTAAGATTTTTCTGGAATACAATTGATTCTCAAATTGTCTCTTCTAGACCTGTTTTCTTGATCTGTCATCTTCTCAGAGAGATATTTCATGTTTCCTTCTATTTTATCAGTCTTTTGACTTTCCTTTATTAATTCTGTCCTGTAAGATCATTGGCTTCTACTTGCCCAATTCTGATCTTTAGAGATTTGTTTTCTTCTATAATCATTTGATTTTTCCTTTTCAGTTTTGTCTGTCCTATTTTCCAGATGTTTAATTTTGATCTCCAATTCGCTTATTATTTCTTTTGATTTGGGGGCAACTTTCTCCAATTGGGACTTTCTGTTTTTTTAAACTGCTAATTTCCTTTTGAGCTATTTCCCACTTTTCTTGCCAAATCTCTTCCATCTTTCTCATGATCTCAGATTTGAACTATTCAAGGGCTTGTGACCAATTTTCATTTTTTGGGAAGGTTTGGATGTGATGACTTGTTTGTCCTCCTCTGCTGTCTGCTCTGTTGTCTGGATTTTTTTCTGTGTAAAACTTACTGAATGTTAAAGCTTTCTTCTTTTTCTTTCTCTTGGGGTAGTTCTTGGGCATTGCTTGCTATTATTATTCTGCTGTTTTTCTTTCTTAGTCAGAGGTCTGGGTGAGGCAGGCAGGCTCTCTATTGAGCTGTAGAGCAGTTTTTGCCTGAGTCACAGCACAGTGCTGTGCCTCTCAGCTTTATTTTCTTTCTTTTTTTCTGTGTTTTAGACATAAGTATTCCAGGACCAATATTTATTTTATTTATTGTTATTTTAGTATCTCAGCATTTATATCATAGAGAAAGACATCCACATTAGCTCTCAGATATGACTCTCTCCTTCAATACAACTTAAGGTAACATTTATAGGCTTCTTGAGTAAGGAAAATATTTTAATTGTTAAAATAGAGTTTGGGGTTAATATTTTAGAAAAAAAATTACAAATCACTTCCTGTCTAAACCATTCCTCTAAAGGACTAAAAAGAAAGACCTCTTTTCTGAAATCAAAATTGTAATCTTTTTTGAACAACAGAAAATGGAATTTCCCATGGTTGCAACTTTAAAAATATATAGAAATTTTGTTCATAACCAAACTCATTTCTCAACCATCTCTTTCTACATAGGAAAGGATTTTCCTTTTCCTAAAAGGAAAAATCAAGAGTTTTCCAATAGAGAATAGATTATTTATTTTCTTTTTTTAATAATTTTTTTATTTTTTAGAAAAGTTATCATGGTTACATGATTCATGTTCATACTTTCCCCTTCACTTCCACCCCACCCCCATAGCTGACGCGCATTTCCCCTGGTTTTAACATGTGTTATCGATCAAGACTTATTTCCAAATTGTTGATAGTTGCTTTGGTGTGGTAGTTCTGGGTCTACATCCCCAATCATGTCTGCCTCAATCCATGTGTTCAAGCAGTTGCTTTTCTTCTGTGTTTCCTCCCCTGTAGTTCTTCCTCTGAATGTGGGTAGCATTTTTTTCCATAAGTCCCTAAGAATTGTTGTGGGTCATCGGATTGCTGTTAGTACAGAAGTCTATAGACATTCTTTTTTACTACAGTGTATTGGTCTCTGTGTACAATGTTCTTTTGGCTCCGCTCCTTTCATTCTGCATCAATTCCTGGAGGTCTTTCTAGTTCACATGGAATTCCTCCAATTTATTATTCCTTTTAGTGCAATAATATTTCATCACCAGCATATAGCACAGTTTTTTCAGCCATTCTCCAATTGAAGGGTATACCCTCATTTTCTAGTTTTTTGACACCACAAAAATTGCAGCTATAAATATTTTCGTACAAGTCTGTTTATCTATGATATCTTTGGGGTACAGACCCAACAATGCTATGGCTGAATCAAAAGGCAAGCAATCTTTCATAGCCCTTTGAGTGTAGTTCCAAATTACCTTCCAGAATGGGTGGATCAGTTCACAACTCCACCAGCAATGCATTAATGTCCCAATTTGGCCACATCTCCTCCAACATTCATTACTCTCCCCTACTATCATTTTAGCCAACCTGCCAGGTGTGAGGTGATACCTCAGCATTGTTTTGATTTGCATTTCTGTAATTATTAGAGATTTAGAGCACTTTCTCAAGAGCTTATTGATAGTTTTGATTTCTTTATCTGAAAATTGCCTATTCATGTCCCTTGCCCATTTATTGATTGGGGAATGGCTTGATTTTTTATACAATTGATTTAACTCCTTGTATATTTGAGTAATTAGACCCCTGTCAGAGTTTTTTGTTATAAAGATTTTTTTCCCAATTTGTTGTTTCCCTTCTGATTTTGGTCGCGTTGTTTTTGTTTGTACAAAAGATTTTTAATTTAGTATAATCAATCATCCCATTCACATTCAGAGTTATAATTATCAGTTGTGTATTCCCCAACATTTTGGTATCCTCTCTTAGTTCTACCCCTTTTTAGGCTATTTCCTTTTAAAACAGTAATTTGTTTTAAACCAGTAACCCTTGTAGTCTCCCTTGATTTACTATCCTTTCTACCCCCTCCTTTGTTATTACACTCTTTTTATTTTTAAGTCCTAATGAATTCCCTCCCCCTTTTCCTCCCCTCCCTTTTTTGACCTCCCCACTCCTCTGCTGCCCTTGGTTTATCCCTTCTGACTTTTTCAGTAGGGTTAGATAGAGTTCTATATCTCAAAGGATATAGCTACTCTTCCCTCTCAGGGTTAATTCCACTGAGAATAAGGTTTAAATATTACCTCTTAATGCTCTCTTCCTCTCCTTCTTATAATAGTATTTATCCCATCCCCTTCCCACGCCCTCTTTGTGTGTAAGAGAATATTCTATTTTTCTTATTCATTCAAGTTTCTCTTGGTACCATCTACTATTCACCCTCCTCTTTCCCACCCACCCCCTTATCATCTTAGACCATTTAGTACTCCAAACTCTCCCTGTGAAAAATTCTTCTAATTACTATAATAGTGGATACTATTATAGTGAATAGAGTTCACTACAGAGAATTATACATAACATTTCTCCGTATAGGAATACAAATAATTAAATCTTATGGAAGTCCTTAAAGAAATAAATTTAAAATTAAGTGTTTTCTTTCTTTCCCCTCTGTTTCTTACTTATCTTTTCATGTTTCTTTTAATTTTTGTCGTTGGATATCAAACTTTCCATTTAGTCCTGGTCTTTTCTGGGAAAATACTTGGAAATCTTCTATCTAGTTGAATGCCCATACTTTCCCCTGAAGTATATAGTCAGTTTTGATGGGTTGGTGATCTTTGGTTGTAGAACCAGTTCTCTTGCCTTTCTGAATATCATATTCCAAGCCTTGTGGTATTGTAGTGTGGAGGCTGCCAGATCCTGTGTGATCCTGATTGGTGCTCCTTGATATTTGAATTTTCTCTTTCTGGATTCTTGTAAAATTTTTTTCTTTTACATGGAAGCTCTTGAATTGGTCTATCATATTCCCGTGGGTTGTCTTTTCAGGGTTTAGTGTAGAGGGCAATCTATGGATCCTTTCAATGTCTATATTGCCCTCTTCTTGTAGATCTTCAGGGCAATTTTGCTGAATAACTTCCTTTAGGATGGAGTCCAAATTTCTATTAATTTCTGCTTTTTTCAGGAAGACCAATGATTCCCAAATTATCTCTTCTAGACCTGTTTGCTTGATTTGTCAATTTCTCAGTGATATATTTCATGTTTCCTTCTAGTTTATCAGTCTTTTGACTTTGCTTTATTTGTTCTTGTTGTCTTGAGAGATCATTGGCTTCCACTTGCCCAATTCTTGTCTTTAGAGACTGGTTTTCTGCTATATTCTTTTGATTTTCCTTTTCGATTTGGACTATCCTGTTTTCCAGCTGTTTGATTTTGGTCTCCAATTTGCTTATTAATTCTTTTTATTTGGGGGCATCTTTTTCTAATGCCCAATTCTAGCCTTTAGAGACTGGTTTTTGGCTATAATCTTTTGGTTTTCCTTTTGAATCTGTTCTGTTTCATTCTTCAAGACTTCCAGCTAGTTATTTCTGGTCTTCAATTTGCTTATCGATTCATTTGATTTCTAAGCTTCACTTTCTAATTGTGAAATTCTGCCTTTAAACTGTTATTTTCTTACCAGATCCCTTCCATCTTTCTCATAATCTCATATTTGAACTCTTCAAGAGCTTGTGACCAGTTTGGATATGATTACTTCTTTATTCTCTGCTGTTTGCTCTGTTGTCTGGATTTTATCTGTGTAACAGTTGTTGAGTGTTACAGATTTCTTCTTGATCTTTCTCTTCTGGGGTTCTTGTCTCTAGCTTGCCATTGTTAGCCCAGCGACCTCTCAGCTTTATCCTCATGCCTAGGGTCTATCTGTGCTTTTTGGGCTCCTGAGGTCTCAGGTCTAGTTGTTCTCAGGGTCAAGCCTCCTGGTGGTCCCCTTGCTTGTTTCTCTGCCTGAAACTCCTTTAACAGTCTCAAGGTGCTGCTTCCAAAGTCTTGAACGACTCTGCACTGGATCCCCACCCAAGGTCCAAGTCTGTGCTCAGGATCCGTGTCTGCAGCTGCAACCTCATCTGAGCTCAGGGTCTATGTTCAAATTCTGAGTGTTCTTTAGCCTCTTGGGGTCTTGAGTCTTGCTGCTCTTAGGAACAGGCCCTGGTTGTCCCAGGAACCATCAAGGTCTTAATGGATGCCCCAAAGTTGCTCTAGCTCTTATGCACTGGCTTTGGACTTGTCGGTGGTGTGTATGTGGGGAGGAAGTTGCTCAACTCACGCTTTAGTAGAGCTATTTCACCCTCTTATAGCATGAAAATGCCCCGATCCCATGTACCTTCAATGCTGCGCCCTGTTGCGGGGTCCCTTTGTTCATCTGGATTTGTTTTATGTCCCCTTGAGGAGTTCTATATGTTTAGGTTAGGAGAGGTTAAGCAGCTGCTTTTTACTCTGCCACCATCTTAACATGGAAGCCCTCTCAGCTTTATTTTCATGGCCAAGATTTCAAGTCCATCTGTTCTCAGGGTCAAGACTCCTGGTGGTCCCCTTCCTTGCTCCTCTGTCTGAGGCTTCTTTAAGAGTCTCAGCGGGCTGATTCCACAGTCAGACACCCCTCCATGCTAGGGCCCCACCCAAGGTCCATGCCCATGATCTGAGGTCAAGGTCTGTATTCAAAGTCCATGTTCTTTAGGCTCTTGGGGTCTTAAGCCTTGCTTCTCTCATAAACCAGCCCTTAGTGGTTCCAGGTAGAGGCCAAGAATTTAATGAATGCCCCAAGCTTGCATTAACTCTTGTGTGCTGGCTTTGGCACCATAGGTCTTAACATGGAAGCCCTCTCAGCTGAGAAAAGATAAAAGGGGAAAAAAGAGCAAAAGGGAGAAACTAATAGAGGGAAGAGGGAAGTGAAGAGAAGAAAGGACAATGAACCAAAAAAAAGAGAAAAGAAAGGGAAAATGGAAAGGAAAGAAAATAGAAAAAAATTTTGTAATTTTGAGGTGAACATAGGGGAAGAAGTTGTTTCATTTTTTCCTCTCTCCTCCCAACTCCATGTCTGTTTACCTACTGTGTTTAGATTTTAAATGTTAAAGTCAGGAAGGAACCCTCCCTGTCTTGGCTCTAGTGTGGGCTGGGTAGGGTGTTGAGACCACAATCACAAATAGGAAGAACAAACTCTTTTCCCTGACTTCCCCAGATATAGATGTTTGGTACAGAAGATGGAAGACAGTTCATGTTCATATGCTGATGGAAGTGCTGTTTGAGGGAAGACTTTAGGTTTTCCTACCATCCATCCCTGTATCCCAAAAAGATATGTATAGGCACACAGCCATTTCTTTCTCCATACCCACTATGGGTGTGGTAGAGAAAAAATGAGCTATTCACACAATGTTTCTCTGAATCTACATAAATTTTGTGGTACCTTGAGCCAAATTTCTTGCTGTTTTATCTTAGTTTTAGTTCTACTTTCTGCAATTAACTGTCTGACCCCTATATGAGAGTTTTCCATTAGACCCATATTTAAATATTTTCTACCTTTGTAGAATCTACAAGGAATTTTCTTTTGCCTGCATAACTTTTAAAAAAAGAGAGTTGGGTTCACATCTATAGTATGTTACAGTTAAAATAGTTATACCTTAACAGAGAAATATATAAATATTACTGCTTAAGTTTTTCACTCATGCTTAGATTCTTAAATATTTTCTCATACTTAAATTGAATATGTGTGAACACATACAGACTAATGAAAGCAGAGATTATATGGTATATTTTTGAGTATGTTCTAACATACCCACTTTGGATTTTCTTTTGTCTATGGATTGGACATGATGAACACAGATTATTCTTCCAATATTTAAATTCTATGATTCTATTGATTTAGTGTAAATTTTGATTTTTTATAATCAGAGAACTTTTTCAGGGACGCTAATTAGAGGCAATCAGGTGTGAATCATGTCTACATTATTTTAGAAAGTGACAATCCAATCTTTTTTTTGTTTTATTCAATCTTTCACTTCTGAGGAAATACTTCTTGTGGCTGTCCATATTACTTTTTAAAAAGGTATAGTTAAGAAGATTTTCTTTATAGTGGGTAGAAATTCATGCCCCGGTATTGCAACCATTGGGCCTTATGTTCTCTCCTCTGAAGACAGCTAAAATATATTTAATCACTCTTCTACATGAATTATCCTATGGGACTCCTAAGAATCTTTAACATTCTTCTTAAATTATTAATTTCTTTTAAAATTATTTCAACAATTTTGGATTAAAAATGGTCATTATGTTGCTTCCTTTTTGAAAATAATGAAGGAAGATTTAATTTTCTAAAAAATTTTAATAATTTTTCCCCAACCATACACAATTTTTTAAATCATTAAATCTTACTTTAAGCCTATCTCACTGGGATTTTGGAAATGAAGAATAGGAAAGTCTTTAAACTGACCTCTCACCTTGCACAACTTTAGTATTTATGCTCTCTAGGTCTACAATTAGAATTTGTTTTAAAAAGCAAAACAAATCCTATGAGAAATTAAGAGGCAGAAGAGAATGACTGGGTTTTAAGCATTGTGCTCCATGCCAAACAACAAATGAGAGAAAACATTTATGCTTTCTTAAAAGAAATCAATTACCCTATAAATTTTATTTCTCTCCTTTACCCTGAAATGTTTAAGGAAAAGCTAGAACAATAGAATCCCATCAGGGGGTTTTTCTAAGAAGTGTGCTGAGCATAAACTCAGCAGGCTGGACTTGAGGAGGAGGAGAAATACAGATGGGAGATTAAAAGATGCTCCCATCAAAAGAGCTTTTGTGATAAAGCAGTAAGCCAACCCCAGGAGCCTGTCTACCAGTGTACATTTACTAGCAACCAAGTGCCAGATCTTTTTGCAAATGCTTCTATATTACTGTCACTTTTTGAATCCTCCCTTTTCATTAGCGCCTTATTAGTATTTGCCTTGCATAGAGCCACTGCTCCATTGTTGGTATTTATAGGATTTGTATACAAATAAGAGAATGGAACTGGAATTAGGTGAATGTAGAAATTGTATGGATTAGCTGTAGGGATAGTGAGCAAATCTTTGATTTCATGTATATAAGTGAACACCTGATAAATTTGTCATCTTTTCTACAACACATAGGATTAGAGACTTGACTATACTATAACATTGATTTACCAGAACAGGTTGATTTCAGACATAGGACCTTAACCTAGATTTTACTAATTTCAAGGCCAGTACTCTATCCATTATAACACAGTAAATCCAGAAAAGGAATCTTCAGACAATTTAGAATTGTGGAGAAGTTTTGATAAAATAAAAAGAACATATTTACTTCTTGGAAGACCTGGGTTTGAATCTGCTTTGTTATATGCTGTCCTTTAGACCTCAGCAAACCAGTGATACTACGGAGAGTGTTTAGTATACTATAAATAAAACTCAGGAAAGTGTTAGCATAACTAGTACTAGGCCAGATCTACCAATAGAATGAGGTATTGAGGGGTAGCTTGTACAAATCAAAATCTATTTCTGCAACAATTATCTGTATATTTCTAGGGAAATGTGTCTTTTTGTCTTTATTTTCCATATGATTTTTCCATATTTGGCTTCACTTTGTGTAAAAGGATACAACTATAATGGAAGGAATCTAATTTGATAATCTTCCTTCTCCTCTACCCTCTTTAATCCCTCAGATATGATATAGCATTTGACTATATATATTAAGATAGAGACAGGAACTGGAACTATGAATTCTAAGATATAGAGAACTAGCAGGTGAGGAAATTCTGCCCTCCCATGTAGATCAGCATCTTCTCTGAAAAATGATCTTAGGGAGTAGTTTAGATTCATGAGATTAAATGACTTATTCAGGATCACAAAGTGAGTGGATGTGAGAGAGGGAAATTTACCTCAGTTCTTCTTACTTTCATGCCTGAATAATACATATATAATAATACATAATCACACATAATAATGCCTTCCAAAATGAAAGCTGATTATTTTTGTTTTCAAAGTACCTTTTTCTCTGCTCTGATCCTTATAACAAATGACCTTGTGGGATAAGAAGGGTTGATATCATAGGAATTTTACAGATTTAAAAATAAACACACCGAAAATCATGACATATATATGAAGAATTGAACGTTAAAAACATTTTCACATAGCTCAAATGGACAGGAGAGGTCATTGAAATCCAAATTTCTCATTTAGAAAATGAGCAAGGAAAATGTAGCTTTATTCTCAGAAAGGCTTAACATTTTGCCTAAGAGCATGACATCTAAGCGACAGCTTTACTTAAATAGAAGAGACAATTTAAGACCATAGAGAAAAGAATATGGGCTTCTCCATGAATAAAGACATATGTCCTCCCTCCAATATCCCAACAAATAACCTCACACCACTGTGCATTCTAAATTTGGCCTGATTTAATTTGCTGAATTTCTTGTCAATGTGCACAAAGAATTCTGGAAACAATAGAATAGTTCTGGGTGAACTCCTTTTTAAAAAAACAAATAAACAAACAGGTATTTTTCTGAGAATAATCTACAAAGTAAAAAGAAGTATATAAAATTCCTTCCTTGGTTCTAGGAAAAAGGCTCTAAAGATGTACAAGAGTAGCAAAATCTCTAAACGTGTGCATAGGAAGCCTGGATAGATTCTCTTAGTTGTTCAGTCATTTCAGTCATGCCAAACTTATCATGATCCATCTTGGGATTTTCTTGGAAAAGATACTGGAGTGATTTGTCACTTCAATTCATTTTACAGATGAGGAAGTGAGGCCAACAGAGTTAAGTGACTTACCAGTGGTCTCACAATTAATAACAATCTAAAACCATATTTTGAACTTAGAAAGAAGAATCTTCCTGACTGACCTGGTCCTCTATCCACTACATCACCTAGCTTACATTCTTTCAGTTAGGGTCTAATTAATTATAGGCTAACTGACATTTAAAGATTGAATATTGAAATAAAAAAAATTGAAAAACCACCTATCAGGTAGTTTTCTTACATTGTTATAAGCATGAACAAAATATTAATCCCTGATCCTGTAAAGATTGCTATCTCTGTCCAGACCTAGTCAAGGGGCAGAATAGCAACATGATCTCAGATTAAATACACTATATTTATAGCCTAGAGTAAAGAAGACATAAATGGAACACAATGCTATTTTCAAATATTTTAAGTTTGGCCAAGGTGAAGAGATATTTAATTTACTGTTTATGAAGAAATCAGAACTAGGAATAATGTATGGAGTTTTTAGTAAGGCATTTGTTTTCTTAATATAAAGAATTACTTATGAATAAGAACTATCCTACAACATAAGTTTAAGAAACAATATTTCCCATTTTTTTCTCTAAACTAATAGATAAAAAGTAAAGAGAAGAAACTATAATGAATAATAAATACTTCAATCAAAGGAAATTAAGTTATTATCCTCTGAGGAAATTGAAAGCACTACAAATAATTTTTCAAAGCAACTAGAAATAAAAATATAAAACCTTTAAAACCCTACAAAAGAGGTTGGAGGAGAAATTCAAGAAATATGTAAAATATGAAAGAAAGCGACAAAAGTTAGAGTTCTCAAAGAAGAAATCAATATCTAATAGGAAAGCTGAAAATTTAGAATGAGAGATTGAGACAGTTTCCAAAAAAGGTAGTTCTTCTGCCAAAGAGAATGACAGAATTAGACATCAGAGAGAATTTAATGCTTGGGAACCGACCTATAGTTTCACTGGCATAGAGATATCCTAGGCAAATTAACTCTCCAAGGGGTTCATTTCAATTCAAGTTATAGGGAGGGTTATCTAGAGTTCTGAAAGTCAGTAGTTTGCCTCAGGTCACACAGCCAGGATGGTTTAGGGGTGGGAACTGAACCCAGATGAAAGGAGTCAAGTGAATTGAATTGAACAGAGACTCCTCCTCAGCCTATCACTCAGTCTAGTATACCATGCTGCCTCCCTAAAAGGGGAAAAACTGAAAAAATAATTAAAGATAATATATACATAATTTGTCAAACAAAATTTTAAACTGTAAAATAAAATACAAGCAAAAAATTAAGAAATATGTTTTTCAAAACATAAAAATCCTGAATATCATACTTCAGGAAATGATATAGGAAAATTGACTAAAAATATTGAAAAGAGAAAGCAAAATGCAAGTAATAAGGTTAATATTAAGGAAAGATGTATGGAGCAACATAAAGATCCTCCACAGTAGAAGAACAAGTTAGTCTCACCAAAAATAATCATAATCAAAATTCAGAATAGTATTAAATAACAAATTTTGGAGACAAGTAATGGGAAAAAATCACATCTAAGGAAAAGACTTTATAATTAGAAAGGAAAAGTATACATGAAGTTTCAATTCCATCCCACTTGTTTTAAACTCCATTATGGGTGCTTAAAAAATATGGAGTAAATCTGAGATCAAGCTGATTTGAGTCTTTCCAAAATAAATGTAACAGCATCATGAAGTTAACCAGCAGTGATGGAAGGAGGTGAGGTAAGGAATAAGTATGGAATAAACTTATCTTATGATCATGGCATAGAGCTTACAACTAACCCAAGAATTCTGGGAAAACCAAAAGGAATCTTTCATCCATGGCTATGACTCTTTGTATTATTTCTTGGTGAAAATAAAGCAATAATTAGAACAGCATCATTTCAAATGTACTCTTACCCGGAATTTCCTCCTTTAATTCCCCTGACCTTATTGGGCAATTATTTTAATTAAAATAAAATTATTTCAAGTTGGAAGACAGGGTAAATACATACATTCTTTCCTACCACCCCCTTCAAGTTTTTTCTCTACCATTACTGTTGTTATGACAATAATAGGAGCTCAGATCATTATGCTAAAAAGGATAATAATTTTCCTTAAAAGATACTGAAACCGTTTTTGAGACCAAATTAGAAAACTAGGAAACTACAGCTTGAACCATTGCTAGAATTTCCTAGTGACCTAAGAAAAGGAGGAGTCTATGTATAAGAAAGCAGCAGCCCCATCCATAGATTTTGACTGGCTGGCTAACTTGGCGAACACAGAGACATCTAATCTGCCCCCAAATGAAACACTTTTGCATTGATGCTGAATATCCTTTCCTTATTCTGGCTAAATTACTTCTTTTCATTAACTTTTAAATAGTCTGCAAGTGTTTCATTTTGTTCTTATTCCAAAGCTAGAAACAACAGACTAGATCAAGTCACACTTAGCCTACAACACCTACCATGTACAAAAGCATGTCTGCGTGTATGTGTGTGTGTGCAAAGGGGGGGAGCGAGAAAGAGAGAGAGAGAGAGAGCTAGAGCGAGAGAGAGCGAGAGAGAGAGAGAGAGAGAG
>NC_058131.1:491194632-491219021 GCF_016433145.1 Gracilinanus agilis
AGAGAGAGAGAGAGAGAGAGAAAGGGAAAGGGAGAGAAAAGAGAGAGAGAAAGAAAGAGGGACACAGAGAAAGAAACATAAAGAGGGACACAGAGAGAAAGAAAGAGAGAGACAGAGAGAAAGAAAGAAATATATATATATATATATACATATATATATAAAACACGTATATCATATATACATATATACATAGAGAGAGACAGAGAGAAAGAAACATAGAGACTGAGAGAGAGAAAGAAAACATAGAGACAGAGAGAGACAGAGGGAGAAAAAGAGAGAGGAGAGAAACCGAGTCAAATTTATGAGAATAAAAAGCATTTTCCAATACACAAATGGTCAAAGGATAAGTTCTCAGATGAAATTAAAACTATTTTCTATCTGTTTTCATATAAAAAAATGTTCCAAATTACTACTAGAGAAATACAAATTAAAACAAATCTGAAGGATGGGGGAGGAAAAGAGGAGACAGAGAGACACAGAGAGATAATATAAAGATAGAAAGTCAACAAATAAGAGGATAAGCAGTGACATTCCAGTAATAAGGAATATGAGATTTGGGAATATTTAAGTTATAGAGAGTAGTCTAATTTGTTTGAAGCAAAAAATGTGCAAAGAGGTATAATATGAAATAAACCTGAAGTGGTCAAGAGTCAGCATATAGGAGAAAGAAAGGGTCAGGAAAACCTAACAATTATTAGAACTTTAATCTCTTTAGGATTAGAAAATCATTTAGTTTCAGGAGTTAATGGTGAAATCCAACAATAGCAACAAAATGATAACAAAGAAGTTATGAAAACATAAGGATGTACAATTTTTTGTATTTTGTCAGGAACATGAAAACTTTATCTAATAAATTACATGATCTAGCATTTATTTTAGTATTTAGGATGGGAGGTCTGAGACACAAATTCAGTAACTATCAGGGTTACATAGGTAGTAAATTCCTGACCTAGGATTTAAACCCATGTTTTTTGCACTTTAAATCCAGAACTGGTGTCTACTCAGCCATCTTCCCTTAATATGGGATAGATATTCTTTTAAAAGAGTTAGAGAGACAAACAGAGAGATAGAGACAGATACAGAGAGAGACAGAAAGAAACAGAGACAGAGAGACATAGAGAGGGGGAGACAGAGATAGAGAAACACTAAAAGACTGGAGAAAAACAGATAGATATTGAGTTAAAAAACCCTTTTACCCTTTTGATAAGGAGCTCAAACCAGAGCTGCAAATGTCTAAAGGTCAATGGCTGTTTAGTGATTAGTATTTGATAAATTGACTAGCTAAGGTCAGTTCCAAGGTGTCTCTGTCCACCTCACATGTTTGACACTAATTGGTCCTGCTGTGGCTCAACAAGGGTCAATGGTTGAAATCGTTAGAGAGGGATTTCCTTTTTCTACAACAGAAATCCTGCAGAGCAAAGAGATCCATTGTCAAGTAGACCCTTTAGAAAACTTGCTTCATTTTCTGAAAGAGGGCAGTTATATCTGAGTCCTGTTTCCGAAACAGGGCACTCTTTAACTCTGGGTACTTACTCTTTTAATATTTCCTCATTAAGACTTCTTCATAACAAGGAAATTACAGTTCTGGTCCCCCAAAAATTAATACAATTTCCCTACATGCACTCCATAATAGTCAAGCTAGCGCCCCCCACCTCCAATCAAAGTATTCTATCTCTTGTTAGTGCCTGGAATGAATTCTCTTTTAATTTCTATTTTACATATCTTTGTTTCCATCACATCTCATTTCAGGCTCCTCCTACATCAAATATGATATTTATCAAAGAATATATTGTTTTTGTTTGTTAATTAATTGTCTTAATCTTATTTTTTCCAGATTATATTGTATGCAATTTCTGATATTTTTGACATTTTGTAATTTATGTTCTCTTCCTCCCTCCCCTCCTCTCTCCTCAAGGAAGTAGCTAATATGATATAGCTTGTTCATATATTGTCATATGACAAATATTTCCATGTTCATCAAATTACAAAGAAAGACACATATTGCTTACATTAGAGAAAATTTATGAAGGAAATAAAGTGAAGAATGGCATGCTTCAATTTGTATTCAGACTCTATTCCTTCTATGGTGATGGATATCTTTTTTTTTTTTTTTTTTTTTTTTTTTTTTTTATTGATCCATTGAGTTATCCGGGGTCTTTACCTCTTTTATAAGAGCTCACATTCACAATTGATCATCAGACATTCTTCTTGTTACTACATACAACTTTCACCTTATTCTTCTCATTTCACTTTGTACCATTTCATATATGTCTTCTTTACATTTTCTTTGCGTGTGTATGTGTGTGTATGTGATTGTATGTATGTGTGATCATCTTGTTTGTAATTTCTTCACCAACAATGTATTGTTATTCTAATTTTTTCACATCTCCCCAACATTTATCATTTTCCTTTTTGTCATGTTATTTATTTTGATAGTTGTGAGGTGGTAACTCAAAGGTTTTTTTAATGATCATTTCTCTAATCAATAATGATATGGAGCATTTTTTCATGTACTAATTTTAACTTATTCATCTGAGAATTACCTGTTCATATCCTTTGACTTGACCATTTGTTAATTGTGGAATGCTTTGCATTCTTGTAATTTGAATTACTCATCTATATATTTGAGGAATGAAGTTTTTATCAAAGACATTTGCTATAAATATTTTTCTCAGTTTGTTGTTTGTCTTTTCATCTTAGTTACACTGATTTTTTTGGTATAAATGTTTTAATTTAATGTAGTTAAAGTTATCTATTTTATACCTCATGATGTTCTCTATGTGTTGCTTTGACCTAAACTTTTCCTTTACCATATGTCTGACAGATAAATCCTTTTGTGCTACCTTAATTTGTTTGTGATGTGACCTTTTATTTCTAAATCATGTGTCCATTTTGACTTTATCTTGGTCTATGTTGTGAGCTGTTAATCTATGCCTAATTTCTGCCATACTATTTTCAAATTTTCCCAGCAGGTTTCTCAGTTATGAGATCTCCTGAAGGCTTAGATCTTTGGGTTTGTCAAACACTTGGATACTATGGTCATTTACTTTTTTCTGTTGAATTCCTAATCTATTCCATTGATCCACTACTCTATTTCTTAGCTACTACCAGATTGTTTTGGTGATTGTTGCTCTCTAATAAAGTTTGAGATTCAGTACAACTAACCCACAGGGTTTATTTGTGGGTTGCTTAGCCCAGTGCCTGACAGTTAGTAGGAGCTAAGAAAATGCTTTTTTCCCTTTGTCTCTATTAGAAGGCTTTTCATGATCCCCATACTTAGTGTTCACTTTATTCCAATTACATTTATATTTCTGTTCAACTATAGTATTCCTACAGCAGTCTACAAGCTCTATTATGGTAGAGATTTTAAAAAATTGCTTTTATATTTCCAAGGTCAAGTAGAATACCTTGCACAAATTCTCCTCTAGGTTAGGGACTGATTTTGCTTTCATTTTATCCCCAGGACTTTGCACAGTGCCCCACATATAGTAAGCTCAATGCTTGTTGACTGAATACCTAACATAGTAGCCATCAAAGATCAATGATTGCTGAATTGATTGGCTGAATGGCCAAAAAAATGGAAAAGAGTGGTATGTTATTCCTTTCAACTGGAATAGTAACCAAGTATTGATGTAAAACAACTGGTTGAATTTAATGCCATATAATTAGATGTAAAGGGGAAAAATGGTTGCTTTAGACTTAAAGACAGTCTTAGAGGCCAATGATATCAAATCTCTCCTTTTACCTATAGGGAAAGGGTTCACTTCAATGAAGTATCTAAAATGGAATATGAACTGAGGTATTCCTAATTCCAAGGTCAATGCCTTATTCATTATCCATATAATTTCTCCATGAGAAAATAATAGAAAAATGGATCTAATGAAATAAAATAGAACTAAGAACCACCTAATAGCATTGTATACATCTAGGAACTCAGAGACTGCAGTGTGGTAGCCTTTACACCCCAAACAAAGATAAATAGGTAGCTGAGAGGCTTGGGATAAATAATTAGAAAGGGAGCACAAGAGTTAATGATCTCAATATGTGGAACTGCTGGTTTGTTGCAAATGGTATATGAAATAGAGACAGTTGTGTCTGATGTTAATGGGAGAGAGCAAGAGTCAAGATCCCAGAATTTAATTCCCAGCTCTGCCACTTACTTTGTGACCTTGTAACCTCACAGATAAAGAGATGGCAGGAAATAGATGGAATGGATTTCTATTAAAGGGAAATTCTGAATCTCATTGTCAAAGCTGCATGAAAGTATTATCTAATTTGAACCTTTCAACAGAAGGCAAAGAAAATATATAAGGTGGTGTAATTTTCTTATGTAATTCCACTTATCTCTTTTGCAATGACTAAGACTATTTTACATGCCCTGACCCCCAAAAAGCATGGGTATGTCTAAGCCTATGCCAGCCTCCTCGCAGAGAGAAAAGGGCATTGGTGTCAGGAAAACTGGCTTGCAATCTCAGTTCTAGAACTTGTTACCTTTGTGACTTTGGGGAAATATATTTAGCCTTATGAATTATCAGCTACCTCATCTTTAAAAAGAGAATAGTAGTATTGGAATTTTCTATGTTGGAGAGTTGTTGAGAAAATAAAAAGAGAATGTATAAGAAACGTATTTTGTAAACTGTTTTGTTGATAGATTCATTGTTCAGTCTTTTTTTGTGATCCAATTTGGGATTTTCTTGGTAAAGATATTGTATTATTTTGTCATTTTCTTCTCCAGCCCACTTTACAGATGAGCCAATTGATGCAAATAGGTTTACTCGACTTGCTGAGGGTCAAAGGAAGATGAATCTTCCTGACTCCAGAGTTGACAACTCTATCCATAGAGCCACCTAGTTGCCCCTCTATAGGCAGAAGTGTTCTAGCACCAATAGGTGGTATTATTAATATTAATAAAGTAGTGAGATGGAGAAAGTATATATGTAGTTTCTCAGTGCCAGAAAATATCCAAATTCATATTATCTTCACTAATAATAAATATCAATTTTATTAATATTGATATGATGCTTCACAAATATTATCTTTTGTTTCCTTTAAACATTCGAAGCATGTAGGTGCTATTATTATTCCTATTTTACAGAAGAAGAAACTGAGGCATACAAACTTTTTTACATACTTACACAGTTAGTGTGTGAGTCATATTTCTATTGCCAGACCTTCCTGACAACAGATTCCATGTTTTGTTCAATTTGACACCTATTTACTTAATTTTAAACCCAGATCTGTGATTTTATTGATTTCAGAATCCTAGCAAGGAAATTCTTTCCAACACTGAATATCTGCTTTTGCTCTGGAACCTATAATTTTACAAACTATATAGATTGGAGCCACTGAAAGTTTCAGTGACTTACCCAGGGTCATAAAGTCTTCGTGATTACAACCTGCCTCTCAACAGGTTCAATAATTTACTTGAAAACAGTTAATGACTACCTTCATTTTTATTATAACAACTAAAGACAGAAGTCAAAGTATTATTTCAAAATTAAAAAGTTAATGTACATTAAGGACAACTTCTTTCCTGAAGATTTTTATACCTTTTAATGGAACTCGATTAACTGTTTAGAACTATTAAAATATAGCCTACATCAGAGTATGATGAGAAATGATCAATGATCCATTACAAGAATTCCAAAAATCTAATATAGCTCCTGTCTTTGGTGCAAAATGCAATTTATTTCAACAATTAGTGGTAAGGGTTACTATAATTTAAATCAGACTGGCAGCTACAAGAAGTTGGTGTTCTCGTTGCTGTTCTTCACCTGCATTCATTGAGTTCTTTGAAGGCAGTTTGTAATATAATGCAATAAAAGGAAAATCTACTTTGATTCACATTTTAAATATATATAATACTGCTAAAACTGTCAGTACTTAGCACTGGGATTTTTTTAAAGAGAGATTCAAAAGATTGTGTTTATTTTTGCCTTTAAAACAGGGATGCTATGTTATTTTTTTTTGAGACAGCATATTTTGGGAAAAGAGCATCAGATTTTCAGATGGCCAGATATTTAAAAAAATTTATGGTATTTTTGAGCCTCAGTTTCCTCACTTGCCAAATGAGAGTAATAAAATTTATTCCTTCATTTTCACAAGGTTGATTGTAAGACTAGAGTTTTGTCCATCTTAAAAAGTTTTCTATTAATGAGAACTATTAATTTTATCCTGTAGATATGAAAGCACCTAAAAAATAAAATGCAAAGCATTTCCCAATATTGATATTGAAGGTCATTTGTTAACTTAGACATTCCTGGCTCCACGGCCAGTATTTTATCCATTGTCACTTTATTTATTTAATTTTGACCCATATCCATGATTAGGGAAGGCTAAAGGTAGAAAGAACTGACATAGGTAAAATATAATCCAAGCTCTCATGGGATTTACATTGACATTTCTTCTAATTCTGCCACTAATTAGCCTCATTACATTGATTATTTTTCTTTTGGGCCTCAGTTTCCTCAACTCTGAAAAGGGAAGAGAATCAAGAGATCATTAAAGTGCATTGTTTTAACATTTTATATTCCTAAATTATAAAAGCATTTAAGTCTATATGATACAACCACAGAGGTTACATATACATGTATGTGTTAAATAATTAGGGAAGAGGGGAAAGGTTACTATAATTAATAAGGATGTATTACTCTGCTGAATTAGTCTAACTTTTTATGAAAGGGATGAGTTTTGAAAAAACATACAAAGAAATGGATAAATACAAAATAACAGTGAGGAATTTTGAGACTAATCAGGCCACAAAGGCAGGGTCAGAATTGCAGAAATCCATGGAGAATCAGGTTTATTTGCTAAAGATTACAATTAGATGTTAATGTACCATGACCATAGTATTAACTTAATCATAAGGGATGCTGCTGCGCAGTTATGTCATTCTTTTAGTAATGAGGATCAAACAGACACTAAGCATTTATTATGTGCTTACTATGTGCCACTATGGCCATAAAGGAAGGCAAAAATGGTCTCTTTCCTCAGGCAGCATATGGACAAGGCATTGATTTAGATCCTGGAAAGAAAAAGAAAGAAATGCTGGTAATTCCAAGCTTATTCAAGCCATTGTGTACTCCATCTAGCACCAAACAATGCTGGGGGAAACACTTTGCTACTCGATTCAATTCAATTCAATAAATATTTCTTGTGTCTACTTTATGCCAGTCACTGTAGTTCTCAGAATAATCTTCCCCCTATCTCTTAAGTCTAATCATTTTGTAGGTGAAAATACTCTGTTAATCTATAGGAGGCATTTTAAACTGGGGTCTATTTAAAAAAAATTAATTATAATTTCAATATAACTAAATTCCTTTATAATACTCTATATTTTATTTTATGTGTTAAACACACACACACACACACACACACACACAGTAGAAGCTCCATATGTTTCATCAGAATGCCATAAGAATCAATGATCCATAAAAGGTTAAGAATTCTTGTTCTATAGGGTATTGTCAACGTGATTTTGTCCAATTAATGTCTCAAGAAGGACTGAGAAAACCCTACTTTCTCTGCTTCATGATTTATTTCAAAGAATCCTAAGCACCTGATAATTACATAATGGGAATTGATCATAGAAACATGACCAAACACACACTTATTTTACTTATTTCTATAGAATCTAAAGTAAAATAAACTGACAAAGTATTATTATAATTATCGGTTTTTTGTGTCCACAACTCCCCTAAGTCCTAGGCATCCCTGAACCAATGTTTAGGCATTTTCAGATGTCTAAATTCAGTAATTCCCCATCAATCACTACCATCTCAGGCTCCTTCCATAAGGACCTAGCAAATGTTCCCAGTACTGGTTCTAACAAACTTCCCTAATACTAGAGAAAACAAAAGTCTCTAATGGTCCTCCTCCACACGTAGCCTAAGTATCCTCCATTTGCTTTTCCACTCATTGCCTCTGGAGCATTAAATTCAATTCAGTTGAGGAACTTAAGAATCAAGGTCTATTTGAATACTCCTTTTTTGTCCACAGTTCATTTTCTGGCAGAAACATCTAATTAAACTTTCTGATTGCTTCTGAGAAAAGTTTATTGGCTGGGCTGTGAGGAACTCTAATTCATTCCTGCTGTTTGTTCATTGCTAATTGAGTGGTGGATGTGAGTCAAGGGAAGACGAGGCTTGCCAGGCAAGGTCAGGGCATTCCAGGCCAGGTCAGGCCAGGCCAGAGTTACTCGTCCATCTGCCAAATTCTTCTTCCCTTCACCATTCTTCCTAAAATTCATGTGATAGTCCCTAGTGCCTCATATCTTTTCTGTACCTATTTGTATTGTCTCAGCTTAATGGGTAAGACTAATGACATGTTAAATATATTCCCTATTACATAAGTTTTTAGAGATAATAAAAAGAGTAATTAAAATGGTACTTTTAAAAAAAAGTTCATTCATGTATTTTTTAGAGTATTTTTCCATGGTTACGTGATTCATGTTCTTCCCCTCCCCTCCTCTTTTCCTCCTCCTGTAGCCAACAAGCAATTCCACTGAGTTTTACATGTATCATTGATCAAGACCTAGTTCCATATTAATAATATTTACAATAGAGTGATTGTTTAGAGTCTACATCCCCAATCATATCCCCATCAAACCATGTGATCAAGCATATGTTTTTCTTCTGTGTTTCTACTACCACAGTCCTTTCTCTGGATGTCGATAGTGTTCTTTCTCATAAGTCCCTCAGAATTGTCCTGGATCACTGCATTGCTGCTAGTACAGAAGTCCATTACAATCAATTGGTGAGAGTCAAATGAGAGAATATCTGTAACGTTCTTATCACAGTATCAGGCTCATAGTGGGTACTTAAATTTGTTTTTTCAAACTAGGCTTTGAAATCAACTCCTTAGAATTTAAATCTAGCTTTCTTTCTCTTTCAAAATCCAATATTGATGACATCACAAATCTGAACTCAAATTATCAAACTTTTTAGATTGTCCCGTGGTTTATAAATTTGTGATTTCAGAAGAGGCATTGTTGAAGGAAAGTTCCTCTACCAATTCCAAGAGAGAAATAAATTAACCAGAAGCAACTACTTAGCATTTGTGTGACTGAACACATTTCCTAACCTCATCAGTTCTTCTCATCTGTATTTATACTACCTACTTCAAATACTTTTAGGATAGATTCAATAAGATGATGTAGATAACTTTAAATGATCATGCAAATGAAAATAATTATTATTTTATAATGACAATGAGTAACTCAAGTAGGTTACATGACTTTCCCAATTTAAAGAGTTTAATTAGTGGTACATTCTTCGAATTTAAAGGCCATACTCTTTCATTACATGAGACTATCTCCTCTTCAATTATAACACAAATATAGATGATTTTGGTATGTTCATGTAACTATTTGGTTATTAAGTGGTAACAACATAGGCAAAAAACTGATTTATTATGGATATTAGACATTTCATGCTGTGTAGAACTGACATTTCAGAGACTTTGGCATGGGTAGCTTCTTAGAAGCCTTGATTTTTAGATTTGAAAGAACATGAGAAATTGAGTTCAACACTTTTTAAAAAAAGATTTAAAAAACTGGGGCCTAGGCATATTAAAGTGAATTGGCCAGGGTCACAAAGTCATTTTGACAGAATTGAGATGCAAACTAGGGCCTCCCAGGTCCCAAACAAACACATGTTTGTCTCCCTTTATATTTCTAGAATCCTATCTACAACTTTCAAATCATCACCATCGAATAATTTTAAATCTAGAAGGAAATTAGAGATTATCTAATTATATCTTTGTATTTTAAATATGAATAAACTGCGGATGAGACTATGTGAAGTGACCTACCAAAGATCATAGAGTTGCTACCTAGTGGCCTACTAGTCCCAGAATTTGATTATTAGAGGTCCTAAACTCCAGATTAGAGATCCTTCTTTTATATTTTGCCATAGGATCATTTACTTTAGGGAGTAAGAGTCTTGTTAGGCTTTTAACTATTCTGTATATGTATGATTTTGTTTGTCTCTTTATTTGACTTGTAATTTCATTGGTCTAAGAAGTTCCAAGTATGGAAGCACCATCTAACAAAGTAAATCATCATATTTTCTGTAACTTAATTTTAGAGAAATGCCTGGGGCTCTGATAGTTTAAGTGATTTGCTAGATTTAGATAGCTAGCCTATGACAAGAGGCTAGACAAACTCAGTTGAATCTCTATCTAAATGTTTTCGCAATTATGTTTGAATGACTAAAAAAAAGAAAAGAATCACTCAATTATCTATAATTCTTTACAGTCAAATTTTGCCACTACTATTAGATTTGTAATATTAATACTTTCATAGAGAAAGAACCTTAATGCTATGCAGAATGATACTGTCAGCAACTAGGCAGACATATTTTTCATAGAAAACACTGAAACTTAAATGGGACAAAGAAATGTGATTAAATTTCTTGGAATGGAATTCATTCTATGTATTTGAGTTCTGGGCCTACAGTCAAGAAGTCTTGTATCCAAATCTTACTTTAGATGCTTATTAGCTATATGACCTTGGGCTTATTAGCTATATGACCTTGGGCAAGTGTTATAATTTTTTCTTCCTCAGTTTCCACATTTATAGGGGATAATAATAATCTCTAATACCTGAGTTTTTGTGAGGATGAAATGTGATAACCTTTGCAAAGTCCTTTAAAAAACCTTAAAGTTCTAAATAAAGAAAAGTTTATTATCATTATTATTATTATTATTATTATTATTATTAAAGAACTGAGTACACAGTGGTATTGCTTGTCAACTTCGAGAGGAAGGAGAGTGGGAAAAATCATGAATCATATAACCTTGGAAAAATATTCTAAATAAAATTTTAAAAAGAGCTGAGAATATCATAAGAATCACACTTACACAAGAAAGTTCTTTGAGAATTTCAAGAAATAGAATCTGACGCACATTCATGCACACACACAGCTATGCATACATTCACACACATATGCAAATAAACAGTCTGTTACAGATGCTTACAATAAGATCAAGGCAAGAGGATATCCTGTCCTCTTTTGGGGAATGAGAACAAAAACATAGTGCCAATAAAATAACCAGATGTGACCCATACCCCCAAACCAAGGGGATGGATATGTTATATCAGGGGAGAATTAAAGAATGACTTTTCTCTACACAATTTTTTTCCTTTCAAGTACAGCTAGGCTTCAGAGCACAATTAGTCACACAAACCACAAGCATGTGCAATGTACTTTGTTTTGATAACAGAAGTCCATGACTGAGTAGCATAGAGAGAAAATTACCTGCTCAATTGGAAGGAAAGCTGACAATGTGAAAGAAGTGATAAACCACAAAGAGGCTTTTGATTTCTCTATTGGCCTCCTTGTATAAATACTGCTGTCCACTGGCCACATTTTCAAGCTACTGAGTTATTTTTCTTTCCAATGAATTCTATATGATTATAGCCAGAGCTACCTTTGGTATAGGGGTAAAGCTCTTTGGAGTCACAGAATCACAGCTTAAAAGGGATTCTAGATCAGTGGAATTGCACATCAGCTATGGGAAGGGGTGGGAGGAAGGGAGGGAAAGAACATGAATCATGTAACCATGGAAAAATTGTCTTAATCAATAAAAAATTCAAAAAGAAAAAAAAGAAAGACATTCTAGGGGTCACCTAGCACAACCTAAGTGTGAACCAGAATCCCTTCTATGACCCCCTGAAAGTTTGACATTCATCTTCTACCTCATGACTTCTAAAGGGGGGGGGGAACCTTTCTAGGCAGGCCATTCTACCTTTAAAACTTATTTTAAGACTTACCAGCTAAGTATTCTTTTTTTGTCATATAAACTCACTTGAACTTGGTTTCCTTATGTTTATTATTAGAATAATAATAACTATCACCCAAATAACAGATTCATCCATATATTACACTTTTACTGAGTATATATAAGGCATTTGATATATAAGGCATTATATATATATCAAATATGTATATATTTGATATATAAGGCATTATATTAAGTGCTATAGATAAGAAAAAATAGAAATCATAACTTTGGTCTCAAAGATGTTACAATCTAAATAGATGAAGATATATCCAAATAGATGAAGATATATCCAAATGGATATGATACGAGGAAGAAAAAGCAAGATAGTTGGTGCCAAGTTTAAGCAAAATCATATGAAAAGGCTGCTAATAAAGGAGTAATTGCTTTTAACTGGGCTGGGAGCAGGGGTCAGAAAAGACCACGAAAAAGGCAATGCTTGAGTTAGGCCTTAAAGGAAACAAAATGGAGTTTTGAGTTTTAACCAAAGGGTATTCCATGAACAAAATGACATGATTGGAGCAATACATTATGTATAAATATAAGATCAAAGATTTAGAACTGGAAAGGTCCTAAAAGGTCATTGATTGCAATGTCTTAATTGTATCGATGAAAAAAATGAAGTTAAAAAGGTTAAGTGACTAGCCTACTATTACACATTTAGTAAATGTGTGAGCAAAGATTTGAACTAGGGTCTTTTGGGTTCCGGTCCTTTCTTTCACTATACCATATTACCTCAAAATGCAATACCCACAGAAAATATTTTGAAGGATGGATTAATGAGTGCATAGTTTGAAGGCAGGAAAACCAGAGGAGCTTTTTATAGCAGTCTAAGTCAGATGAGGGCTGAAATTATGGTTATTATAATGCAAGTTGAAAAGAGAGGAACGTTGTCATATAAAATATATGACGTTTGGCAGAAAAATAGATATATAGATAGAGAGACAGAGATAAAGATACGTTAGAGGTGATTCTAGTTCTAGGTTAAGTTAGGTGACCTCTCATATCTTTTTTAGTTCTCTGATCCTGTGAGATTATTACTCCAAAATTCAGTGGCTGTTCCACTATTCCAAAGCTGGTCCTGGCTATGATTGTGTGGAGTTTACAGAAAAGAAAACAATTAACCAACCTGAAAACTCTGCCAGGAGACAGTTCTTTTTTGTTTTCATTGTTATTGTTGTTGTTGTTGTTGTTTATTTAAAGAGGTTTATAGAAAGATAGACTATGTATTAATGTAGTCATTGTCCCCTTAAATTGAAAGTTAATTCTCCCTCCATTATACCTGATTATAGAATTGTTATTAAATATAGCATGTATTGCTTTATGCAATATAAATATGTATTTGTGTATATGTATACATATGGAACTTTATTATCTATCTTTATCTATTTGTCTCTGTCATTCTATCATCTATTTAATATGGATCTATGACCAATCTATCTATTTTATCTCTGGAGGTCCATGAATCTGGACCTACCCATGTTTTTGTTGGATTAAAGAACTTGAAGGGAAGAAATTCCTTCTCTTAGTGAAGATATGTTACTGATGTGCAACTACTTGAGTTTCCTTAGGCAAATCAGACAATATTATAATGATTGCCATTATTATTATTATTATTAATGGCAGTGTTATTATAAACAAATTGAGACATAAGCATGATTTTAACAGAGCAGACCTTGAATAATAAAGCATTTCATATATATTTAATTCAAATCTTTTGTGGAGGGGAAAGGAAAGTGGGGAATATACATTTGTTGATACAGGATGCTGAGTAGGTGAGGGTGCAGTTGACAAATTATTCTAATTCCAAAAGTGGTCTGTGAGTATAAGAAAGAATTAGAAAAAGTCATTTTTTGCAATTTCACTGACTGACATATTTGTCAATGTCTTGTATGAACTGGGTGACACCTCTTGACTTAAAGCCTAGCTGTACTTTCAGATTCTGATGAGGAGTTGCTATCTGGTTCATCTAAAGAGAGGACCAATCTTTCATTTAATATCAGGGGTTAAATAGGATGGAGAGCATGTATTGGAAGAGTGTGTGATTTTTGTCTTGTCAGTGAGATTGATCTTATTACTTTGCCTTTCAGTTCTTAGAAGGAAAACTTAGAGATGATTTTAAACTTTTGATAGTTTCCCTGTAACTCTGACCCCACAGGATGAGAAATGGTTGAAATATTGTCCAGTTGATTTTCATTTGACAGTTTCTGTCAGAGAAACAGATATTCCCAAATGTCTTTGTCTGCACTGAATGTGGATACATTTTCATGCTGCTCTTCCCACTGAAACAATTCTTGATATGCATTCTGAGGCAGGAAAAGTCAGGTTCCATTTAGATTTTTGAGTGATTAATTAAAATAGGATTTAGATTTCAGCTGCTCATTGTCATGATTGATAAGAAATTTCCTTATCTATCTAGAACTCAAAAGCATTTGTTATGTAAGTTGAAGCCAACATAAAATAACCTGATAGAGTGTGTGTGTGTGTGTGTGTGTGTGTGTGTGTGTGTGTGTGTTTCCTGCTGAACCAGTGAATAGAATAGTATTCTAAGGCTTCAAAATATCTTGACTCTATTGCAGAGGTAATACTACTGTGGAGATTAAAATTAATATGCAAAATACTAAATATTATATTTATGAATGCTTTATTAATAACAAACTAACAGAGACATAACTAAAAGGTTACTAACCAGCCCGCTCCCAGGAACAAAAGAGAAAGAAGGAGGGGCAGCCTCAGAACTTATACAAAGGTGACCATGCAAACATAAACAAAAGGAAAAGCATTCCAGGTAATACTGAAAGGAACTCTGGGCAATGCAGTCTTTAGGGGTTCAAGATTTTCCTATGTACACTACAGAATATGGACTTGATTGGTCTATTTCTTTACTTTCCTTTCCCATTTCAGAGTTTCCTCATATGTGAAATAATTCTGTATTGACTTTTTGTCAAATCTAGAGTCTCTCAAATTTTGTTGAGTAGAAGTCATTTGATTTTGTGTCCTTTGAAATGAACTTCTAAATCCAATCCAAATGGAGTGAGATTAAAGATGGTCACCTAAATTGAGAGGGGTGACAAGTGGGTTTCAGTTGGAATGTTACCCTGGGATTAAACTCTGCTAAAATTCTAAGTAGCATCATTATTTTCTGCTTTTCTATACTTCCTCTGTGTACTCTATATACCACCTGTCTTCTTGACGTGTGTGTCCTAATAATGCCAACAATTACCCAACTTAAATCTGGAATCATATCTTAGGTAAAATATGGAATTAATACATAGTGGGACGATGCTTCTTATGCTTAATCAAATAGCAAGTATTTAATTGGTATAGGGGTAAAATAATGATCAGAAAGAAACCATACAGTGATATCATCCTCATACCCCAAACACACATGATTTCAATATATCATAATAATGTTCCAGGAAAGAAGAAAATATTTCAGTTTCAGGACTTCCTGCTTTTCAGGGAAGATGGGAAAATATATATTACTGTAGTTTTCATAGGTCTTTCTTGCAGTAATCACATGCGTCTCAATTCTGTAGCTTTTGTTCTTACCTCCAAATATTCCATTACGCTTTCCTGTATTTACATGGCGCTGATTCTGTTGCTATTGATGCTGCTGCTGCAATCTCCTTCCATAACTTTTATATGCTTAAACTCCAGTGCTGACACTCATGCTGCTCCTAATCTCCAAAGCTACCATGCACTACTATTGCTATTACCTGGTTTTGCAAGCTCTACACATATATCTTTCAATGACAAATAGAGAATTTATTGAATTGTTAGTATTTTATTTGCCTAAACACATCTCATGACTGGTTAATTATGATCGGATAATGTTTCATATTATATAGGTAAAGCCTTTGGTTCTTAAAATGATAAAATGTAATCTAGTCTTCCCATATCAGTGAGATCCAATGTAACTTAAGTCACCATAAGGTCAATTTTGTTGCCAAAGTGTAGATTTTTCTATTTTAGCAAAACAGATTAGAAATTCATCTCTAGAGTCTGTTTTTGACCAAATGTAAAGAGAAAGGATATAAATTCTACCTTAGAGACAGGAAACCTGAGTCAAAGTGCTGCCTCTGACACATTCTGACAGTATGACTCTGGGCAATCTTTTAACTTTTCAGTGCTCTAGGCAATTCTGATATTCTAAGTTGGAAAAAAGATGCGGACCAACATTGAGTCATCTTCATCTGAGAATTCTCTACATCAAATTAATCACAGGTCTAGTCTCTTTTATTTCTATAACTCCTATCAATTAACCAATTTATAAAGAAAAAATAAAGCAAAATATACTGCATTCACCACTATGTACCATACTAAAATGATATATTACTTATCTTCAAAGAGTACACATTGTAAGAGGGAAAAAGGGGTTTGGGGTTGGATATTTAATATTTAAAGGTGTGGTCATCAAGAATTGAAATAATCTCAATTCTAAAATGATTTTAGGAATTTATTTACAAAATATAAGAGAGTGGAAGTAGATAGATGAGAAGAGGGTAGAGTACGAAATCTAGCTTAAAGGACTTGACTATGTACTCAGACCCTGGATTTACTCCAGCAGGGCTCTAGAGGACCAGCTGGAGAGCCTAAAGTCAATTAACAAGGGGTTTAGCCATGAGGGTTTCTCCCAATCAAAAGAGCCTCTGGGATGCTTGTACCTCCAGGGAGGCTAAGGTAGTCAGCCTTCTTCACTTGCCATGTGTAGTTCTAAGGGAAAGATTTATGACCAGCTTCATTAAGTCCAAGGTCCCAGCCAGACCTCCTTCAGGTCCAGTCCCAGGCCAAAGAGAGCTGAACTCACTGAATGGCACTCTCTTTTAAAAGGGCTTCTTTTGTGTCACTTCCTGTGCCTTCCTCTTAATTTACCTGTCCAATCACAACAGATGCTTTTCTTAGGACTGCCCAGGAGGCAATCAGTAAATTTTGATTTTTCACTTACTCTAGCACTGGGGTCACAGACCTCCCAACTTGTGAATTAAGTGGGGATGTTCTCAACTCTGGTGATTAGATTAAGGATGGGCAGGGAAGATTTAATTTCATTATCACAACGTGAATAAGTTAACATTTTCAACCATATACTGTGTAATAGTCATAGATTTTGTGATTGCATTAGCAGAAGTGTGTAAGGATTGGAAGATACAGAACACATTGGGTCTATAACTTAATCAAATCCTAGGGAGCTGCCTGAGGTACAGAGCTTCAATTATTTGGAGTCACACAGTTGCTAAATATTACCAAATATTAAAGGAATGACTTCAACAAAGTTTATCAAGGAACATTTGTACCATGTATCTCTTTGAGAGTTAGTATGGTGTAATTGGTAGGTCACTGGGTGTGTAGTGAAGATTTATCTTCTAAGTTCTTTTTCAGGGACAAGTAGGTGGCACAATAGATAGAGCACTGGTTTTGGAATCAAAAAGATTCACTTTGCTGAGTTTAAATCTGGTCTCAGATCCTTGCTAGCTGTGTGAACCTGGGCAAGTCACTTAATCCTATTTACCTCTGTAAAATGAGCAAAAGAAGAAAATGCCAAGAAAACCCCAAAAGAGGTCATGAAGAGTGTAAAATGAATGAACAATAAAATATTCCCTTTTAGTTCTAAATTTGTGAATTATTTTTGTCCTTTATTGGAATGGTTGTATTCAGTACTATTTAAAAGAAGGGGGATAATTTTAGAGGACAGGATTTTTTTTAATCACATTTTAAAATTTTGCCTTTGATTTTGACCTGTCAAATAGAATGTCAGAATTATACCCATTCACATATCATAATTAAATATAACAATATCAACCCCAATGTAGAAAGATTTCTCAGAATAATTTATCAATTTAGGGAAAATATTACTCAACAAGTTGAAGAAAACAGAATTAAAATTCAAAGAACTAAATAAAATATGTCCTTGAGAGTAGGAAAACATGATTTACTACATATAAGGTGACTAGCAATCCCCCAAACAAGCAGATTATAAAAGATCCTTCTAATTTTCCAACTATTTATTTTCCCTTCTACCTATTCCTCAATGTATTTATAATTGGATAATAAATCACTAGAATGATTCTGTTTCATTTCATTTTTGCTGGTACAAAATGGGTTTCTTTTTAATCACTTAACATCCTATTTCTCTAATCTAATCTTTTCTTAAACTAAGTTTATCTTTTAAAGTTTCACTAGGAAAATCACTTTTCTCTTTGGCAGAACTGAATGAACACTTTCATAAAATAAATACCAAAAAGAAAAAAAATGTTTCTGAAACAAAACAAATTAGATTTAAATTTGTTTCTGAGATTTAAAAAAAGTAGAATATTTTTATTCTTTGCTTTCAAGAAGGGTTTTTTGAAAAAATGAACACCTTTAAATTTTGTATTTCTAAAAAGGCAAATTAAAGCTCAAAGTGTCAAGATATAGTATCACAAAATTTTGTTTCCCATAACTTCTCTAATCTAATGTTTTTCACATTTGACAAAATTAATCAAGAATCAAAAAAGCCTCATATGGAGTTTTTTTTAAACAATTATCATTTTTGAAGTTCTCCTATTAGTAATCTGAGGAATATCTTCATGAGTAGGATTTTAGAGCCAACTAAGACTTCTGTTTTTATTCAACAAGTCATAAGAAAAACAAATGATTTCATTATTGTCTATTAAATGCCTATTATGTTCTAAGCCCTGTACTAAGTGGTGATTACTGATACAACAGGGAAAAAGCTTGGCAAGACTCCTTCTTTTTCTGTTATTTCAAATAATTTTATATTGGAATTAGTTGATTTTTAAATGTTTTGTAGAACTTACTTGTAAATCCACTGACCAGATGAGATGTTAAGAATGATCCAAAGTCTACTATATATAGTGTTTCAATTGATTTTTATTTCACTAACTAACCAAACTAGACAATTCAGTATCAAAGAAGTAATGTGGAGATCTGGGTATCAAGCAAAGGTTTCAAGTTCAAATCTTGATTTTGAAATTCATTACCTGTGTGATTTTGGTTAAGTTGTTTCATCTCACTGGGTCTCAGTTTCCTCTTCTGTAAAATGATGCTGTTAGGCTAGATGAACTTTAATGTCATTTGCATTAATAAATTTTTGGTTCTATGATTTATGCAGAGCTTTAAAGCTGATTGGATTAATTACTACTTCCAGGGAGAGTGTGCATTGTTGTAGGTGGGGAAAAAGTGAGCAATAGAAGATATGATGATAAGATAGGTTCAGGTATCTGAAGAATGGTCTAATATGTATATTCTGATATCCATCTATAGTTCAGTGGTTCATGTCATTACTTGTAGAATATTGTTAGCCTCTCTGTCTCTTCCTGATTCATCAAAGTCCAATGCAAGACAAATCTAGGATGACTGGTGATGGCACAGACTGCAAAGGATGGTCACTTACTTCAGCCACCTTCATGATCATTGAACTTATTGTTATTAGTCCATTCCTCCAGGGGGAATTTTCACATATTTTCTGCCAAGATGGTTTTTCTTGAGGTTTGGTCACTGCATATCCTACATCTTCTTGGAACAGCAGGTGAGAGTTGGGTGATAAGTAGACTTCAAAGGGGATGAGCAGCCCTGCAAAGGTCTTATAAATCCCTTACACCAATGTGGTAATGATCCCTACCATACCTCAAGATTGAAGAGGTTGGCTGGGAATTGTGAGGGGGTAAAGGGAGGATTGGAGGAATGGGAGAAAGGAGAAAGGAAGGTAGAGGAAGGGAAAGGAAGGTAGTGTCCCAGCCCTGTCAGGGAGAAATTCACGAGAGCCCTCCAGGGGCTAAAATAAAAGATCTGAGATCAACTTTAGGGTTTAGAATAGCTAGGTTTTATTTTAATTAGGAAGGGGAAGGTCTAGGAAAAACTAGGAGGTAGATAGAAAGGGAAAAAGGCGCCGAGAGAGTGCTCGGAATCCAAGAGACTCCCGGCTCAAGAGCAGGCCCTCCAGGGTAGAGAAAGAGAAAAGGCACCAAACTATATCATTTATACTTTCTTGGACACCTCCCACAAAAGAAGAGGGAAGAGTCAAAGGAAGTACCAGCAGAGAGCCCTGGGAGTTGTAGTCTTCCAGGGCTTACAACAATTTCAAATGACACAGAATATTGAGTAACTTGCTCATGTGCTAAATAGTTTTCCTGGCATCCTAGCTGACTAAAACTAGATTGTCCACCCATTTCTGCATTCACTATGTCATGCTTAACATTCTCTATTTAAATAGTTGAGCATAAAACTTAACATTCTCTATTTAAATAGTTGAGCATAAAACTTCATAATTATTCATTTTTAAATTTAGATGTATTTTTTCATGACTTCTCCCCTTTGTGTTCTACTTTATTCTCCTCTCTGATATTTTAAGGACACTTCTGTTTGTCAATAGAAAATTAAATTTATTCTTTACTATTTACTTTCTTACTTTTCCATTTTATTTTTAGTAGAAGGATGAGTTTGGGTCCACAAAACCTGAATTAAACTCACACGGGCCACTAACTTAACCTTGGTCAAGCCATTCTGATATCTAGGCCTCATTTTCTTCATCTGTAAAATGAGGGGATTGAACTAGATGATCTCTGAAATCTGTCATCTATGCCATTCAATTACCACTCTCTATTATATTTTATTTTCTTAATAAGTAAATATTCTAAATAAATAAGTGCCAAATCTCAAATCTCTAATATCTATATTTTCCCCTAGAAGATATTTTATTGCATCCAGGACACCCTATATTCTAAATATAGAAATGTAAAATTCATTTAATATATTAATTTCACTATGCACAAAATATATGTCAATTGTTTTCACTTTTCAATATCAAAGGCTTGGCTATGCTAGTTGTTATATCTGTTATTTTGAGAGGTTCATTTAGTAAATGATACTTTATTTTAGCATGGCATATCAAAAAGCAATAAAAATATCATTTGAAGATTTTACCTTCTCACCTGGCTCAAGATGAGGGGCTCTGGATCTTCATGTAGGATTTGGCAGAATGAAAACGCTTATTCTATTTTGTCTAATCTCTCTTTTGCTTTCTGACTGCTTAAGGGTCAGGATAGAGATTTAGTGGTTTCCTATGACTTATTTTATCTTGTAATTTCTGACCTTACCATGTCACCAAAATTCCATTAGAATAGATTCAAAGATTGAAGCTCATTCTTTTTATTTAAACCCAGGCATCGGGATCTCTATATGTAAGATCTCAGTGCCAACCCTAGTCATGTTCTTGTAGAAGAAAATTTTCTTCAGTGCTTCTTACTGCCTTTTTTTCATTTTTACTCCACATTCTGTTTTTCTGCAGCAGAAAAGTATTGCCATCTCTTTCACAGGACTCTTCCCATTTTAAAAGAGGAAGAAAGGATAAAGAGAAAGCTTAATTTATCAGAATGACTTTGAGATGGTAGGATTTCTAACTACAGTATTTCATGTCCAAGAGATTTTGAGGAAAAAGATATTCCTAATTCTTCAAGTTCCACAAAAAAAGATACATATATTATCATATCATATTTTTCCCTTTCATATTATAGACTCTAAGAGTTGGTAGGTTCATGAGAAATCTTTTAATCAGTTGCTTACCTAATACAGGAATCCTTTCTAAAATACCACAATCAGAATTTAAGCATCTCCATTATTAGTTAACTCATTATATAATTCAATATATCATTATGTCACTAACCATGGCAAGTGGGGGAAAATGCTTTTCTTTCCTCTTCCTTTACCCCTCTAAAATTTCTGGGACACTGAATATGTATGTCCCACCAACAGAAGTCCTTCCTTTCAGAACCCATCTATTTCTGAAGGAACTAGTTCCAGACATGCTTTACTCCCCTAACCTTCCTACCAGTGTCCCTTCCCCTTCCCTCCTTGGCTTTTACTCATTTTCCTAAGTCCTGTCTTTCGAAAAGAGAACCCCAAATCCCTTTTCCACTTTGAACATTAAGCCCATTTCGCAAAGGCAATAATGATAGAGAGGTACCTTCTAGTTCCACTCCATTCCCCCGGGGGTTAACAGTATTTGGATGTGCAAGAAGTTATAAACTACAGTTTTTCTGGTAAAATTGAAAGCCTAGAGACCATGCAACTACCTTGCCACCAGGCCACTGGACATTGCCATGTGACCTATACCTTAAGAATTCCTGGACTTTGCTGTTCATCTCAGTTTAACTCTTAGGATTTCTGAGGCTTTTCACCTGTTTTGCAGCTGAACTCTCTTCTACCAATTATTTGCTCCAATTAAAGTGTCAGTAGGTCAGTAAGCATTCATTAAGTCCCTATAATGTGCCTGTCCCTTGCTAAGTATTGAGCATAAAGAGTAAGACAAAAAATACCCTATCCTTGAGGAAGTCTCAAACTAAGATAATATGAATATAGTAATATATAAACTATATCGAAGATATCTAGGAAATAAGCAGAAGAAGGTACTAGAATTAAGAGGGATTGAAAACACTTTCTGAAGATTTCAATTTAATTGAGACTTAAAGGAAGCCAAGGACGATAGTAGGTAGACATGTAAATTTTTAAAAGGAAAGGCTGACTCAAATATTCACTTTGTCTCCAATGCTGTTTTTGACATACATCAAATGCTCAATAAATGCCTTTTCATTCATTCATTCTTTTGTGACGAATGATTCTGCTTTTGAATAGCTTTATTGTTAGGGAGTTTTTGTTCTTATAATTACATTAGCCCAAATCTGTCTCCCTTTACTTCCCACTTATTTGTCCCAAGTTTGAGCTCTTGGATAAATTAGAGTAAGCCTAATTAATCTTCTATGTGACAGCCCTTTATATATTAAGAGATTGATCATCTCCCTACCAAATCTCTTCTTCAGAGTAAAAATATCCAGCCCCTTCCACCATTCATAGTATGATAAATTTTAGTATTCTCTTATGATACTGTCTCCCCTGATCTATACAGGCTCTGGGAGGTCCATGGCTCTCCTAAAATTTTCAATCAAAAGTTAGAAATTCTTTCTGCTACAAGATTTAACTATGATTCTATAGCTTATATAACAGTTTACTCAAATTACTTTAATTCAATTGGCTCAGTGCTCATGAAAGCAAGTCATAAACATCTTGAATGAACTTTCTTCTGCCCTAGTTGGCCTACCTGAAATATTTGACTTCTGTTATCCTTTACTATGTCATTCCTGAACTCCTCAATGCTACCAATTAAAATATGTGAATCAGAAAATATAACAAGTCCTATTTTCTCCACTGTTCAAGTTACTCCAGAGTGGTAATTTAAGCATCTAGGACAATAATTGGCACTTCACTCAGCATCCATTCATGTAGTATTTTCCAGCTTTTCCTGAAATCATTATGTTCATTTTTTCTTATATTTTGTATTCCATTACCAATATATCTGATAATTGTTTCATCAATTTCCAATGCTTTGCCACCACAAGAAGAGGTCTTATACATATTTATATACAAGTAAGTCCTGTCCCCTTTTTAATTATTGCTTTTATATACAGACCCAGTAGTAGTATTACTGGATCAAAGAGATTCCACAGTTTTTAGTCCTTTCAGCATTGCTCTGAAATGTGCTCTAGAACAATTGATTCAGTTCATAACACCAACAATATTGCATTAGTGTCCCAGTTTTACCATATCACCCCCAGCATTTATCCCTTTCCTTTACTGCCATATTAGCCTATCTGTTAAATGTGAGCTGATACCTCAGGGTTTTTTCATTTGCATTTCTCTAATCAAGAATGATTTAGAACATGTTGTCATATAATTATTAATCACTTTGATTTCTTCCTTTGAAAATTGCTTATTCATGTCTTTTGACTATTAATTGGGAAAATACTTGTATTCTTAAAAAATTGACTTAATTCTCTATAAGTTTGAAATATTAGACAATTATTTGAGAAATTCACTAAAATTTTTTTCTAGCTTATTGTCTCCCTTCCAATCTTGCTTACAATAGTTTTGCTTATACTAAAAACTTTTCAATTTAATATAATCAATATAATATAAACAATTTCTCTTGTTTGGTCATAAAGTCTTGACTTCTCCAAAGATCTGCCAGGTAAACAATTCTATGTTCCCCTAATTTAGTTAGGGTATCACTCTTTATATCTAAATCATATATAATCATTTTGACCTTATCTTAATATAATGTGTGAGATATTGGTCTATACTCAGTTTCTGTTACAGTTTTTCAGTTTTCCCTAGCAGTTTTTACCAAATAGTGAGTTATCACAAAAGTTGGGATCTTTGGGTTCATCAAACACAAGGCTGCTAAAGTCACTTACCGCTATATACTGTATTTCTAATCTATTCCATTGATATAAACTTATATTTCTTAGCCAGTACCAAAATGTTTTGATGATTATTCCTTTGTAGTATAATTTGAGATCTTGTGCTGCTAGGCCACCTTCTTCTAACATTTTTTTCTTTAATTCCTTTGATATTGTAAGGGGGTAAAAATCATGGTTGGATTGAATATTTAAGAGTTTAGGTTGCCAGGAATTGATTACTCAATTCCAAATGAAGGAAAGTTTGATTCAAGTAAGAATGCCTTTTATGGTAGTTTATTTTACAAATAGGAAGAGTAAAAGTAGGGAAGTTGAGAGAGAGAGAGAGAGAGAGAGAGAGAGAGAGAGAGAGAGAGAGAG
>NC_058131.1:491219029-491232662 GCF_016433145.1 Gracilinanus agilis
GAGAGAGAGAGAGAGAGAGAGAGAGAGAGAGAGAGAGAGAGAGAGAGAGAGGGAAGGAGAGAGAGAAAGAAAAAGAAAGTTACTCTGGCCTGGTCCAGAGGTCTGAACCAGGCAGGGCTTCAAAGGCCCCAGCAAAGGGAAGCACAGAGGTTAATTAAATAAGGCTTCTATTCACAATGCCTCTTCCAAAATAGGAAGCCTCTTCAGAGGCTAGTGCCTGCAGAAAAAGCCAAGGGGAGGGAGTCAAGCTTTCACTCACCCACATGACAATCCAAAAGGAAGCAGTCTGAGTTCTCAAACCTGAGCTCCTCCAAGGCCAAGTTCAAAGGGCAAAATCCCTCACAGGAAGTTACCATCATATTTAAAAGGTAATTCTTTGTGTCACTTTCTGCATCCACTCTCCAGTTCTATATGGAAAAATAGCAGCTTTAACCTTGCTTTGGACTGCCAAGGGGTCAGTCAGTTGATTTTGATTTGTCACTTACTTAGGTAGCACAGCAGATAGAATACTAGACCTGGGTTCAAATTTGACCTCAAACACTTATGTGGGTCATAAACCTCCCCCCTCGCCACTTAATACTAAATGGGATGAGGTGTATACATTCTTGGTGGCTAAAGTCTAAAGAATAAATAGGGGAAAGCTAATTCCATCTTCACAATCTCCCCAATGATCATTTGGGAGACTAGTCTCCTCTATTGATCATTTTACATAATCATCTTGTACCTATAAAGATCTTCTAACTGAGATAGTTAGATATAATAGAGAAATAGAAGAGAGATAAAGCAAAACCAATGTTTTGCTAGGTGAATTAAAAAAAATTAGGGGGCAATCCCCTTTTGGCATAAAAATGTACATTCAAAATAACTGTTCAACCCCATTCAGTTAAATCAGTTGTACCCCAAAATTCATTCTGTATCTTCTTGATGCAGTGTAGGTTCTTCAGGCATCTTTCTGCAAAAAGTTCATTCTCTGAATTTAAGGAATTAGCAAGCTTTTTTCCCAGAAATTTTTTCTCTAACAAAATTTTAAATCTTGGATTTTCATAAAAATGCAATCCCCCCTGAATAGGGTGTTGACCAACACCCAGATCAGCTCAGGATACATGGTTGAGTTATGGGGGTGTTGTAAGGGGGTAAAAAGGGCTTTTTTGGGTTCAATATATTAAAAGATGGTCCCCAGAGTATTGAACTATTATCATTCCTCAATTAAGAATAATCTCAAGTCAAAATTGACTTTTATGGAAGTTTATTTTCAATTAAGAAGAGAGAGAAGAAATAAGGAAATAAGAATCTAACACAATAGGTAAATTGCTATGATCCTCTAATTAATCCAGGTAGATCTAATTAATCCTCAGCATAGAGTCAGAGGGCCAGAAGGCCAGAGGTGAATGAAGCAAAGCTTCGTTCAGAGTCTATTAAAAGAATTTCCTTAAGAGAAGTTCAGGAAGATTCAGTCAGTCTTTAAACTCATCAAGGACTTCTAAGGAAGATATTGAAGGTAGTTTCACCAAGGTCTCAGTGTTCCAGCCAGCACTCCTCCATTAACCAGGACAACTAGAAGACCTCCTTCACCATCTTCCCTCTTCAGCAGAAGACCTCTCATTCACTCAACTCCCTCTTTTTAAAGGGGTCACTTATGTATCACTTCCTGTGCCTTCCCCAAGTTTATATGTCCAATCAAAATAGACACTTCTCATAGAATGCCTAGGGAGCGGTCAGTTGATTCTGATTTGTTACTCACTCTAGCACACTTGGGTTAAGGACCTCCAAGAATTTGGAGGTGCTCTCACCTTTGTCAATTAAATCTAAAGATGGGCAGTGTAGACTTAATCCAATTATCACAATACCCCCTGTGAACATTTGGGAGACAGGTCTCCCCAATTTACCATTTGACATAATCCTTTTGTAAAGTTCTAACTACAATAGTAAAGGTAAGAGCTAAGTAGAAGAGATAGAAAGAGCAAAACCAATGTTTTGTTAGACACATTGACAAAAAGCCAATTATGGGGCAATCCCCTTTGGCATAAGAGGTTACAATTCCAATAATTGTGTTCAATCCCCTCAAGTTCATTTAGTTGCACCCCAAAGTTCAATTTTGGGTCATCTTGATTCAGTGTAGATTTCTGCAGGTATCTTTTCTGGATTATCTTGATTCAGTGTAAATTTCTTCAGGCATCTTCATAATGCCTTATCCAAACAGGTTCGTTGTCTGGATTCTGGGGAGGTGGCAAATTTCTTATCCTAAAATTATTCTCAAAGAATTTAAACTTTACACTGTATGTGAGTCAATTATAAAAAGAAAACCAAAAACATAAAAAGAAAAACAGATAGAAGAAAAATTGAACTTTGAGAGAAAGAAAAAATTCAACATCAGAATCAAAATATCAAAACCCTATGTATATAAAAATTTAAGAGTAAACAAGAATAAATTCATAATAGGCCCTAATATTATAGTCCAATTAAAGTAATTTCTATCCCACAAGTCTGTTGTTATGGGTAGTATGGTGATATTGAACTGGGCCTGATAAAGAGATGACCCAAGGTCCTCTAATGGTCTAAATACCTAAGCTGAGTGAGGTGGGAAACTAAGGTGGACACTGAGTTGTGGTAGTGAACACTGGTCCCACAAAGTATATGAATCTCAGCTGAATACACACACACCTCTCTAAACAGTGCCCAGAACTAAATTATCAAATGAGAAGCTGTGAATTGGATCACACAACTTCTCTGACCCTTGTCCTGGGTTTAACTTAATGGGTAACACCTATGACTGCAATTTGATCTTGTTTGAATAATCCCTTTCCCTTAGATCCAAAGAATATGGGAGTAAACTTCAGAATAATAATAGGATTCAGCTAGGTAAGCTTTAGGATTTAATTGTAACAAGCTCAAGGGAAGGATCAGGGATTAAATGAAGGAGGTATTGGAAATCTACATTAGACTAATGATGATTAGGGTTGGCAATCACAGCTTGATCAGGTTGTGATGTCAGCTAGAAAGGTTCCCCTCTCTGTGGCACTCAGGCCAATCATAGTTTTAAATTCTTTGTTCATTCTTTCAACTGGCCTGAGCTTTGCAGATGATATGATACATTAAACTTCAGCATTATCCCCAAACAAGAATATATCTGATAGGTATGGTACTAAATAAATAATTTAATTTGGGTAGAATGGTCATTTTTATTATGTTAGCACTTATTTAGTACCATATCTATCAAACTACCAAAAAAAACTTTTTTATAGAATTAGGGAAAAAAAAAACTACAACAAAGTTCATTTGGAAGAAGAAAAGATCAAGAATATCAAGGGAAATAATAAAAAAAAATAAGGAAGATGGCCTAGCAGTACAAGATATTGAACTATACTATAAAGCAGTGGTCATCAAAATGATATGGTACTGGCTAAGAGACAGAAGGGAGGATTAGTTGAATAGACTTGGGGTAAGTGATGTTAACAAGACAGTGTATAATAAACTCAAAGAGCCCAAATTGGACAAAAATCCACTATGACAAAAACTGCTAAGAAAATTGGAAAACAATATGGGAGATTTTAGGTTTAGATCAACATCTCACACCCTACACCAAAATAAACTCAGAATGGGTGAATTACTTGAATAAAAAGAAGGAAACTATAAGTAAATTAGGAGAAAAGAAAATGGTATATTTGTCAGATCTCTGGGAAAGAAAACATTTTAAAACCAAGGAAAAGCTAGGAAAAATTACAAAATGTAAAATACATAATTTTGATTACATTAAATTAAGAAGTTTTTGTACAAACAAAAAAATGCAACCAAAATCAGAAGAGAAACAACTAACTGGGAAAAAAAAATCTTTATAACAAAACTCTGACAAAGGTATAATTACTCAAATATACAAGGAACTAAATCAATTGTACAAAAATCAAGACATTCCCCAATTAATAAATGGGCAAGGGACATGAATAGGTAATTTTCAGATAAAGAAATTAAAACTATTAAGAAGCACATGAGAAAGTGTTCTAAATATCTAATAATTAGAGAAATGTAAATCAAAACATCTCTGAGGTAACACTTCACACCTAAAAGATTGGCTAAAATGACAGCAGGGAAGAATAATGAATATTGGAGGGATTCTGGCAAAATTGGGAACTTAATGCATCGTTCATGGAGTTGTGAACTGATCCAACCATTCTGGATGGCAATTTGGAACTATGCCCAAAGAGTGCTAAAAGATTGCTTGTCTTTTGATCCAGCCATACCACTGTTGGGTTTGTACCCAAAAGAGATCATAGGGAAAAAGACATGTACTAAAATATTTATAGCTGTGCTCTTTGTGGTGGCAAAAAACTGGAAAACAAGAGTATGCCCTTCAGTTGGGGAATGGCTGAACAAATGTGGTATCTGTTGGTCATGGAATACTATTGTGCTCAAAGGAATAATAAACTGGAGGAATTCCATGTGAACTGGAAGGACCTCCAGGAATTGATACAGTGAAAGGAGCAGAACCAGGAGAACTTTGTACACAGAGACTGATACACTGTGGTAAAATTGAATGTAATGGTCTTCTCTACTAGCAGGAATGCAATGATCAAGGACAATTATGAGGGATTTATGGAAAAGAACACTACCCACATTCAGAGGAAGAACTACAGGAGTGGAAACATAGAAGAAAAACAACTGCTTGAACACATGGGTTGATGCAGACATGATTTGGCATGTAGAGTCTAAATGACCACCCTAGTGCAATTATTAATAGTATGGAAATAGATTAATGACACATGAAGAAACCAGTGGAAATGCACATTGGTGTGGGAGGGGTTAGGGGGTGAGGGGGAGAATAAGAACATGAATCATGTAACCATGGAAAAATTTTTTCTAAAAAAATAAAATAAAAAAAGAATATATCTGAGATAAAACTGAATTAGGAAAATGATTTGCCCCATCAGAATCAACATGTGTAGGCAGCCCAAAATGAGGAATAATCTATTTTCAAAGCACTTTGGTAACAAAAGCCTCTGTGGCTTGGGACATAAATGCTTCAGACCATCTGGTAAGTTGATTCACTAGGACTAGACAAAATTTCCACACCCTACCTTCTTATCCCTCTCTTGTTTTCCTTTAGGGTCTATTAAATTCCCTCCCACCTCTCTTTCTGTCTCTTTTGGTACTCCCCACTCCCCACCCCCTTGGTTTTTCCCTTTCATCTTCCCTGTAGGGTAAGATAAATTTAAATACCCCAATGGATCTAGATGCTCTTCCCTCTCAGAATTGATTCCACTGAGAGTAAGGTTTAAATATTACCTATTATCATTCTCTTCCTTTCCTTCTTACAATAGTATTCTTCCCCTCCCCTGCCATATGCTTCTTTATTTATAATTTGTACTATTTTTCTTCTTCCTTCAAGTTTCTATTGGTGCCGTATTCTATTCCTCCCCACCCCTTTTTCATATCTTCTTAAATCACTAAGTACTCCCAACCTCTACCTATGAATAATTCTTCTAACTATTATGATATTTAATAGTTTTTGAGAGTTACAAATATAATACATGCATATAGGAATATAAATAATTTGACCTTACTGAAGCCCTTAAATTTTTTTCCCTCTTTCTTGTTTACCTTTTCATGTTTTTCTTGAATTTTGTATTTGGACATCAAATTTTCCATTTACTTCTAGATTTTTCTTTACAAATACATGAAAATCTTCTAATTTGTTAGAAGCCCATACTTTCCCCTGGAAGTATATAGTCACTTTTGATGGGTAGGTGATTCTTGGTTGTAGACCCAATTCTCTTGCTTTTCTGAATATCATATTCTAAGCCTTGAAGTCCTTTTTTATGGAAGCTGCCAGATCCTATGTAATTCTGATTGGTACTCTTTGATATCTGAATTGTCTCTTTCTGGTTTCTTGCAATATTTTTTCCTTAGCTTGGAAGTTTTGAATTTGGCAATTATATTCCTAGGGATTGACTTTTGAGGATTTAATGTAGAGGGTGATCTATGGAGTCTTTTAATGTCTATTTTCCTCTCTTGTTCAAGTATATCAGAGCAGTTTTCTTGGATAATTTCTTGTAGTATGATGTCACGTTTTCTGCTTTTCACTAGATTTTTCAGGTAGACCTATGATTTTCAAATTGTCTCTCCTGGACAAGTTTTCCATGTCCTTTATCTTATCAATGAGATATTTCATGTTGCCTTCTCTTTTGTCATTCTTTTGACTTTGCTTTATTAATTCTTGCTGTTAGTTTCCACTTGCTCAAGTCTAGTCTTTAAAGACTGTTTTTCAGTGATGATTTTTTGGTTTCCTTTTTGATTTGGTCTAGTTTGCTTTTCATGGATTCCATCAGGTCCATTCTGGTCTCCAATTTGCTTATCATTTCTTGTGATTTCTGTGCTTCTTTTTCCAAGTGGGAGATTATGTCTTTTATTTTATTCAGATATTTTTTAAAAAAGGAATATAAACAATTTGACTTTGTTGAAAAACTTAATTTTTTTCACATTCTTATTTATCTTTTTACACTTCTGTTGAATTTTATATTTGGACATTTAATTTTCTATTTAAAATGGTCTTTTCTTCTGTATTGCTCAGAAATCTTCTATTTCATTAAATCATCATGTTTTTCTCTGAAAGAATATAGTCATTTCGTATGGATAAGTGATTCTTGGAAGTAAACTCAGTTGCTTTATCTTCTAGCATATCATGTGTCTAGCCTTCTGATCCTTCAATGTAAAAGCTGCCAGATTCTAGGTAATCATGGCTAGAGTTCCATGATATTTGAATTGTTTCTTTCTGGCTGCTTGCAGTATTTTCTCTTTGAACTAGGAGCTTTTGATGTTGTTTATAACATTCCTGGGCATTTTCATTTGGCAGGAGATGGTCTGTGGATTATTTATATTTGTATTTGATCTTCTCGTTCAACAATATCAGGACAATTTTCTTGGATAATTTCTTGCAATGTGTAATATAGGTTTTTTTAAAAAAACAATCATGACTTTCAGATAATCCAATAATTCTTCAGTTGTCTCTCCTGGATCAATTTTCCAGGTCAGTTGTTTCTTCATTGAGATTCTTCTCATTCAGTTCTTCTGATTTTGTTTTATTGTTTCTTGTTGTTTTGTATAGTCATTAGTTTCTATTTCACCAATTCTAATTTTTAAATAATGTATTTCTTCCATGACCTTTTTTTTAAACCCTTAACTTCTGTGTATTGGCTTCTTGGTGGAAGAGTGGTAAGGGTGGGCAATGGGGGTCAAGTGACTTGCCCAGGGTCACACAGCTGGGAAGTGTCTGAGGTCAGATTTGAACCTAGGACCTCCCATCTCTAGGCCTGACTCTCAATCCACTGAGCAACCCAGCTTCCCCATTCCATCACCTTTTGATCGTCTTTTTCCATTTGACCCAGCAAACTTTTAAAGGAACTCTGTTCAATATTGGATTTTTTGCCTCTTTTCTCACTTCACCTATTTTGCTCTTAAGTAGTTGATTTCTTTTTGTTTTATCTTCATTTGTTTTCCCTATTTTTCTTCTACCTTTCTTATTTGAATTTTGAATTCCTTTTTGTGTTTCTCTAGTACCTGAAATTATTTCCCAATTTTTCTTTGAAGTTTGGCATTTGGTTGCTTGGATCTCACCATCCCCTACTGACTCTGGGCCTTGATCTTCTTTGTTTCTATAGAAAAATTTTATGGTGGTTTTTTCTTTTGTTGTTGACTATTTTTCCCAATTTTTTTTCTTGCCTGTGGACTGGGAGTTCTCTAACCTAAGTTGGAGAATCTAAGTCTTCTCTGTTGATAACTTTCAGGATTCAGCACTCTGAGCTATTTTGATGGTTTAAGACTTCACCTCAGCAAAGACTTGCAGGTGCCAAATCATACCTACATACTTCCAGAACTCACTGAAGGTTGGTACCCAGGCTTGAAACTTCAAAGGGTTGGTGTGGGGTATAGGATGTTCTGTTGTTGGTGTAGGCAGGGTACTAGGATCACAAAGTTGGTCCATTCCCAGGCTCAGAACCTGGAGCAATAGGTGAGGGTGGTTGGCTAGTGCTCCTTTGTGTGCACCTTTACTTCTGCTTCCCCCTTAACCCTTGAAAATCAATTCTTTCTGCCCACCTTCTACGTCGTTTTCCATAGGAGAATCCCTGTCTCCTACTTCTTGTTGAATTTTGATGCCTGCTTTTTTTAGCAGCTTTTTAAAGATTAATTTGTCAAGATTATTGGAGTGGTTTCACCTTATGCTGCTACTAAGCTGCCATGTTGGCTCTGCCCTCCCTTCCTGCTACCCATAGCTCTATTTCTGGCTTTCTGCAATTATAAATTCTTTCAGTTCATACCCCAAATGACCTATGGGCTTAGACCTCTGAAAACTACTAATTACTGATGACTCAATCTCCCTGTGAAACTTCTGATGACTTGCAGAGCCCAGGAAACTGATCCTCAGGCAAGGTTTTGGGCCTCACTTTAAGTCTTGCACAGGCCTGGCAACTTTGAATTGCCTTTTCCTCAGCCTTCAGGTCATGCCATTGGCTTTGGAATGGCCTGTAAACCTCACTTTGGGCTGTAGCTCCTGGCCTTTCTTTGAACTTGCACAGACCAGGCCAGGCATACCATGGATTTTCTTGGGCTGGGATTCAGGTCCTCACTATAAGCATCAATAAGGGCTCTGGGCTACCCATTATCCATTACCCATTAGCTTGCCTCAGCTAAGCACCATGACAACTGCCTTTCACTGGGGCCTAGAGACTCAATTAATTTGGGCTTGAGCAGGATATCAGAGCTTTACTCTGAGCCTGCCCTAATGAGGATTACAATAGACTGCTTTGTTCTAGGGCACTGATTCCCAAAGTGGTTGCCACCACCCTCTGGTGGCTGCTGCAGCAATCGGGGGGGGGGGGGGGGGGCGTTGGTGGCCACAGGTGTATTTATCTTTCCTATTAATTGCTATTCAAATTAAAAAAAATAATTTCCAGGGACTCTAAGGAATTTTTTTCTGGAAAGGGGGCAGTAAGCCAAAAAAATTTGGAAACCACTATTCTAGGGCTTGGGGCTTCATTGTGTTGTTGCACTTGGCCTTAGAACTTTATATGGTGGATATACATTTATAGTGCTATTGACTTAGGCATGTCTCAAGAGTCTTAAGTTTGACTTGGGTCTAGATTCAGATTCTCAAACAGTAGATTTGTGGTGGTGGGCTTGCTATTGGCTTGAGTTGGTACTCCTTGTTACAGCCTTACTGAGGGTTGTATGGCCTTTCTGTGGGCTGTATACCCCTCTGACCCCAGTGAGCCAGGCCTTCTCTGCCCACCTTTCAAGTTGATCTCTGAAGGAAAGTTGCTTTACTCTAGCCCTTTTTTGGTTCTTTCACTCTGGTATTTATTTTGAAGGGTTATTTTAAAGTTGTTTGGAGAGGATTGTCAAAGTGATTCAGGATTTCCCTACTCTGCCATCTTGGCTCTGCCTCCAGAACTCCTTCTATTTTATTATTTTCTATTAATAGAATTCAATAAACATTTGCTAAATGCAGCTTGGATTGGCCATTTGTGAATTCACTGTATTACAGAGTCAAAAAATGAAACAGACCCTGTGCTCAATTGACATTCTATTGGCAGAGCAGACAGAATTCATGTGTATAAGGAAGTAATTTAAATATATACACACACATATATGTATATATATATACACTAATAAATAATTATTTTAAGAGAGACAGAGTGATAATAAGCATGTGTTTTGAATGTTGGGGAGAACACCAAAAGTTTTGTCTAGAGGGAGATACATAAGCCATGTTTTGAGGGAAAAGTCGAGAACCCATCTGGCAGAAGTGAGGATGGGTTATATTCCAAACATGGGAAATGTGTGCCAAGCTACCAAGATTTGAAGACATATTATGTGCCAGGCACTATGTTAAACACTGAGAATACTAAAAAAGGGCAAAAAAGTCACGCTCATGGACACTTGCATTTTAGTGTGCAAGTAATTAGAAGACCAGTTTAGATGGGGAGTACAGGAAGAAAGATGATATAAGATCGTTGGGTTTTGAGCTAGAATGGAACTCACAGACCATTTGGTCCAACTGAGATATTTGTCAGATGAGGAAATGGAAGTCCAAAGTACTTATGATAGCCATAAGTGACAAACCTGGTTAATATCACAGATGAGATCTGAATCCGAGTTCTTGGATTGGGCACTAGGTGGCACAATGGATAGAACATTAGGCCTGGAATCAGTAGGATTCATCTTGAGTTCAAATCTGGCATCACATACTTATTCGATGTATGATCCTGGGTAAGTTATTTAATATTGTTTGCCTCAGTTTTCTCATCTTTAAAATGAGTTGGAGAAAGAAATGGCCAACCACTGCATTATTTTTGCTAAGTTGACCCCTCAGATTTAACTACATGATCCTAGGTAAGTCACTTACCATTGTTTGCTTCAGTTTCCTCACTATAAAAAGATCTGTAGAAGAAAAAGGCAAAGAAAACTCCAAATGGGGTCATGAAGAGTCAGGTATGACTGAAAAATGACTAAACAACAACTTTTGATTACAGAGAAAGTATACTTTCCATTACAGCCAACTTCCTTCCTTTATATGGATTATAAGAACATAGATCTAGAGCTGGAAAGGACCTCAAAAAGCCATATAGTTCACCCCTCTTATTTTTACAGGTGACAGAACTGAATTTAAGATCCTTTAAATAACATGTACAAGGCCATAGAGAGGGTAAATGGCCAAAACACAATTTTAATACAGCTTCCATGATTCTAAATTCATGACTTTTCCTATTATATCAAGCTACTTTCTTTAATTATTCCCTGTTATATCTTTTTTATACTCTTTATGTTAATACAACATCTCTGAGCATTTAGGTATAGGACAAGGTACACTTTGAACACTTTACATAAAAGGAAATGATGAATGGAAATAGCAATTAACTTTCCTAAGGTCACAAAGTTCAAAATTTTTTTCAGGGGTTAAGCTTGATTTAGAACTTTCCTAGTGAGAACATACTCTCACATTTATTATTTCCATGCTTGCATTCCATTTGGACAAGTAAGCTTGTTTGTCATTTCTCAAGAAAAGCTAGTTATAGAAACTTGACAGAAGGATAAAGAATCCCTTCCACAAAAGACAATGTTATGCTGTCTCATGGGTCAAAGGAAATGGATGATAGAGTCTCTCCTAAGGGGGAAAAATTACGATTGATCCAGTCATCAGACATAGCATTCATGAGGTATACTTTGGCCTTCTTTTCTCTGTCATCATGTAATTTAGATTTTCAACAGTTAAAAGGGATGGCTGCTCTGGCTGCTAACTCTGTAGTGTTCTCTAGGTCATGGGAAGGAAAGGAAATGAGTTTTGGGCAAACCTGAGCTGTGAGCAGAGGATATCATTAAGTTCCAGCAGACTGAGAGTGGCTTGGGTGTGAACCATGGTGTGCCGAAAACATCCCATTAAAAGTTATACTCTGAATGATCTCATCCTATTATTGTAATGGAATTGATTATTAGATAGATTCTTTAAATATTATTATAGCTAGACTGATATCATATGATTCTGGGGAATTTTAAAATTGTATTTACATTAGTAGGTTGTGTGCATGGGGGGCTATTACGAGGAAAAGAAAGTAAGACATAAGTAGTTCTGAGGATTCATGACCCAATGATGAGTTATTCGGATACGGCCATACCTGGAAATCTACAGAGCTATGTGCCAAAGAATGAATTACATGCAAAAAAACTGAACAATTGTACGAATCTTGCAATAAAGCCTGAGGCTTAAGTTAAGTCTAGAAGAGAAGAAAGATTGAAGAAGGCAACTGGAGCTGCAGAAAGTGCCTGTCTTCAGTGGGTCAGGTGAGATGGGAATTGTTGATTTTTAAAGTGTTATGCTGAAGACATATGCAGAAAAAATAAACCACAAAAAGAAAGTTGATGATCCAGCATGCTATGGAAGCAATAGACTACTTAATTTTCTGAGAATACTGAGATGGTTGAACTGTAAAACTAGATATTTCCCCCCAGGTTAAGAATCACAAATTATATCCTGGCATGAAATATGCCCTCATTTGAGGAGGCTAGATAGGGGAGAGCATACACTTTGTATTAAGATAACAGAAACATAAATTTAGAAAGGATCTTGAAGGTCATCTAGTTCAAACTCTTCATTTTATAGTTGAAGAAAAGAAGGATTTAAGACATTAAGTGACTTGCTTGTGGTCTCAGAGCTTGAAAAAGTTAGAAGAGCCAGGATTCTCTGACTCTAAACGTACCATTCATTCATTATCTGTCAGATTTCATTCTAGACCCAAAGAAAAAATTATTCTTGGAGAAAGGTATGAATCTATATTCCAGTAGAGAAAGCCATAGAAACAGATTCTGAAATGTTGGGTAAGGCTGTGTTTACCATTTTCATGATTGAGGGACCTTTGATTGTCCTGTGAGGCTCGATCTCTACTTATTGATGATGATATCACTTATCAGTTTCGTCCGTACTAAGCTGCCTTATTGACTTGTACCTTGTCACTCCCAGGGCTGCTGTCTTGTCACAGGCACCAGGGTTTTGCATCATTCGGCCTTTTGTTTTATTGGTTTATTGATAGTTTCATCCGTCTTCCTCAGGGAGCTTGACAGGTTGGCATTTGATTCTCATCTTTGTTAAGCATTTTATTACTTGAGGGATAGAGAGATGAAATCCCCAGAGCTTTGCCAAGTAGCCAAGATACGAACTTCCTATAAGGGAGCTTGCAATCACATGCAAAGAAACGATTGACAAAACCTTAGAAACTGTTGATTAAGGATGCTAGAGGAAGCTTTTCTTGGAACATGTTAAGTATAAGAAAAATGACACTTAGTGAGGCAATAGTTTGGCTCCCTTTGAGTTTTCTCTGCTTACTCTAGTGACAGAGACATATTTCATCTGCCAAGTATCCCTATAGAGCCAAATATGGGTGGGGGGCATGAACTAGTTCCCTTACGACATGGGCATCATTAACATAGCATCAGAAAAGTTTCCACAGCAGATTCTTTGTTATGGGCAGAGAGAACTACCTAGAGCTTTGTATTAAAAAACGCTAACATTTCTAAACATAAGATGGAATCAGATCAACCTGATTTTTCTATACTAAGTAGATTTTTGTGGCACTAACAAATGGGAAAACCTTTTGACTTGCATGCTGAATATATTGGATTTGGAACTTATAGATAGATCAGACAACTCCTTGTAATGTGAGAGTATTGAGCAAAAGAAAACAGATTAACTATCTGACATAGAATCCAGAAGCCCTGCCTGCTAAGTTTCATTAGACATTCTTTCTTTCCTACACAAATAGTCTATATGCATGAAAGACATCTGGACAGCGTCTGTAAAAGTTAAAATGGAGAGCAATATCAGGTGTGGAAGAAATTCTAGTAATAAGTATCTCCAGCATCTAAATTGGCCCTTTCAGAGACTGAAGTCTTGCATGCTTGAATTTCATACCCACTTTTAAAACAATTATTTTCCTAATTAAAAAAATAATAATTCTACCTCTGGAGAAGTGAGTCTTTAAGATAAAATTCTTGTCAAAACTAGATTTCAAATTTTTTGATCTAATAGGGCTTTATGTTCTTCTTATCATTTATGTATTCATAGCTATGAGTGTATATATATATATATATATAT
>NC_058131.1:491247639-491258110 GCF_016433145.1 Gracilinanus agilis
TATATATATATATATATATATATATATATATATATATATATATATATATTATTGTGGTCTACAAACTTTAGGAAAGGGAGAGAAAAAGGAAACAGATAGGAAGGTATTTCTTAAGTTATGAAGGTACTCTAAATCTCTATCTATAACCCAGATCCCAAACTTTTTCATGAGGAAAATCTTCTTCTGTGATAAAATCAATGGCTAACTTATCTTCCTCTCTGTCTATAACCCAATTTCTCTCTTTCTAAACTATTCTAAAAATATCTTATAAATAAATTATTTATTTCTCTCTAGCTTATGAAATCAGCTTCAGACCAGTTCCTATCAGAATTATTCTCTTCACGCCTGCTGGCCTCCTCCTTCTCTGTAGATGTCACAGAGAGAAAAAAAAAAAACAAACTCAGTCAATCTCTCTCTCTAGATCGATGACATAAACCAACAGCTTTTCTCAAACTTTCCAAATCTCCTCCACCAACTGTCATCAACTTCCCTCAGAATTATCCAAGAAAAAGTACTCACAGCCTCCAACCTCTGAGAATGACCCATTCAAATCAGAAGTTATTTCTCCTCAGACTCTTAGGGCTCTTGACAAAATTCCTAAGGAATCTTCGTGGAAATTCCAGCTGACGTTTTTTAAGGTAACCTGTCCACATGTCTTCCTACACTGGAGACCTCCTTATACATTAACTTGTCAATCAACCCATTTCTTAATTAACTCATGAATATTTCATTAAATGTTATCCTTCCAAACAAAGTTATTGGGGAGTAGGTGCAAAATGCAGTGCCTAGTGTTTTAAAAAAATCAAATTAAGGAGGAATTTGAGAGATCACAATCATCTGTCAGAGACAGTATAGGAGGAGTAATGCTGTCTAATGGTAGGGGAGAGGACTAATTACTCTTGAAGTCAGTTTTATTCTTATAATTCTATTAACTAGCTAATGAAGCTAAATCTAGATAAAACTTGGTGTTTCTGTGATTATATAATATACAGTAAACAATGCACTAATTAAGTTAACCACGGAACATAACTTTTATTTGGCCAATAAAAACATTCTCTATTATCATTACATATTGCATAATTATTAACTGTTGATTGTCATTCATATTTAAAGAGGATCAAAATCACACCATGGTGGTGTCTTTTGATTAACAAATAAATTGGAATGAAGCAGAATTGCACAAAGTTGTCAAACCAACTTTCCCTAACAGAGTCATCAGAGTCCAGTGGCCAGACAAAAATTAAGAGTATTGGTGGAGTTAGGATCCAGTGGTTTTCTCAATATCTAACCAACCTCTAAGCACTCCACAGATCCTGATTCCACAACCATCATGGGTATTAGAACAAGTTGTTATCATTTACTTCTTTAGGTACTTCACATGCTTTGGGTAGACACCCCACTAATTCTCCAACAATTTTAAGGCCTATTAGTTACCCTTAACTTTGTTTAGGCTGGTATATCAAGATAGTTTACTAGGGGATGGCCACTGTGCATGCTACAGTTTCTTGGAACCTCACAAGAAAGCTGTTTGGCAAGTAGACACCAAAGGAGTATAAGTCCTGGAAAGGGGTTGGAAAGTCCTCATACCAGAGGTATTAGTCTTCCTTGAATACCTTGTAAAAGTTGATGCCATAAATAGATTGTTGGACCCGAAGTCAGGGAGATTCATCTTTCTGAATTTAAATCTGGCCACAGACACTTACTGGCTGTGTGACTCTGGGCAATTCACTTAACCCTGTTGGCCTAAGTTTCCTCATCTATAAAATTATCTGGAGAAGGAAATTACAAACCACTCCAGTACCTTTTGTCAAGGAATCCCAAAATGAGATTATGGAGAGTTGGATATGTTGGAAAAAATGACTGAAGACATTAAAAGAGATTTAGTATATAACTATACCCAGAAATCCATTAGTGGACCATAAGGAATGTAACTTATTACTCTCGGCAGATTGTAAACTGAAAATATCAAATGAATAATTTTTGTCACCTTTAAAAATTACCTAAAAGACATTAATTCTCCAAAGTAATATTTGTATAACCCTGGATTCCAATATCTTTTTCAGCATTCTAATGAAAAGAATATTAAAAAACAAAAAGGGACAGAAAAAGGAAATCTTTTAGAAAAAAACAAACAAAAAATTTTAAATCTGTGTGAGGAAAATTACCTTCCCTCCATTTGATGCTGCAGATGGAGTTCCCAGATGACATATCCTCGTGTCAGCCTGAGTATCCTCTAATATCCCTTGGAGTTAGCCAGAGAATCAATGTACAATGCTATTAGAGAGGGAGGAGCTGGGGGATAAATAAGTCTATAGGAGAAGCACGATAGTTACTCTGCTTCTATGCTTGAACTGACTGTAGACCAGCACTGTTGCAAAAGAGTTTAGGTCACCTAAATGGAGACACCACAACCAGAGTAACGCTTCTTTAAGTGGAGTCAATTTTTCTCCTCTCTAATTTCTCATCTTCTTCTTTCAATTAAAAATAATAACAACATAAAAACCTTGGTCTGTCCCCACAATTTTATATTAACAGATCCTGAGGATGATGATTACATTCCTTAATAGCTACTTTAAACATATAATATTAGGTATAATGCAAAAAACCAAAAACAAAAACATATTCATCATCACATTTCCAAATTTGAATTCATTGCTTTTTTTCTTAAATATTACCTTCCATCTTAGAATCAATACTGTGTATTAGTTCTAAGGCAGAAGAGCAGTAAAGGTAAGGCAAAAGGTCACTTGCCTCCAGTCACAAAGCTTCATGACTAATTTTTGCCTGCTCATTGCTGGGAGTGATTACCATTGGGATGGGATAGAAGAGACACCTCATGTCAGTGAGTTGGGGAAAGGATTGGGTTTAGTAGTGTGGGTTTATGATGATTTTAAGCAACTTATTCCTTCTTGAGTTTAATGAAGCATTGTTTAAAGTCTACATCTTCTTGAAACACTTCATTAAGTGTTTGCTTTGATATATTGGAAAAATATAAATTGTTGGAAAAACAAATAACTGGGTATGAGTAATGGAACGTGTGATCTGGAATTCTAGGACAAGATGACATTTTTATTCTGTTTCTCACAACCTCTCAAACCTCTCCAAAATAGAAATAATGCACCAAAGATAAAGTAATTTCAGCTGTTTCTATGTTTGTTTGTTTGCTTTTAATCCCAAAGAAGGTAAAACAAAATAAAATTAATAAGAAAAATAAGCTTACAAAAAAATAGAAACCTATGTTTGCTGCTCCTGAACTTTCTATACTATGTCCCTTGCTAAGAGCAGGGAACTCATACTAGTGGACCCATGTGTATAACAAAGCCTTATAACAAAGCCGACCCTTGCACTGTGGAGCCAAGATGGCAGAGAAAAGGCAGGAACTTGTTTGATCTCTTCCAAATTCTCCTACAAAGAACTTTAAATTAATATTTCAAAACAAATTCTTCACTTTATTTCCTCCATGAACTTTTCTCCATTTTAAGCAATAAGTATCATCCTAAAATATGATAAACATATTAATATGTATCATTTGTAACACATGAATGACCTATAAAGTTTTCCCTGCCATCTTGGGGAGAAGGGGGTAATGGGAAGGAGAGGGAGAACATGGATTGCAAAATATCAGAAGGCAATTATTTAAAAATATAATGGGTGAATGACATGAATATGAAGAAGGAAACTATAAGTAAATTAGGTGAGCACAGAATAGCATACCTGTAAAATCTCTGGGAAAGAAAATAATTTAAAACCAAGCAAGAGTTAGAAAAAACTACAAAATGTAAAATAAATAATTTTGATTACATTAAATTAAAATGGTTTTGTACAAACAAAATCAATGCAACCAAAATTAGAAGGGAAACAACAAATTAGGAAAAAAAATCTTTATGACAAAAAACTCTGATGATGAAGGTCTAATTACTAAATTTCTTAAGGAGCTAAATCAATTGTACAAAAAATCAAGCCATTCCCCAACTGATAAATGGTCAAGGGTCATGAATAGTTAATTTTCAGATAAAGAAATGAAAACTATCAGTAAACACATGAAAAAAATGTTCTAAATCTCTTGTAATTAGAGAAATGCAAATCAAAACCACTCTGAGGTACCACCTCACAACTAGTAGAATGGCTAACATGACAGCAAAGAAAAGTAATAAATGTTGGGGGGCAATGTGGCAAAATTGGGAGATTAGTGTACTGTTGGTGTAATTGTGAATTGATCCAACCATTCTGGATGGCAATTTGGAACTATGGTCAAAGGGCGCTAAAAGACTGTCTGCCCTTTGATCCAGCCATACAACTGCCGGGTTTATACCCCCAAAGAGATCATAGGGGAAAAGACTTGTACAAAAATATTTATAGCTGCACTCTGTAGTGACAAAATATTGGAAAATGAGGGTATGCTTTTCAATTGGGTAATGATTGAACAAATTTTGATATATGCTGGTGATGGAATACTATTGTGCTCAAAGGAATAATGAACTGAAGGAATTCCATGTGACCTGGAACAAACTCCAGGAATTGATGCAGAGTTAAAAAAGCGGAACAAGGAGAACATTATACACAGAGACTGATACACTGTGGTAAAATAAGATGTAATGGACTTCTCTACTAGCAGCAATGCAATGATCCAGAACAATTCTGAGGAACTTATAAGAAAGAATACTATCTACATTCAGAGGAAGAACTATGGGAGTAGAAACACAGAAGAAAAACAAAGGGTTGAACACAAGGAATGATAGGGAAATTATTGGGGATGTAGACTCTAAATGACCACCCCAGTGCAACTATCAAAAATATGGAAATAGGTATTGATCAATGACATATGTAAAACCCAGTGGAAATGCAAGTTGGCTATGGGTATGGGTGTTTGGGGGGTAGAGAAAGAACATTTATTATGTAACCATGGAAATTTTTTCTAAAAAAATAAAGAAATGAATTAAAAATGTATTGACGTAATCTGTAGAAAAAAGAGAATAAAACTTAAATAAAACCTACCTACCAAAATAATAATAACTTTTTTGCCCAAGAAATGAAGGATGTTAGTAGGAAAGGTCTTTTACCCAAGGATGGGATTAAAGCTAAGACCAGTCATGGCAAGCCAGCACAAAAATTTGTGGTGGTTGAATCAGAAGCAACAGCTTCTCTAATTATCAGCCTGCAGATAGGAAGAGAGTCAGACAACTGATAAGAAAGTGAATACAGGTATCCCTTTGATATCATTGTATGCAGGACTCTATTGTTGGAAATTACTTGCCCATAGAAAGACTAGGGTCATGGTCTTTGGTTGTAATTGCAGGTTGAGGAGGAATACAAGCACATATGCAATTATGGCCATGGGGGCACTAGGACTATGGTCATATTTCTAGAGGAAAAAAGGAGTAATTGTGATCACTCGCATACTAGAAAACAGGCAAGAAGAGTAGTAAACACACTTCACCTTAGCTTACTCCACCTTAAAAGAACAGAAAACTTGTAGAACCCTAGAACTAGCTCAAAACACAGCTAAAAACAACAACTAAAACTTAGGAGAGTACCCTACCACCACCAACATGGGAACAAAACCCAACTTTGATAGCTTTTTAAGTTAAACATCCAGAAATACCTAGAAAAATGAACATGCAACAGCAACAACAATAACAACAAAAGAAAGCCACCAAAGAAAATTATTATGGAGGCAGAGAAGATTAAAACACAAACTTATAAGTCAACAAAGTCAAAATTGCTGTATCCAAAGCTTCAAAGAAAAATATGAATTAGTTGTCAGCCTCAAAAGAATACCTGGAAGAATTTTAAAAGTATTTTAAAAAATCAAATGAGAGAAATAGAGGAAAACATAAATGGGAGTAATGCAAAAAAATCATGGCAGGGGGAAGAGTCAAGAGCTTGATGAAGGTGGATGAAAAATACTGAACCAAAAAAAAAGCCTTAAAATACAGAATATGCCAAATGGTAAAAGAGTCATAAAAATCCACTGAATTGAAGAACTTTCTCAAAAGCATAATTGGCCAAAAAAAGGGGAAAATATACAAAAATTCATCAAAGGCAAAAACATTTCAAACATCAGAATTGACCAGGAAAAAGGATAAACAAAAATTCAATGAAGAAAAGAACTTCTTTAAAAAAATGCAATCAGCCAAATTGAAAAGGAGGTAAAATATTACTGAAGAAAATAATTATTTAAAAATTATAATTGGGTAATTGGAAGCTAATGAATCCATGAGATATCAAGAAATTTAAAAATATTGTAAAAATGAAAAAAAAATAAAAGAAAATATGAAATATCTCACTAGAAAAACAAGCCAGGAAAACAGATTGAAGAGAGGCTATTTTAGAAATTATTGGACCACCTGAAAACCATGATCAAAAAAACTTCTAAAATTCTCTTTCAAGAAATTATCGAAGAACACTTTCCTGATATATTAAAGAATTCAGAGGGTAAAATAGAAATTGAAAGAATCCATTATCATCTCTTGAAAGAGATGTCAAAATGAAAAACTCAGAAATATTAAAATGAAATTTCAGGTGTGGCAGGCCAAGGATAAAATATTGGAAATATTGTCTATTATGACAGAAAAGGAAACTAAGGAATGTATGAGAGGATGTGGGAAAATTTAGATACTAATATAGTATTGATGGAGTTTTGAACTGGTTCAATCATCCTAGAGAGCAAGTTAGCACTATGTGCAAAGGGCTATAAAACTGTGCATATCTTTGACTTAGCAGTACTACTATTAGTTCTGTATCCCAAAGAGAATTTTTTTTTAAAAATTCAACCTATTTAGGCAAAAATATTTATAGCAGCTCTTTTTCTGGTGGCAAAAAATTAGAAAGTGAAGATATTGTCATCAGTTGGGGAATGGCTAAACAAATAATGATATATTGAGCTGAATAATGTCAGAAAACCTGGACAAACTTATCTGAACTGATGTAGACTAAAGTGAGCCAAACCAAAAGGATATTGTACATAGTTATAGCAATAGTATAAAATGAAAAACTGTGAATGACTTGGCTATTCTCAGCAATGCAATGATTTAAGAAAATCCCAAAGGACTAATGATGTAAAATGACAACAGCTTCTAGAGAAAGAACTGAAAGAATCTAAATCCAGACCAAAACATATTATATTTTACTTTCTTAATTTTTTTGTTTTTCTTCCACGAAAGGACCAATAAGGCAAAATGTTATTCCTGATTATACACACAAAAAATGTATATCAGATTATTTACTAACTCAGGGAAGGTAGAGGGGAGGGAAGGAATAAAGGACCCATTAAATTTAATTTGATTTGAGGAACACTCACACACACACACACAAACACATACACACACACACACACACACACACACACACACACACACACCCCTCTCCCTCTTTTCAGTACTGTAAGTTGCTTGTATAGGCAAAGAAGTTTTCCGATATCATAACAATCATCTTGGCCTCAATCCTTCAAGAGCAAAAACCTATTGGGGTTTTCAGTCTGTAAGCCCCAGAAATACAAAGTTCTGATATACCATTGCTGTGAAAAGTAGAATCTGAAATGTTAGTGCCTTACCAAAGAAGTAGGAAACATAAAGGGAATAGAACAGGTCACCAAAATGGGACACCATGTATGTGTGGATTTATTCAACATTCCATCAAGTCCTAGGAAAAGGTCATGGTATCTAACTTGGGCCAGTAATGACCACCCAAAAGTCAGATGAGGCAGCTACCTGGACTGATAAATTGAATTTCCAAGTGTTGAAGGAGACTGAGGCCCTCTGAGACCCAACCCCCACCCCCACCTGTATAAGAAACAGACATCAGAGGGAAGGGAATCAGAAAATGATTTACAAAAAAAAATAAGAAGGAAAAAAAGACTGAAAATACCAAAGGAATCAGAAAAGCTTTAAACATGAACAGGTAATTCAACAGGAAAATCAGTAACTATAGGAGGAAATATGGTCTTTCGATCTAGTTAATGAGCTCAGGAATCGATGTATAAATACTGCAAGATTCAGAGGGCTCTGTGGAATTTGAGGAAAACATGAAACTATATTACACTGTTCCTGAGTGGTTTAAAAGAAAAAAAATAAAATTGTGAGAGCAGAATATATATCATATACAGTAAAAATTATGAGTAGAATAGAAAAAAAAAGTTTGCATTTGCAATAGCAGGTCTTACCAAAGTAACAAGTAAGAAAAATAGTTTGGGAATGCAAATACACAGAAAAGAAGGACAATTCAGTAAAAGAGAAGTAAAAAAGAAAAGAAAATATGCTTATTATGCAAGCAAAATACACAGATCATGAAGACAGGATGTGAGAATCATAGGTCTCACAGGACAGAATAGAACAACAACAACAACAAAAAATCCTTAACACAGTATGAAGAAAATAATAGAAGTGAACTTCTCAGAACTTCTGAACAAAAAAATGAAATTCCAATTGAAAGAATTCACAGATCATCTTGACGAAACAAACAGTAACAATAACAGAAAAAGTAATGTGTAGTCTTCAAACTCCAAGATATATAGTAGTTAAATTTAACAATTCCATTCAGAAACAATGTCTGCAAGCCATCAAGAGAAAGATCTTTAAATACAAAGGAAAGGTCATTTGACTTAATACAAGACAATTCTGGGGACACAACAGTAAAAACATAGGATGATCAACTATGAATGACAAATATTATCAGCAATGCAAAGATCAAAGACAACTTTAAGGGACTCATCTTGAAAAAGGTTATCTAGCTCTGTAGAATGAACTGATGGAGTGTGAATGCAGATTAAAGCTTACCATTCTCCACTTTATTCCCTTCATGAATTTTTCTCTAGTAAAAGTGATATGTGTCTTCTTTCACCACGTGACAAATTTGGAAATATTTATTATATGGTTACACATGTACAATCTGTATCATATTACCTGCCATCTTGCAAAAGGGAGGAGCAAGAAAGGGAGAAAACATAGTTTATCAAATTACAGAAAACAATTATTAAAATTGTATTAACATTTAATCTGGAAAGCAATATAAAATTAAATTTAAAAAAAAGATGATTCTGTGCCCATTAGAAAAAGGAGAAAATAGAAAAACTGGAGCACAGGATTCAGTGCAGGTCGTTTATTCTATAAATCTGAGCTTAACCATATGGGACAAAAGATGGATATTCAATTAGAGTTTAGAATATTTATAGAAACAAAGCCAGAACTGAAAACTTATTTGCTTCTCAAATACCCTAAACAACAGAAATTGAGGAATAGTGAAGAAATGAAGATAGTAACAGCATCTTTCTAAATATACACAAGGAGACAGAGGTGTAAGTGACAAAGGTAACAGTGAAGAAGCAGACAGGGGTCATTTTGGGCAGGACCTGGCAACACTCTGCCTACAAATAAATGCTTCTTTTCTGCAATTACATTACACCTGGGGAGCACATTAATTGGGGAGAGAAGCAGTGGGCACAAAGAGTAATGAGTCAGGCCTCAGGTTCAAATCTGAAGCTAACATTTAGAGGAAGGTGATTTCTGTGGTCTCAGAAAGAGAAAAAGTCTAAAGAGGAATTGCTGAGGCGGAGGGACTAGAAAGTTTGAAAAAATGGGGAAAAGAAGGAGGTCTTACTTTGGAGGTAGAAAAGAGTTCCACTGATGAATGTTCCTATGGGTAAAAGGAGATAAAGACCTTATACCAAATGAACATGGGGTTATTACACTTGGAAAATCTACTTGTCCTGAGAGAAAGGAGTTGGGATGCCTGGGGGAAACTTGCTCCTGGAGGAATGGGAGAGCATATATAAAGGGAGGCGATCTTCAAGCAAATGTAGAAGGACAAAAAAAAATATCATGAAGAAAGAGTATAGATGGATTAGGGGTAAAGCACAAGGGTCCTCGAGAGGTTCAGAGTTCTTTCTGACACCTGAAACAATTGGTCTTGTTCTAGGTGAGAGATATAATGAAAAAAATGGAATTCATGATGTAAGACGAACAAGACAGTAAAAAAACAAAGGATGACTTGTGGAACATCAGATTTTGGATTTCATTTGCAATTATACTGGTACTAAATTCTAGAAAAGAGAGTCAAAAACATCTTTCTGAAACATGGAGAAAAATTTAGGTTTCAAAACAAGCATATGTAGATTTTATTATAATAACAGTTCCATCTTTCATCTTTTCTTATTGCTATACCATTTAAGGCTATTTGCTGCCAAAAGTATAGAAATAACTGTGTATTGAGAATGAAAAGAATTGTGCCTAAGAAATAATTTTGCTGCTTACTAACTTGTTGACTTAGAACAAGCTGCTTGATCTCTCTTTTAAACAAGTCTATATCAGGAGCTAATAAATGATGGGGACCTTGCAGGATATGTTCAGAGCTGGCAGAATTCTTATTCTATTCTAGATGACATCTTAGATCCATTCCAAATCTGAGGATATATGTATATATATATATATATATATATATATATATATATATATATATATATATATATATATATATA
>NC_058131.1:491262883-491311626 GCF_016433145.1 Gracilinanus agilis
CCTTTTTTTTTTTTTTTTGATGCAACTGAATGACACTTTCTCATGGAATCTGAACATGCTCTACTGATTTAAATTCAGAGAATGAGGTTAGGTTGTGATTATTATGTAACTGATAATGAACCTCCCCTTCTTTTGGTCTACAAAGAATACTGCTGGTTACTCTCCTCTCCTCTCCTCTCCTCTCCTCTCCTCTCCTCTCCTCTCCTCTCCTCCTCTCCTCTCCTTTTGTCTCCTCTGCTCAGAGTTAACATTTATATATTGCCTACTTCATACCAGATACTGCACCAAAGCCTGTTAAGAGTGCAAGTAAGTGGCTGAGATTTCTCCTCCTACTAAATAATTCAGATTCTTTTCAGAATTGCCAGTTTTGAAATGTTGTATTCAGAAAAAGCAATCTAGTCATGAGAGATTTTGTCTGATTCTGTATTGTGTTCAAATCCTATCTCCTTGCAGCTGACAAAAGCAAAAAAAAACTGGAAACAACCAACTTGGTACCAATGTCCGCAGTGGTACAAAAGCACGCATCATTTGTATTATCTGTATTATAAGATACACTATAGGGCTACTAGAGGGTTCTTTTGGTTAATGGAAGAGCTTTCTATGGCCATGAATTAAGATATTTCCAACAATAAGTGAAAATGAAGATAAGAAATGTAGATGTTTCCTGGGAGGTTTAAAAGCCCCAGATAACACATTGCAGGATAGAAAGCATGAAAACTAAAGTAATAATAAAAATAATAACAGATTTAAGTAGATTTAAAAAGTGAAATGCAGCATTTTATTTTCTATCCTAGGTAGGAATGAAATGAAAAATAAAGAAATACATACTATAATAGTAGCCTAATTGAGTTTAACTGAGGTGGGATGTCCCATATCAGCCTAGTCAGCATTGCTAATCAGGTAAAATGTGTTTGTTTTTCCCACAGATAGACTTTTCATCTCAAGAATATATTTTTTCAGGCAAAATGGCAAAAAACCCCAAACAAACAAGTAAACAAAAACAACCCCAAAATTGAGAAGGAAAAAGTTAGGGGAATATGAGACCAGATTTTATCTATCCACTCAGAAGAAGCCCTTATAAAATCTAACATTTTGCCCCTCTCTCTCTCCTTTTTTCTTCTTACTTAATTGTAAAACAGTTCCATGTTACCTGCAATAGTGATTCCTTTGTGTTCAAGGATGGGACAAATTCTTACTTCCCCCTCCACTTTATTTATGTACACACACATAAACAAACATATCAATACATATATGTATATAATATTTATATACAAAATTTCACTTCCAATGATCTCCTAGCCTTAAACCAATTCTTGAAAAAAACATAAATATGTATAGACATCTCTGTGTGTATTCTGTCCTTCCCTTAATCTATTCTGTAAACTGATAGTTGATATGGAATATTATAGATTACTTTGCAGGACAATAATTGTGCATAAATAGTGCCATGCCTTTCATATACCAATAAAAAGTGAAACCAAGGAGAAAGGCCACAGTTTCAGGGTAGTTGTATGTATGTATCCTCTAAATAAGGCAAACATGTCAGGGTCCATCCTTAGGATATTCAGAAGCTTTAATTCCCCTTCAGAGACTTCTTTTATCAAGCCTGATTATAAGGCCTGGTTCCTGTCATCTCTATAGGCAATATTTTTTTTTTATAAAAGATGAGGGAGTTGCCATCTGTTCCACAGCAAATCAAGGTCTCTGTCTTGACTCCCTTCAGTTTGCCAAGATAATACTTTGCCTTTGCAGTCCTTTCCTTGGATTTTTATTTTTTTGCTCTGGGGGCACACTTTTTTGTTATTTATTCCTCTTTCTTAAAAAGCTGGTTTTCTGCCAATAGGTTAACAGTATGGCCTTATACTCCAAATGTCTTATATCTAATAGGGTATTAATATACTCTAAGAGGCCTGTTTTCCCTGTGATCTGTGTAAGGTTGCCATTAATGTTAATGGGAGTTAAGTGATCATCAAAGAGACAATAGACCCCTTGGTGTGAGTGGAAGCAACTTAATTTACAACTTGTCAAAACAAGGCATCTTAAAAGTGACTTTAAAATAGACTTCATGGGGTTTCATGAATATCCTTTCTCAATGACATAGAAGCAAAAAAAAAAAAGATGCTTAATTTATGAGTCAGATCTTGGTTTTCTTGTACTACTATTGCCACAAATTCTATCTGATCTATCAAAGTAGAGCTAACTTTAATTTCCTACCACCACACATTTGTACCTTTCATTAGCCCTTTAAATTCTACCTGATTTTTAATTTGATACTGGTGAAGAAAAAGGCATAGTCATGGTTAAATGAAGTTTTCTGCTGTCACACAAACCTTTCTGATGATGACAAAAAAGTGTTAATAATAAAAAAGTTGATAGACATTCAGGAAGATATGTTTTTATTTAATAAACTATTGATTTGTCAGATCAATGCTATGACAAAATTGTGTCATGAGGGAAAAGGTTCTTCGTTATTAAACTGAGGAAACAGAGTTGCTGTCTATTTTTATTATTTCAATCCTTTTTTGCCCTCTTTGATTGGAAAGGTAGAAGCTATAGAGACATTAATGGGGAAGAAACCTTTACCTAAATGCTTTCCTCTCCTTTCCTCCTCCCTCTTCAGCTCTGCAGCTCATTGAGACCTTGAACAGTTTATAAGAAGATGAGCTATTCCTTTATAGAGATCCCTTAAATAGGCCTAATTGACACAATTCTTTTTCTGGGTATTTTTTTCTTTAGCTGACATCCTGTCTTTGACATTTTTATTTAACTCAGTGTTATCCTGAATTGTAAAATCAGAGAATAGCTTGTGGATTGTATGGATCGGATATAAAATAGCAAAGTTATACAGAGGAATGAAAAGTATGAAGCCATTCTTGGCAATGGCCAGAATAAAAACCATGGAAAGCTGATTTTTAGAAAAATTCTTTAAGCCATGGATATACTCATATAGAATTATGACCAGAAATTATTGCCACCCACTTTGTATTTTGTTTATTTATGCAAAATAGCTTGTGAAATATGTCTTTAAAAAGTCCTATGTCTAAATTAAGCTACTAACTTTTTTATTTTTCAGTGACCTCATACATGGTGAAAAGTGAACAGATATTGAACTTGATGTATGTGTGTCAGTGTGTGGCCATTTATTCTATAAAATATATATATTTTATTCAATAGTTCTAGTTTACAGGAACTCATATTTTCAAACTTAAAATGACCTCTGATTCGCTTATTTTATATGAAACTGAGGCTGATAGAAACTAGTGATTTGACCAATATCATACAAGTGAGATTAGATTTAAAACTCTGACTCCAAATTCACTAAATTTTAATCTGATTAACTGGTCAAGTCAACTAAGGGTGTTTTTTTAATCAGCTGATAAATTTAAGAGCTTTTTATGGATTTTGTCAAAGCTAAACTTGAAGATATAGTATATCATTAACCATGTCTTGATGGTTAATATATTACTTCATGTGGGGCACTAGATTATTGGATTGAAATTACAAATTATCTTAAGAAATAATTTTTGTATTCAAGCTATAAATAATCTGGTTGGGGAAGCAGGATAGAAGAAAAACAAAAGAACAACAATAATGGCTAATGATAGCTGTCAATACTTGATGGCAGTTATAGTAGATAGTGACTACTGACCTCAGAATCAGTAAAATTGAAGTTAAAATCCTACCTGTGATACTATGTTATTCTGATTGTCAATTAAACACCATGTACAATTAAACCCTATAAATTAGGTACTTCCTTACCTATTAAGTCATAGATAGGTCATAATCTGTTCTGGCAGAAATCTTTCTATTCACTTCCTAAGCCTGATGAAATCATAGATCTATGCTACATGAGATATATATACAGTATAAATGAAAGGGGAATTAGTTGGCTCTAAATCTGTCACATAATTCTTACATATGGATGTAAAACATGAATTAAGACTTAAGGGGAATCGTTAACCCTGAGTTTCTTTAGGAAAGAGATCCTAAACTGTGGAAATAAATGAAAATATAACAGAAAAATGACTGTCCAAGGATATTTAACCTGTGTTTAAGATCTTACCAAAAACATATTCAAGTTACCCTTTTTTACCTATTTTTTACTTTATAATCTTATACATCTTATTCATTTAAAAATATTACTCTGGGACTTCTGGGCTAGGATGGTCAAAGAGTAGAAGCAAGAGGCTTCTTCTCCTCACCACCAACTGATATAAATCACATCAAAAGGACAAAAATCAAAATCAGATAAGTGAAGGGATTCTACCATAGGGCACAGCCTTGAAGGTAGGCAGGGTTTGGGCATTTCCACTCTATAAGGGGGTAAAATTATACCTACCAAAGCAGGAGAAAATAACCCCTCCCCCACTCCACCTGTGGCACCAGAGTCAGAGTAAGCAAAGGACAATCTCTAGGTTCTCAGTGGGCTGGCTGAGGACAACACAGACTTACTCCTGAAAGCAGCAAGACTTGGGACACCAGGAGACTATGGAATGCAGAGTGAGGGCACAGAGATAGGGCAGCAAGGGGCTGCCCACAGCACATATTGCAGAGACTGAAAAATAGACTCAGGGTAAAAAGCATTCTGTAACTAGATACAAAGAGACCTGCCTTTCCTCTTCTCTCAGATTTTTGACTGAGAAGAGAAGAAAAACTAGCACAACAATGGCCAGCAACACCCAAGAACTACAATCTACAGAAACAAAAAAAAATAAGAAAACAAAACTTTGACCCTGGAAAATTTCTATGGCGAAAACAACAGTCTACAGAAGAGACAGCATAGGGTGACAAACAAGCAAACACATCCAAACTCCAAAAAAAAAATGAAAATTGTTCACATTCTCTCTAGGAAATTGGAATGGAGATAGGGAACCAAGTAAGAAAGATAGAACAAACTTGGCAAGAAAAGTGGGAAATAACTCAAAAAGAAAATAATAGTTTAAAAGACAGAATCTCCCACTTGGTAAAAGAAGCCCAGAAGCCAAATGAAATGATGAACTAATTGTAGACCAGAATTGACATGCTGAATGTCCTGAAAAGCAAGGTAGACTAAAATGAAAAGGAAAATCAAAAGTTATTAGCTGAAAACCAATCTATAAAGACTAGAATTAGGTAAGTAGAAGCTAATAATCTCACAAGACAGCAAGAATTAATAAAGCAAAGTCAAAAGAATGACAAATTAGAAGGAAACATTAAATATCTCATTGAGAAGATGATAGCTTGGAAAACCATTTCAGAAGAGACAATTTGAGAACCAGAGGCTTACCAAAAAAAATCTAGAAATAAACAGAAATCTTGACATCATACTACAAGAAATTATCCAAGAAAACTGCCCTGATATTACTGAACAAGAGGGCAAAATAGACATTGAAAGAGTACGGAGTTCACTGTCTATATTAAATCCTCAAAAGACAACCCACAGCAATGTAACTGCCAAATTCAAGAGCTTCCACTAAGGAGAAAATATTTCAAGAAGCCAGAAAAGACAATTCAAGGAGCACCAATCAGTATTATGCAGGATCTGGACGTCTCCACACTAAAGGACTACAAGGCTTGGAATATGATATTCAGAAAGGCAAGAGAACTGGGTCTATAACAAAGGATCACCTACCCATAAAAACTGACTATAGACTTCCTGGAGAAAGCAAGGACATTTAAGAAAATAAATTACCAGGTATGTTTTTACTGATTTAGAAAAAAAATTATAACAATATTCATTTGGAAAAACAAAAGATCAAGAATATCAAGGGAAATAATGAAAAATAAATTTGAAGGATGAGGGCCTAGCAGTACCAGATCTTAAATTGTACTATAAAGCAGTCGTCATCAAAACATTATGCTACTGGCTAAGAGATAGGGGTGAGGATCAGTGGAATAGACTTGGGATAAATGACCTCAGCTAGATAGTGTATGATAAATCCAAAGATCCCAGCTTTTGTGACAAAAACCCATTATTTGACAAAAACTGCTGGGAAACATAGAAAATATTATGGGAGAGATTAGGTTTAATCAAAATTTCACATCCTATAACAAGATACATTTGGAGTGGATGAATGACTAAAATATAAAGAAGGAAGGTATAAGTAATTTATGTGAACACAGAATAGTTTTCCTGTCAGATCTATGGGAAAGGAAAAATTTTAAGACCAAATAAGAAATAGAGAATATTACGAAATGTAAAATGAATAATTTTGGCTACATTAAATTAAAAAAGTGTCTGTATAAACTATAAAAATACAACCAAAATTAGAAGGGAAGCATCAAATTGGGAAAAAAATCTTTATAGCAAAAAACCTCTGACAAAATAGATTACTCAAATGGATAAAGAGCTAAATCATTTGTACAAAAAATCAAGCCATTGTCCATTTTATAAATGGGCAAGGGACATGAATAGGTAATTACCAGATAAAGAAATCAAAACCATCAATAAGCACATGAAAAAATGTTCTAAGTCTCTTATAATCAGAGAAATGTAAATCAAAACAAATCTGAGGTACCACCTCACACCTAACAGACTGGCTAATATGACAGCAAAGTTAAATTATAAATGTTGGAGAGGATGTGGTAAAATTGGGATATCAATATACTGCTGGTGGAGTTGTGAATTGATCCAACCTTTCTGGAAGGCAATTTTGAACTATGCCCAAAAGACTTAAAATACTCCCTGCACTTTGATCCAACTATACCACTGCTGGGTTTATACCCCAAAGTGATAATTAGGAAAAATGCCTATACAAAAATATTTATAGCCATGCTCTTTGTGATGGCAAAAAATTGGAAAATGAGGGGATGCCCTTCGATTGGGGAATGCCTGAAGAAGTTGTGGTATCTGTTGGTGATGGAATACTACTGTGCTCAAAGGAATAATGAACTGGAGGAATTCCATGTGAAATGGAATGGCCTCCAGGAATTGGTGCAGAGTGAAAGGACCAGAACCAGGAGAACATTATACACAGAGACAGATACATTATGGTAAAATCAAATGTAATGGACTTTTCTACTAACTTCAATGCAATGATCCAAGACATTTCTGAGGGACTTATGAGAAAGAATGCTATCCACATCCAGAAAAAGAACTGTGGGAACGGAAACACAGAAGAAAAACAACTGCTTGATAGTGTGGGTCAATGGTTATATGATTGAGGATGTAGACTCTAAGAGATCTCCCTAATGTAAATATTTATAATATGGAAATAGGTCTTGATCAATGACACATGTAAAACCCAGTGGAATTGCTCATTGGCTAAAGGAGGGGGGGGTGGCAGGAAGGGAGGGAAAAAATATGAATCATGTAACCATGGGAAAATAAATAAACAAATAAAAGAACACACAAATAAATAAACAAATAAACTTAAAAAATATTACTCTGAACAATCTTTACATTATTCTATGTTTCATAAATGTATTCATCAAACACACACACTAACATACAGAAATTTAAAACTTTTATTCTAAATCCTTTTATTTATAAAATAAGCAAATGACCTGATAATACATTTGTAAGGTTCCCAAATATATCATTTCAATCCTATGATTATCTATCTTGTCATGAATTAGAAATAAAGTATAAACAAGAGCATAAAAAATTAAATAACTCCTAGTATATAAACAATCTTCCTCTTTTATTTATTTCTTCATTCATTCAGTCATTTGTTTGTTTGATTATTTACTTATTTTTAGAGGAACCATTCAGAAAAACCCCGTTGTGCTCAACTCACTCATTAAAATAATTGAATTCAAAAATTTCAGTCAAAATATTTTTCAAAATCATAAAGTTTCCAGATTAAAGAGGTGGAGGTGATATAAAAGACCCCCAAGTACTATTTCTCCATTTTATAAAAGGGAAACCAAGGGACATAATGGCTAATTATATTTTCCTAAACTTACCATGTCTACTACACCTTATTCAGTCTTCTTCACATTACTCATAATTCTCTCTCTCTCATGAGGCCTAAGTAACTTGAATATTCACTATATTTGCCACTATTCAGTTGGTTGAATTTATTTGGTATAGATGCAACTTCAGTTTCATAGGTATTAATATGCCACAATTGTCCTCTTGTTGTACCTTCTCAGAAAAAAAAGTAACCTACTTAGTCATCTGTGCTTTTGTTGTAACTCCTCATATTAATACTCTTTTTTTTAAAAAGAAAACTGCTATATTCTTATTAAATACATTATATACAAACCAAGAAGCAGAAAGGCTTTTGCCACCCCACAGTGGTAATGCTGCAGTAATTTGGTGCTTATTACTACAACTGAAAATAAGAACGTGCTCAGGAGTAAAGAGGATTCTGACATTTTAAATATCCAGAAGATGACAGTTAGTTTCATCCTCTTTTGGCTAGGGGAATGTAGCATGGTGTCAGCATAAGAGATCAAAAGCAGTAGGAGAGGTATCCAGAAATAAATGCATCCAATTATTTTGTTATTAAGATTTTATTGTCTGAGCAGGGAGGAAAGAGGAAAAGTGGCTAATAAAACAGAACTGATGTTAATTCCGATGCAGCACTTTCATGGCTCTGGATAAATATCCATGGGAAATAAATACAAACAAGAGACAACAAGCTAAGAAATCTGTTCATTTGGTTCCTAAATATGGGAAATATATTGGAGGATGTAGGAGCATTTGAACTTAATTAAAATCATTAATAATATAATTAATGGAATTTTGAATGTGTCTATCACTAGACATTAATTATCTTGTAGCCATTGGAACAACATAATGATAGCATCATTCTTTGTGATTAGTGTACAACGTGCTTTCTCTGGAATATGAATACTGTCAAATGAAGATAAATTAGTTCCCAAACTAAATGTTTATCCAACAAAGAAGTAGTTTCATTATTAGAGTTGCAAGGGCTTATTGGAGAGAAAATTTTTCAGTTAGCAAATTTTCTTCATGATCTAAAGTTAGTTAAGATCATAAGAATTCTAGGAAGAGATGAATAAACTCAACAGGAAAATAAATAAATGGAAAAAATTTGGAGTAGGGAAAAATCTCAATCTTAAAATAGATAAGTCAAAAAGACAAAAATAAAATGTCTATGATGAAAACATTTTATATTACAGTAGTAGCTGATATCTGCCAAAACATCAGGAAACTTGACAGTAGATGGAAACATGTTACTAACACTTTTCTCTCTTCATAATGCATTTTTCTCTCATTCAATAACACACACACACACACATACACACACACACACATGCATGCACATTTTCTTGTGCTATTTTACCTATTCCAGAGACAGAAATAATCATTTCATGTTTTAATGATAGTTCTGTTTTGTAGTTTCAAAGTTTTGTTTTGTTTTTAATAAATAAAATTGTGTAAAGCATTTTACTCTTTTAAGCATTTGGATTTGAGATATTGATGGCTAGCTGAGCTACTCTCTCAACAATGACTTTCCCATTCTTAGAGTAAAGATTGTGAGCAATCTCAGCACATTAAAATTGTTGCAAATCCAGAGCACTTCCAGCTTTTTGACATTATGCAGAAAAACCTTTCTCAATCCACTGGGAAACATGTAGTTTTCCTTCTTATTTCTTCCATAACCAATGGCAGGCATCAAGATCTGGCTCTTGAATTGTCTTTGTACTCTGTTATTAGTGCCTCTGGTTTATGTCAGTTTCTCTTGATTTTGACTTGTTTCATGGTTATTAGGTGAACTTCTTGGTCCTCTTGGCATGTATGACCCCTCCACAGAAAAGTTGAGGGAGAGAGCTTAAATGATAGTTCTTTACAAAGTAATTTTAAATTCATGTGCTAAATTGGGAAAGAACCATATCTTAAATACAGAATAGGTTTTCATCCCTTCTAAACCAATGAATGGTTGTTTGATCTGTGCATCAATTAACTTCTACAGACTTTAATTTCTGTGTGTGTTATAACTGTTGGACCAGATGAAATCTAAGTTTTCTGATTTTTCAGACCTTTATGACAATTCTTTAATTTTTTATTTCTATTTTATTTTCTTGTACATTCATCATCTCTAAAAATGAGGAAAAGAGTATAACTTAAATCCCAGTGTTGTAATAAGGTTAGAATGAGTTTATACTTATAAAATGCTTTGTAAACCTTAAAGTGTTATATAAATATGATTATTGTCATCTTTATTGTTGATTATTTTATTGATGATGACAATGTCTTTATTTTTACATCATGTTCATTTATGTATATATGCTGTCCCATCTCTCCCTTCAGTAGTCAGCCTTTCCTTATTCAAAAAAAAGTCTAGGAAGACATAACTACAATCTGATTGTAGAAAAGGATTTAATATCCATGTCCATCAGACCCTACTTCTTGGTGGAAATCAATCTACTACTGAGAACTTATTAATCCTGTCATCTGTCAGGCACTATGTTGTTAACATGAAGTGTCTCTATTCTCAAGAATACATTATATTCAAGGTTAGTACTAATAATCACACAACATTAGTGAACTCTTTGTTTACATTTTTAGAGTTGGGCTTAGTACTTTCCTTTGTTATTATTTCAGTTAATACAAGCCATCCTATGGTTCCCTAATTCCTTATACTCTAAGTTTGTTTCATTTTGAAGGACACAGTAGTATTCTAGTATATGTTCATTATGTTTACACGCCCATAGGAACTGCTTTTTCATTTTTGTTATTATTTTAATGGTTGTTTTCATAAGTAGTCCTGCTAATGTTTTTTTTTTAAATTTTAAACCTTTAACTTCTGTGTATTGACTTATAGGTGGAAGAGTGGTAAGGGTAGGCAATGGGGGTCAAGTGACTTGCCCAGGGTCACACAGCTGGGAAGTGTCTGAGGCCGGATTTGAACCTAGGACCTCCCGTCTCTAGGCATGGCTCTCAATCCACTGAGCTACCCAGCTGCCCCCCTAATATTTTTTTTAAATATAATAAGGACCTTCTTTCTTTCTTTTACTTTCTTAAGCATAGATGTCTAACAGTAAAATGTTTAGGTATAAGTGCATGATTAGCTTTTTGTATAATTAATAATATGAATAATATTTATTTTTTTGTCCTTTTCATTATAAGAAATGATGTTGAGTAGGCAAATGTCTAGTACAAGGGCCAACAAGTGACACTGAGCCAGAAAAAACATAAAGATGAACTTAAAAAGGAGTAAAGCACCTCAGGCACAAAAATACATAAAATCATGAAGGAAATGAAATATGTTGGAGGCAGTTAGGTGGCACAATTGACAATGTGTTAGACAGTAAAATGAGTTCAAGTTCAGTATCAGATGCTTTCTAGGTATGAGATTCTGGCCAAGTTAATTAAGCTTTTTTTTTTTTTTGTCCTTAGTCTTCTCACATGTAAAATAGAGAAGAGAACCTACCCTTTATGATCCTGGAAAGATTAAAAAGTGCTATTATTTGTAAAATTATTTACAACAATTAAATTATTATATAAAATTATATCATCATCATCATCATCATCATTATCAATATTTTGGATGTGCACATCCATATTTTCCTTGGAAATCTAACGTGAGTAACATGAATTTCAGTCATGCAATGTCTTGTTTTTGAGGGTATTAGATTGTCAGAAACTAGATGGTGGAGTACAGCCTGGACCAAGCTGGACTCTTTCAACATGCTCCAATAAATAATTTTAAAATAATGTCTCAAATCAAATTTTGGAACAACAGAGTCAACAAAAAGTCAGAGGAAAACATTTTTTCAGCCTAAAGCCACTTAGGAAGTCTACAGGAAAGGTAATAAGAGAATGGGAAGAGGCCCAGAGCACAAGTGGAGCACCAGTGGTGGGGCTTGGAGGTAGCCAACGACAGCAGCATTAGGAGCTCTGGGAACTGTCAGCTCAGAACTGGTACATGGGTCAGACAATTAATCAGAAAGTGATTGCAGAATACTCTTTTCTGGCACTGGGCACACTTGGCCCTGAGTAGCAACTGCGGGTTTTAAAGTATTGTGACTGGGGGAACTGCATCCCCCAGCATGCCCCAGGGGTCCCTCCCCCTACTTCCTGGGATTGGCCTTAAATGGACCAATCCTGTGCTGGGAGTGGACCACACCCCCTCTTTCCTCACGTGGGATTGGTCCTGAATTGGACTGATCCCATGCTAGGGAGGGGCCAGGCCCCCCTACTTCCAGGACAGGATTGGCTTATAAAAGGCCCAATCTCGTGCCTAAGAGGGAACTGGGAACCAAACTTGATTCAAAGGTGAGAGAGGTAGTTAATTTCAGACGGGGGAAACTCCGGTTGCCTTTTTAATAACGTTTAAAATAGGATCAAAGGATAGCTTTTTTTTTTTTTTTCTTTTAGCATCTTCAAAACTCTGTTGCCAATAAGCGGTACCAAGTTGTGGCTACAGGGAGGAAAGGAATGCTTATGATAAGGGAGCCGGTGCACTTTTCACTGTTCTTGGGCCAAGAGGAGCATTAGTAGAGCTACAAGGGATCAGATGCTTTTTCTGGGTAAAGACCGGAGTGTAGACCAAGAGAGCTGTGTCCACACCTCTCCCAGCATTCCCCTGCCCTGGAAAGACTAAAAACTTGGAAATGCTAACACTGGTTTTGGAAATGGCAGCCCCCGAAACCATGAAACTTGACAGGGCCTTCCAACCTCCAGCTGAGTAGAGCTCAACTGTAACATAATTTTCAAAGTAAATAAATAGGCTAGGAAAATAAACAAACAACAACAACAAAATACTTGATGATAAAAAGCTACCACAATAGCGGGTAAGAACATAAACCTAAAAGATAATGTTAAAAGAGTTATAAAAAAGCCTCAAAGAAAAATGCAAGTTTGATCCAAGCCCAGGAAAAAATTCTGAAAGAATTAAAGAAAGTCAATTATTATTTTTATGTTTTGTGATAGTCCAAGAAACTTAGACCTGCTAGTTTCCCCAATCTTTAAGTAGAAGGATTCTTTTTGTGCTTGACTTCATTCCATAATCATATCAGAATTCATTCCAGAGTTCTACATAATGCTCTAGAAATCCCTTCATATTTGGTCCATATGCTCTTATTAAATATATAATTGGGATGGGAGGAGTTAGGGTCTACCAACATACTAGAGATCTGCCTCAATATTGTATATGTTTGTGTTATTTATTCATGTATATATGATATATGTGTACATGTATGTCTGTGTGCATATACCTATAAAGATATACATGTGTACATGTATGTGTGTATATTTTCCACTGTATGGAAAATGTAATTTATATTACAACACAAATGGTGGTACTATTGATATTTCAATGCATGTTTCTGATGCTAAATATATAAGCAGAGTAGTCAAGGTACCATATCACAAAACCTAACTGATAAAATCTAGCTACTTTATCCATCTTTGTTTGGCTATAATCATTTCTACTTTCCAATTCAGCACAATTCTCTGAGATGTCAGAGTTTAAATATAGTGGCTTCACTATATTTGATGGAAGGAAATGGAGAATATTTATATATGTATATATTTTTCTAGATTACATCAATAAAATGTTTAATATTCACTTTTTGATATTTTATAATCTGTTTTCTCCAACCCTCTTACTCCTTCAGCCGCCCAAGAAGTCAGTTATATGATATAGATTGCATATATTTTATCATATAATACATATGCAATTTTTGTCATTTTGTGAAATGATCCATATTGCTTACACTAGAACAATCCATGTAGGAAATGAAGACAAAAATGGTATGCTTCTATAGAGATGGATACTCTTTTTCATCATGAATCTCATGGAATTATCCTGAATCCTTTCCTTGTTGATAATAATTAAATCATTTACAATTATAGCCCCCCCTCTCTCTCTCCCTCTGTCTCTCTCTCTCTCTGTCTTCCCCCTATACCTCCCTGAGACAGTAAGTAATCAGATATATTATACGTTTCATGCAATGCATATTTCCGTATTCCTCATGCTCTCTCACTGTTTTATGAGACAATACTATTCTTAATCATCTAATACCATTATAAACTCAAATGATAATACTGCAATAGTTTATAGGTTAGTTTATATTCTAATCTTATATTGCTCATGGATTTCATACGTATATACTTTTAAAAACTGTTTTTTTTTACAGGTTCATTTCTGGGTTCTTTTGATCTCATCTTTGTGGCTACTGATTTACACTGTTTATGTATGCTTCTTTAGGCAATCTATTTCCCATTATTTGGAATCAATAGTTTGTTTAAATATAACATTTTGAGTTCCCTTAATTCTGTGTAATAGCTTTTCACTTTTTTTCTTTCTTTAATTTGGTATTGATTTTTGTCTTTGCTCTAACAAGTTGATGATCTGTACACAAAGAGATATTTGGGAAATAAATCCCATATCTATTATTAAAATTTTTAATCACTTTCATGTTTTTATTATTTTTGTGATTATAATGTCTAGTATCTCTCAATTCTTTAACTGAATAAGAAATGGACATGATATATAGATATTGGCGTTTTAATTACTTTTTTCAATTAACAAGTATTTATTTCACCATCCTCCCTCTTAATGGTTTTTGTGTAGTCTTTGTCTTTTACGTTTCTCATTTATAGTAGATGAATCTTTGTCTTTCTCATTTCTTACTTCTGGTCTATATTTTTCAAAATGTGTATTTTTTTTGCTTTTTCTGTTATTCTTTCTCCACTTCATTTCCCATTACATTACAAAGTTTTAAAATGTATGTTGATTTATACTAGAAATCTTACTAGATTCTCCATGGGAATTCACTGTCTCATCATCTACAATAGATGTCAAATATTTCATTTATATTGATGGTGGTCTTTGGTTATGAGGGAGAATAAGTGAGTCACAGTTCTTTTTAACTAAGGATACCTTTCGTCTTATTTCATTTATTTTTAAAAAGTGTCAAAATTGAAAAATTCTATTTCTTTAAGGATATATCCACTCACTTGTAAATAGTCAAGGGACTTATTTGATAATTTAATTAGCAAAAGCATTTCAAGGTCTATGCAGAAGGTCAAAATGTGTCATTCTTAGAACACCTTATTTCCTTTTACATCATTCTCCCTCTATTTCTACATAAATTAAAAGGAATTTTATAGGCCTGAAGATATCTTGCATTTATATCTTCTTCATGTTTTGGCATGGCTAAATGGCCAGTTAACTGACAGGCCAATGAACTTCACAGAATTTAATAAGACTCAGTCTCAGAAGTAAGAGTCATTATGTTCCCAAGATTTCTTTCAAAGTCTATCCAGCATAGTGGAGCTTTCTCTCTAGCCTGCAAAAACCCAGTGTAACTTCTACATTATGATGAGGCATCAGAGTAGGACTGATATAAAGTGAAAATCCACCTCACTCCTCAAACGTCTCTGTTTTGCTCCGAACTTACACATTTTGGGGGCAACAAAATAAAATTTACTTCCATTTCCTTAAAATTGCCCTTCACACAGTACCAACCAAGTCTTATCCAATTTCAAAAAATCCCTTGTTCTTTCCATCTATCCTCATGGATCATTATTTCCAGTTATCTAATCTACCTGATCACTCTCTACTGGTCATGTGCTTGGCCATGTGACACCCAGACTTAAATGTGATATTCTAGGTATTCTCTGAGAAGGGGAGACTATGCTAGCACTATTATCCTTCTTTTTGGGATAGTATGCTATTATCAATATAGTCAAATTTTGTTTTTATTTACTTCTTCTTATTGTTGTTGCAATAAAATTCAACAACTAATTATTAAATACTTAACATGTGGAATACACCTGTCCCAGGCACTGAAGATAAAAAGAAAAAGATAAGATAGTATTTATCTATAAGATATTTGCATTCTATTCAGCAGATATAAAATTTATCATGATATTTCATAGGTTCAAAGATGAAAAAATATGTGTGTATACACATGCACTCTCTTTTAAGTGTGTACATATGTATGTATATTTATATGTGTATATACATATATATACATACATATATATACATATATATATATATATATATATAACACTGAGTTTGAAGCAGAAGAAAGAGATAAAGTAGGGGGATGATAAAAGTGAGGGCAGATTAAAGGATGAAGTGGTCAAAAGGAAAACTCTGAGGAGGGACACAATCATAAATGTGAATGTGAATGGGATGAGCTACTGCAGTGATGGCAAACAAATGGCACGTGTGTCAAAGATGGTACACAGAATGCTCTCTGCAGGCATGAATGCTGCCTTCCCTTCCTCCTTTCAGAGTTTGTTACTATTAAGGCAGAGGGACTTGGGTGGAGCTGTTCCCTCCCCACTCTCTGCCAGCCTGACAAAATTTTTTCATATCACCCACCCACCTCTCTGCCCAGCAGTCCAATGGGAGCTCTTTCTCTCTCCCCTTTGTGGGGAAAAGGAACTGGGTTGGGGCCTGTGTGGCACTCAGTGTGTGTGTGGGGATATGGTATGACATGTGGTCTCTAAAATGTTTGTGGTCCCTGAGCTACTCCATACACAAAGTGAAGAGTAGAATGTATTAGAAAATAGAATCTAAAAAAATGTCATTCACAACACACTTAAAATAGAAAGATACACATTCAGTGTTAAAATAGTAATCTAGAACAGAATCTGGTATTCCTTGTCTGAAGTAAAAAAGGCAGTGGGTATGATTTCATACAAAGGAAAAGTAAAAACAGGCTTATTTAAGAGATAATGAGCAGAAAATATGGTTTGCTAAAACTTAACATAGACAGGGAAGTAGTTAAAGCAAATTTCTCTGATAAAGATCTCATTTCTAAAATAAATAGGGAAAAGAGTCAACATTGTACAAACAAAAGCCCTTTCCCAATTGGTAAGTTGTCAACACATTATGAACTTGGAGTTTTTAGAAGAAGAAATGAAAGCTAACTATACTCATAAAATTTCTCAAAATCACTATTTATTAGAGAAATGAAGATTAAAACTCAGTTCTCTCACACCTTTGCCTGTCCTTGATTCTTCCATTCTTGCACTCAATGTGACTTTTCTTAATCTACTGGCTTCATAAGCCATTAAAATCTTTTCTTGCCCTCTGAAAGACTGCATAAAATTCCTGGTTTTATTGTTGCCTTTAATTCTTATAGCTATCAGAAGTAACACCTCATACCTATCAGAATTTACAAATGTTGGAGAGAATGAAGGAAGATTAATGAACAGATGAACTGTTGGTGGAGTTATGAAATGGTCCAAGCATTCTGAAGATCAATTTGGAATTTTGCCAAAGGACTGCATATCCTTTGACACAACAATACTACTATTAGGTTTGTACTCCAAAAAAAGAGATCAAAGAAAGAGAAAAGGAGATGTATGTATAAAGATATATATTTTGTGGTGGCAAGGAATTGAAAGTTGAGGGGATAGCCAAGAATTAGGGCATTATTGAATAGATGATGGTATTTAATTGTGACAGAGTACTATTGTGTTATAGGAAATGATGAGGAGAATGGTTTCAGAAAACATGAAACTTTGTATAACCCGATGCTGAGGGAACTGAGCAGACAGAGGAGATTATTGTTGCACAGTAACAGCAGTATTATAATGATAATCAACTTCAACAAACCTAGCTTCTCTAATCAATACAAAGATCCAAGAAATAATTCCAAAGGGCTCCTGATGAAAAACACTATCCACCTCAGAGAAAGAAATGATGAACTCTGACTACTAGTCCATCTTACCTCTCTAGTTTCAAATAAGAAAATTTAGACTTGCCCAAGGTCATGAAGCTGTATCAGAGAAAGGTTTTGAACTGTCTTCTTGAATATAGGTGCAGCACTCTATTCATTACTCTGCCATACCTCTATGGAAGTGCTTATTATCTTATTTCTTATACTTTTTTAATTTTTAGTCCAGGAAGTTAATACCTGCAGTTTTGTTCAGAGAACAATTTTATTTTTTAATTTTTTTTATAAATAAGATGCCAAAAGTTTAATTCTGTTGCATCAAGTCAGTCAATTCTGGGTTCAGAGAACAATTTTAGCAAGAGAGTATCAATGACCAACCAGCATATACTGATTCTCTTTGGATAAATGACAGAAGAATTCAGGGAAACCCTTATAGGAAGTTAAAGAGCTGTTTTTATTCCATTTGCCTATCAAACTCACAAAGACAAAAGGTATGAAGTAATTCTTAGGACAATATTCTTGTAGTTTTCTTCCTGACTCTGGAGAAGTGTTTATATTATTTACATATTCAACATTTTTCATGAGTTATTGCTTTCTTACCTATATAATATACTAAGTGTCCTAGTGGAAGCAATTATATATAAAACATCAACATAGTTTCATTAAGTACACTGTCTTTTTATAGATCTCCAAAGTTCATTTTAGCAGTACTAAACACTGAAACCATCAGGTTAGCATGAATTTACCACTATAATTCAATCAGATCAAAGAAATAACAAAAATAGTAATGATAATATATATTTTTAAAAATAGATACAAACATACAAAGAGAAGTAGAAAATGGAGACTTTTTTAAGAACCCAAAAATATGTTTTATCTGAAATATTCAAATAATGAAAATTAAATTAATATTTTGAAAGGCTGTAATTATATACTTGGCTACCTAATAGGTTTTAGTTTGAGCAGATACAGTCCAAGTTCTTCTTCTTCTTCTCTGGTCTTTGGAAAGACAGAATAAGACTGCCTTGTAAATGACAAGATGGTTTGGGTAAAATTTATTAATTTGTCTGTTTCTGAAATTTTTTTTAAAATTTCGGTAGCTAGTACAAACAGTGAGTAGGCATCTATTGATGGCGCAGCACCTAGATTGATGGATGTTGAGTCAATTCCTACTTACACTCTATGGATCAAGTCTTCAACCTCTTTTGACCTCAGTTTCCTCATCTGCAAAACTGAGATAATAAAGGGATGTATCTACTACATTAATGAGAATCAAATGGAATGAATATATGCTGTGTTTAGGAAACTCCCAAACACTGGGGTTTATTCATATTTGTATTATATACTAATGATATTTGTATAATTTTTTTAATTTACTTTTTACAAGGCACTTTACCTTATGTATTACATTTCATTCTTACAATGACTCTTTGAGGAAGTGGTTCCCAAACTGTTTTGGCCTACCGCCCCCCTTCCAGAAAAAATATTACTTAGCACCCCCTGTCACATACTGTCACCCCCCCTTCCAGTTATTCACTCCCCCCAAATGCACATGCGGCCATCACAGCTCTCCTGGATCGCTGCAGCACCCACTAGGGGGTGGTGGTGCCCACTTTGGGAATCACTGCTTTGAGGTATTTAATTAAAATGATTTAACATATGAGAAAACTGAGTCTTAGCTGTGTTAAGAGACTCGTTCATGGTCAGCAAGTTATTTAGTCCCTGAGCCAAAGTTCAACCTAATTTATCCACATTCTTAAGTCTTGTATTCTATTTATTATGGGGCAATCAGGTGGTATATATAGTGCACTTGGCTTTGGAGTCAGGAGGATCTGAATTCAAACCTTTTTAGTCATTTCCTTGTTGTATGGACCCAGACGAGTCACAACCTCTATTTACCTCAGTTTCCTCATTTGTAAAATAGGTATAGTAAGAGCATTTACCTCCCATTTTTGTGAAGATCAAATGGGGTGATATTTATAAAGCATTTAGAACAGTGTGCTCCTGTAGAAAGCTAGTTATTATGATTATTATTATGTTGTTTCCTTGAAATAATTTTTAATCATTCATTTGAACTTAATTTTCCCCATCTACATGTAAAAAGTTTCCAGACCAGCATGATTTAAAAGCTAGAATTTGAACTCTGAAACCAAGAAATTTATTCTCTTCCCAGAAGATTTATCATGGATCAAAGAATACTTTTTTCATTAGTTTCATTACATGGTTATGATATAAAAACTATTAATAACTGTGTGCCTGACAACATGAGAGGTGATAGAGATTGATAAATGTATTGGCTTTCATAAGAGAGCAGAGACATTTTGTAGATGGGGTGGGAAATGGGTCTATTAACTCTTTAAGATTTTAGATCATCTTTAATCCATGAGATTAAAATATGTTGAACAGTAAAAAAAAATTGTATTTTTTGTTACCCCTTTTCTAGAGGCTTTTAAAATGTGTGGAGATTCTTAGAAGAAAACCACTTGAGTAACTAGGTACTATTTTGGGAAATGTGTTGAAAGGAAAGTACTTGAGAAATAGAAATGTAGGCAGTAGCTTCTGTTTAATTTAAAGTCCATATAAACAAGGTAATCTGCCTGTTGCTCCTATGCTCTAAATGTAGTAGGAGTGTATTTTCATAAAGAAGATATTTGCACTTAAAGACATGTTGCATGATACTAAACAATACACTTTAAATTTAAATTTAAGTCTAGAAATTTACATTCCCAATGATCAAAAGTAGTTATGGTCAACAGAAGGTCCAAGGTTTATGTACAATATTTGGACCTTAGAAATGGCTAAAATAGTCAAATCCTATGGCCTATTTTATTTAATAGTTACAAATCTTGTCTTAAAATGTGAACTATATAAATTTTCTTATTTGAAGAAATAACACTTCCTATGTGGAGCATAAAATTTAGAGCTAGGCTGGATCTTAGCAGTCACTTAGTCTAATCCTAATTTTTTAAATTAAGAAATTCAAATCTATGGCATGATGGTGACTTAACAAGGGTCTTATAAGTAATAAGAAGCAGAATCAAATTTCATTTATGTTGGTCGAATTCAAAAGCTTTCAGTTTAGCTTTTGTTTGATGCTATTGCTCTATACATATATAACCTTAATACTATCATCCTCAATTTTTTCATCTATAAAATGAAAGGCCTGGACTACATATCTGACAATATTTCCCTTTTCTAAAGCTTATGATTCATTGCATACATGAAAAATCCCAGAATTAAATCAGCCATATGATTATTCTACAAGCAATGCTACATATATCTCAACTAGAAATTCCTTCCCTCCCTCATTTTTGCTCAGTTCATTAAAGATTTTGACAATTGTTGCTTGATTTTTGTATTAGTTCCACTCTGAAAAGGTACTTTCTTTCTAATATTTGATATTGTAATGCATGATAAATATTTAAAACTTGATTGATATAAGGAGCAGATGGGTGGCACAGTGGCTAGAGCATTGCACCTGAAATTAGGAAGAATCTATTTCAAATTCAATCTCAGAAACTTAATAACTGGCTGACCATGGGAAAGTTATTAAACCTCTTTTTTCTGCCTAAATATTATCATGTGTAAATTGGGGATACTAATAATACCTATTTCTCAAGGTCATGGTGAGAATCAAATGAAAACACTGAAAAGCACTTAGCACAGTAACTGACATAGTAAATGCTACATAAGTATTAAATTTTTCTTATTATTAGAACTTGAGGAAGGCTTCAAATAGATTGAGTAGATCTGCTGTTGACAAAAAATAAACAAAAGCACATGGACACAGGAGAAGGGGGCCTAGGAATACATAAAATATATAATATATATTGGTAGAAGGGGTGACCATACCAATGAAACTACAGAATCACTGGAATTCTAACATTTTTGTCAGTCTGATTCTTTAAAATATTTGACAACGAAGGAGAAGTAGTCTTTATGTTAGTTAGTTGGTTTTTTTTTGCATATGGGCAAATTGTATATAGACAATAAGTTTTCATGGTAGACTTTGCCTTGTGTTCAACACAGTGTGTACTCTGTCACTTATTTTGCTCTTAGAAAGTTGTTTGCCTATTGTCTCTTCCATTAGACTGAATTCCTTGACAGCAAGGACTATCTTCTGAGTTTCTTTATATATCCAGGATATAGCACAGTGCCTGGAACATAGTAAGTGCTAATTGTCTAATTGACTGAAAAAACTGAAACCTTCACCACAGTCAGCTATAAGGGTATTGTGGCTTTCTCTTGCTCTCAGGAGTAGGTATCACAGACTACCCAAAGTGAAGAAATAAAGATCAGCTTACTAAGGCAGTAAGGACAGAAGTAGAGTTAGAGCTCATTGATTTTCTCATTTGCTGAGATCACACAGTATATGAATCTTGGTCCCCAAACACCTGTCTTGGAAATAAGACCCACGTTCCCCCCTCTCACCACCAAGCCTAAAACAATAAGCACAAGCAGTAATATGTTTTAATGCAATGTGATATTTAGATCAGGAGGTATGCATTTAATGGACCAAGAGAAATGTAAATGGCAATGAAAGGAGAAGTCCCTTAATGGAATGCAAGGAGGGGGCAAGAGGAAATACATGTGTTTAGTGCACCAGTCTCAAATGAACATTATTTTCATTATTTTATATGAACATTTTTCCTCCATCACCTCTTTTCTGATGTCTTTAAAAGATCTTAAGTTGCAGAACTTTGGGGATTCTATCAATCAGCAATAGAAGAGAAGATGGTAGGTTTCAAAGACTCAAACACCATTCAACAGCTCAGCAGAGGACCAAAAAAAATTCTGTTTCAGGTGACTGGAATGTTTTCATAATTGCAATTACTCCTTTTTTTTTTAAATTTTTACAATATATTTAATTTTTTACTTATTTCTTTATTCACTTATTTTTTAGAAAATTTGTCCATGGTTACATGATTCATGTTCTTTCTTTCCTCCACAAACAACACTCCCTTACCCAGTAGCCAACACGCATTTCCACTGGGTGGTTACATGTGTCATTGATCAAGATCTATTTCCATATTATTGATAGTTTCATTATGGTGGTCGTTTAGAGCCTACATCCTTAATCATATCCCCATCATTCCATAATCCCATATGTTCAAGCAGTTGTTTTTCTTCTGTTTCTACTCCCATAGTGTTCTTTCTCATAAGTCTCTCAGAATTGTTCTGGATCATTGTATTGCTACTAGTACAGAAGTACATTACATTCAATTTTACCACAGTGTATCAGTCTCTGTGTATAATGTTCTCCTGGTTCTGCTTTTTTCACTATGTATCATTTCCTACAGGTGGTTCCATTTCACATGGAATTCCTCCAGTTCATTATTCCTTTGAGGAAAATAGTATTCCATCACCAGCAGATATCATAATTTGTTCAGCCATTCCCCAATTGAAAGACATACTCTTGTTTTCCAATTTTTTGCCACTACCAAGAGTGCAGCTATAAATATTTTTGTACGAGTCTTTTTCCCTATGATCTCTTTGGGATATAAACCCAGTAGTGGTAAGGCTGGATCAAAGGGCAGACAGTCTTTTAGTGCTCTTTGGGCATAGTTCCAAATTGACATCCAGAATGGTTGAATCAATTCACAACTCCACCAGCAATGCATCAATTTCCCAATTGTGCCACATCCCTCCAACATTTATTACTTTCCTTTGCTGTCATGTTAGCTAATCTGCTAGGTGTGAGGAGGTAGTACCTCAAGAGTTATTTTGATTTACATTTCTCTAATTATTAGAGATTTAGAACACATTTTCATGTGCTTATTGATAGTTTTGATTCCTTTATCTGAAAATTGCCTATTCATATCCCTTGCCCATTTATCAAATGGAGAATGATTTGATTTTAGTACAATTGATTTAGCTCCTTATATATTTGAGTAATTAGACCTTTGTCAGAGTTTTTTGTTATAAATATTTTTCCCAATTTGTTGAGTCCTGTCTAATTTTATTTGCTTTGGTTTCTTTTGTACAAAACCTTTTTCATTTACTGTAATGAAAATTATTTATTTTACATTTTGTAATTTATTTCTAACTCTTGCTTGGTTTTAAAAATCTTTCCTTTCCCAGGGACCTGACAAATATACTATTTTGTGTTCACCTAATTTACTAAGAGTTTCCTTCTTTATATTCATGTCATTTATACATTCTGAATTTATCTTGGTGTAGGGTCTGAGATGTTGATCTAGACTCAATCTCTCCCATACTGTTTTCCAATTTTCCCAGCAGTTTTGTCAAATGGTGGATTTTTGTCCCAAAAGAGGGGCTCCTTGAAAATTTATCATATACTGTCTTGCTCAGGTCACTTACCCCAAGTATATTTCACTGATCAACTCTTCTGTTTCTTAGCCAGTTCCATACTGTTTTGATGACCATTCTTTATAGTACATTTTAAGACCTGGTACTGCTAGGCCACCTTCCTTCACATTTTTTTTTCATTATTTCCCTGGATATTCTTGATCTTTTGTTATTCCAAATGAACTTTGTTAAATTTTTTTTCTAATTTGGTAAAAAAGTTTTTTGGTAGTTTGATAGGTATGGCACTATATAACTAAATTGATTTGTGTAGAATGGTCATTTTTATTATGTTAGCTTGTCCTACCCATGAGCAATCAATGTTTTTTCCAATTGTTTACATCTATTTTTAATTGTTTGGAAAGTGTTTTGTAGTTGTGTTCATATAATTCCTGTGTTTGTTTTGGTAGAAAGATTCCTAAGTATTTTATATTGTCTAGGGTGATTTTAAATGGTTCTCTTTCTACCTCTTGCTGCTGTGATGTGTTGGAAATATATACAAATACTGATGATTTATGTGCATTGATTTTGTATCCTGCAACTTTGCTAAAGTTGTTGATTATTTCTATTAGCTTCTTAGTTGATTCTCTAGGATTTTTTAAGTAGACCATCATATCATCTGCAAACAGTGATATCTTAGACTCCTCATTGCCCATTTTGATACCTTCAATTTTTTTCTTCTCTAATTGCTACTGCTAGTGTTTCTAGTACAATGTTAAATGATAGAGGTGATAATGGGCATCCTTGTTTCACTCCAGATCTTATTGGGAAGGCTTCTAATTTATCCTCATTGTATATGATGCTTGTTGATGGTTTTTGGTACATACTGTTTATTATTTTTAGGAAAGGTCCTTCTATTCCTATATTTTCTAGTGTTTTCAATAGGAATGGGTGTTGTATTTTGTCAAAGGCTTTTTCTGCATTTATTGAGATAATCATGTGATTTTTGTTTGTTAGCGTTTTGATATGGTCAGTTATGTGGATGGTTTTCCTAGTGTTGAACCATTCTTGCATTCCTGGTATAAATCCCACCTGATCATGATGGATAACCCTCTTGATCACTCAATGAAGTCTTTTTGCTAGTATTCTATTTAAGATTTTTGCATCTATGTTCATTAGGGAAATTGGTCTATAGTTTTCTTTCTCTTTTTTTGGTCTGCCTGGCTTTGGGATCAGTACCATATTTGTATCATTAAAGGGATTTGGTAGGACTCCTTCTTTGCTTATTATGTCAAATAATTTGTATAGTATTGGGATTATTTGTTCGTTAAATGTTTGATAGAATTCACTTGTGAATCCATCAGGCCCTGTCAATTTTTTCTTAGGGAGTTCTTTGATGGCATGTTCAATTATTTTTCTGATTTTGGATTATTTAAGTATTCTGTTTCTTCTACTGTTAATCTAGGCAATTTATATTTTTGTAAATATTCATCCATATCACTTAGATTGCTATACTTATTACCATATAATTGGGCAAAATAGTTTTTAATGATTACTTTATTTTCCTCTTCATTAGAGGTGAGGTCTCCCTTTTCATCTTTGATACTATTAATTTGGTTTTTCTTCTTTCCTTTTTTTATTAGATTGACAAGTACTTTGTGTATTTTATCTGTTTTTTTCAGAGTATCAGTTTCTAGTCTTCTTTATTAATTCAATTGTTCTTTTAATTTGATTTTATTAATTTCTCCTTTGATTTTTAGTATTTCTAATTTAATTTTCATCTGGAGATTTTAAATTTGTTCAATTTCTAGTTTTTTAAGTTGCGTGCTCAATTTTTTGACCTCTGCCCTCCTTAATTTGTTAATATATGCACTCAAGTATACAAATTTCCTTAGTACTGCTTTTGCTGCATCCCATAGGTTTTGGTAAGAAGTCTCATTGTTGTCATTCTCTTCAATGAAATTATTAATAGTTTCTATGATTTGTTCTTTAACTTAGTTTGGAGAATCATATTATTTAATTTCAATTAGTTTTTGTTTTGACTCTCCATGTATCCTTGCTAATAACTATTTTTATTGCATTATGATCTGATAAGTTTGCATTTATTATTTCTGCTTTATTACATTTGTTTGCCATTTTTCTATGCCCTAGTACATTGTCTATCTTTGTGAATGTTCCATGTGCTGCTGAAAAGAAGGTGTATTCCTTTTTGTCCCTATTTATTTTTCTCCACGTATCTATTGATTCTATTTTCTTAAGATTTTGTTTACCTCTCTTATCTCTTTCTCATTTATTTTTTGTTTGATAGGGGAAGGTTCAGTCTCCTACCAGTATAGTTTTATTATCAATTTCCTCCTTGAGCTCTGCCACTTTCTCCTTTAGAAATTTAGATACTATACCATTTGGTGCATACATGTTGAGTACTGCTATTTCTTCATTGTTTATACTGCCTTTTATCAGGATATAATTACTTCCCCTATCTCTTTTAACCAGATCTATTTTTACTTTGGTTTTCTCAGAAATCATGATTGCTACTCCTGCCTTCTTTTTCTCAATTTGAAGCCCAAAAAATTTTGCTCCAGTCTTTTATTTTGACTCTATATATGTCTACCTGTCTCATGTTTGTTTCTTGGGACAGTATATGTTAGGATTTTGATTTGTAATCCACTCTGCTTTTTGCTTCCATTTTATGGGCGAGTTCATCCCATTCACATTCAGAGTTATAATTATCAATTGGGTATTCTCAGACATTTTGATTCCCTCTCCTTGTCCAGTCATTTCTTATTTCACTATTTCCTCCTATAGCAGTGTTTTGTTTTTAATCAGTTCCCCTAATCTTCTCCCTTATTATTCCCCTCTTATCATTCTTTAGAGCTATGCCTCCCTCCTGCCTCTCCCTCCCTAGTATTGCTTTCCTCCCTACCACACTGTTTGTTGCCATTCTACATTTCTATAGGGCATGAATCAGTTCTCTGCCCCAATGGATCTGATTGTTCTTCTCTCTTAAGTTAATTTCAATGCACTTAAGAATTAAGTATTTCCTTTCCTGAACCTCCCTTCCATTGTATTGGTCTTCTCCCCTCTTTGCCCCATGCTCTTCTTTATGAAATAAAGATTTATTCCATTTTGTCTGTTCTCCCATTTCCCATACATATATCTTGACATTTTATTGTATACTGTTTGTCCCTGTTCCCTCTAAGTATTACTTCTTCTATCTACCCTGTTGATAATAACAATTTTTATGCATTACCAATATCTTCTTTTCTTATAGGGATATAAGTCAATTGAGCTTATTGGGTTCTTTAAAGAAAAGATTTTTTGTTTCTGTTTTTGTTTTTTTTTTCCCTCATTCTCTTAATTACTTATGGTGATTCCCTTGAGTTCTGTGTTCGGACCGCAAACTCTCTGTTTAATTCTGATTTTTTTTTCTTTATGAATGCTTGGAAGTCTTCAATTTTGTTGAATGACTACACTTTATCCTGCAAGAATATAGTCAGTTTTGATGGATAGTTAATTTTTGGTTGTAGACCTAGCTCTCTTGCTTTTCAAAATATTATATTCCATGCCTTCCTGTCCTTCGATGTAGATGCAGCCAAATCCTGTGTTATTCTATCCATGGTTTCCTAGTATCTGAATGACTTCTTCTTAGCAGTTTGTAATATTTTTGTCTTGGTCCAGTAGTTTTTGAATTTTGCTATAATATTCCTAGAAATTGTCAGTTGTGTATTAAATGTAGGAGTTGATCTGTGGATTCTTTCATTTTCCACATTTCCCCCTTATTCAATTATGTCAGGACAGTTCTCTTGTATAATTCCCTGTAGGATGATGTCCAAACTTTTCCTTTTGTCATGATGTTCTGGCAGACGAATAATTCTTAAATTGTCTCTTCAAGATATGTTTTCCAGATCTGTGGTTGTGTCAATGAGGTGTTTCATATTTTCCTCAAATTTCTCATTTTTTTAAAAATTTTGTTTTATATATTCTTGCTGCCTTGTGAAGTCATTTGCTTCTAGTGTTTGAATTCTAATTTTTAAAGACTGAATTTCATCCTTGGCTTTTTGGTCATCCTTCTTCTGGTCTGCTTTTCTTTGTAGATCATCTTTCACCTTCTTTGCTTGCCTTTTCAGTTGGTCAGTTTGGGCTTTTAAGACATTAATGTCTTGTTTTAGATCATGTATTTCCTTTTCCCAATTGTCTTTAGCCTCTGTGGATTGTTTTCTGAGTTCTTGAGTTATCTGAGTTTTGAGTTCTTGAGTTAATTGAATTTTGAGTTCTTCCAAAGCCTATGTTCATTTCACTGAAGTTTCTATGTTTTTCTTGGTTTTCCTTCGTCTTTTTCTGATCCATTTGCTCTTTGTTCAATTTCTGGATAGAAGCTATTGATTGTGGTTTCTTTTTTCTTTTTCTGTTGTTTACTCATATTCTTTTTCCTTCTTTCTCCCCTGTAATTGGCTGTAATCTTGATCCTCTGATCATTTTTTTTATCTGTGGGTTTGGTCTGTTCAGCCCTAGAAGGGCTTCTTCTCTGTTTTGTTGATTAATTAGGTTAGTGGGAGCTGAGGCCAGATTTTCACCAGCTGGTGGTAAAAGCTAAAGGAGTGAATTCAGCTACTTTCCCTGAAGTTTATGGAAGAGGGGTGTTGGAGTTTCCCTACCCTCTGAAGACTTCTTCTCTGTCCAATTGATAGGATTAACCTTGGACTGGATTAGTCTTTATTGCTTAATGTGCCCTGAGGCTAAAACCTCCAGAGGAAAAAAAAAAGTGGGGGGACAAGATGGAGCTGTCCAGCAGTAGTGTCCCCCTCTTCTGTCCTACTATTTGACCTGTTTTTCTTTCTTCTTGAAGCCCTTTGTTCTCTATATTGGTGTGGTAAAGCCAGGAAGTCTGATGTTTTCCTCTAAGCCGCCATCTTCCAAACATTTTTGCTGTGTTTTTCTGGCTTTCTCCTCCAGTCACCTCCCCGGTGCCTGTGTTCAACTTTTTGAGTCTGGCTCCAGCAAGACCCTCTCTCTAGGGCCGGTGCACCTTTCCGCCTGGAGATTTCAGGGGCTGCTGGACACTCCACAAAGCCCATGGGGGAGGGATCCTGGGATTCCCCTTCTATACCTTCAGATACAACAGTTCAAGAATTCAAACCTTTTTCTTGGCATACCTCTTGAGTTGTACAGCAGTAGGATCCCCTTGCTCTGTCCTGTTGTTATATTTGGTCCTCTTTCTTCTCTAAGCACATTGTTTCTATCTTGGTGTGGAAAGGTGAGAAGGTTTTAAGATTTATTCCATCTAAGCCGCCATCTTCCCAAAATGTAGAAGTAATATTTTTAAAAGAAAAAGAAGAAAATATATAACAGAACAAATAATGGGAAATCACTGGATGGAATCCTGACCTTGAAAAGAAAATAAGAGATTAGGTACTAAAAAATAGCTGGAAATTGAATGCAAGAAAGGGAGTATGATCAAGGATAACATTTTCGTAAGCCTAGGCAAAAGACCAAGAATATAATTCAAGATGCTGTCACTTTAGAGTACTGTTGCTTTAAAAAATGTTCTCTCTTAAGAAACAAATTATATATTTAAAGGGTAAGAAAATTACATAAAGGAAAAATTCAAACAATCTGTCAAAAAGGATGTAAAATATATTTTTATTATATATTAAGTTTTTGGTACCTAAAATTGAAAGAGCATTATTTTGTTTTAAATTGTATGTATATGTTATGTATGCTTTAATAAATAAATTAAGTGTGCTAAATATTTTTTCTGATGTGTTTTGAGCAAATTTTGGGCAGAAAATGAATTCTGATGTGATTATAAAGACAAATCACCTTTTGAAAATTATTAGGTTGTGCCTCAATGGTATGTTTATAGTTTGATGGCTGAAAGATGCAGAGAAAAGACTTTTATGTCTTAAAAACTAGAAAAAATTGGCATGAATAAATAGTTTCAAGGATACAGAATGAGGTGTTTGATATTAAGAACTTAGAGCTTAGGGTCATTTGCAAACAATCCTTTTAAAATATAAAGAGTACTTTAAAAATGACAAATATAACTATTTAGAGAGTAAAGTTATCATTATGCTTTGAGGAGTTTTCACATTTTATATTAAGGTGAGTCACTGAGTGGCAGGATGCTCTGATTTAAGCTGTTAAAATTATATTAGGCTAGGGTTGAGGGTGAAGAATAGAGAATGCGGTAAATAATGATTAAAGAAATATCAGTGGGTAGAAAAGAAGCTCTGTTGAATCTCTGTAAGACGAATGGAAGATAGATCAATCAGCTGAAGGAAACTTTAGCTATTTTAATTCCTGATGACTGGTTGGAAAGAGGCTCAACTGTACAGTAAAAGAGCTTCAATTCCAGTTATCACACTTCATTTGCCTCTTACAGCTTGAGAAGTGAAATCTCTCAGAAGTGCCTGATGATCTTTATTGTCTCTTCCATTCTCTTGGAGGGAAAAGTTGGAACCAGGAAAATGGATTTTGCAATTCTTGCTGCTTTCAAAACAACAAAAAGACATGTTTTGTTCACAGATACTGAAATGTAATTGTACAAGCAGAATCCTAGTGAGTGAAGAACTAACTAGACTTGTCTACCTTGCTCAGAGACTCAGCTTGAGCTCTTTTGCTCTGAGCTCTATCTGGTACAATGTGATTTGACAACATAGCACCCTGGTAAATGAATAGTTGACTGAGTTTGTTCTGAAAAGGACAAAGATAACAAGTTTTCAGGTTTAAAGGGAATTGCTGCTCAAATTAAGATATAACACTTGCTCAACTCTCTTTTAAGGATTCTTCTAAATTGAAAAAGATTTTAATGCTTTGTCAGTTCAAGGATAGAAGAGAGATATTTTATTTCTTTTAAGAGTGGTAGAGAATTGCAGACAAGCAGTTCATAGTGAAGCAATTTTTTGCTTCTCTTTGATGTCCAATGGTATCAAAGCCCACTGTCCAGAATTCTTAGTTACTATAAGCACGTGAATTTTCTTCCTTCATAGTTTCCTGAAACTATGTTCATTTTTTCCTACCCACATAAAATGAATGAACAGAGAAAAGATGTGACTGAGGTTTATGGGTGGACAATGATATATTATTCACGTAATTCCTTCATTATATAAATACCTTTCTTTTGTTCCATTTATAAGTACATTTTGTGGTACAGAAGGTATAAATCAACCCTGCAAACCCTTGCTCCAGAATTTCTGACATTTGAAAAGAGTTTAAAACCCTGACTAGAGGCAGTTGATCCTGGAGACTCGGTCAGAGTAGGAGGGTCAACTGAGCTCAGTCTTTGGACTGAAAACCTGGCCTTGATTCTGCAGCTTTTTTCTTGAGATTTGTAGCTTAGCTAATTCCTCTGGATCTCCTTAACTTTTCCTATCCCAATCACCATTTCATTTCCTAATTTCCTGTGGGTTTTTGGAAGAAGGGTGGATCTGGGTGTTAGCATTCAATCTTTGTAGACTTAGTTTCCCTGTAGTCAAGTAGGGCTTACCCTTGATACAATTTATCTCCTGAATCGTTGTGTGCAACTTTCCTAACCAAAAGGCAACAAAATCTCCTGAGACTGAGTAAGGCATGTCCTTCTCAGTCTCTCATTCCTGTGTCCCTCCCCCACCTGAAGCTTCTCCCTTGGTGGTTGTTAGAGATACCTTGTATCCCTCTGTCCTTTACAATCAACCCTGAAACTCAATAAACCCTATTTGTCATTTAATCAAACCTTTGGCTAAATCAATGGTTGATTGATAAGAGAGGGAGAAGGGGAGAAAGGAATAATATTTTCTCTGGGTCCTGAGGGGAGTTGGAGGTGTCTATTTTGGAGGAAGTCCTATACTTCCTCTGGACTCTTCCTTTGTGAACCTGAGAAACTGACTAGAAAGTCCTCTAGTCAGTTTCAAACCATTTGGCTGGCCCTAACCTTTGTCTGTAGAAGTGCCCTTCCTGCCTGGAGGGCTCAGTCTGTTTCCCTTCAGTGTCTCTGTCTCAAACCTGTATACCTAGTCTGGGTCTCCCTGCTGCAGCTGCCTGCCCAATTACCTCATCCTCACACTTTGCAGCTCTTCCTATTCAACGTCTAATATTCCCTAAACTCAGTCATTTCCCTTATAACCCCTACCACCTCAATTTACTACCTCTATCATTGTACCCTTCTTTCCCACCTACTGACTTAGTGACCCACAAACCTCATCTACTGTTGCCTTATCACCTATTACAATTACCTTATCTCCCTACCTACTTTAGTCCCCATATTACCTCCAGCCTTTAGTCCCTTATTACTACCCTACCTGTTTAATCCCCTTATTAAAATTTTTATATGATACAAAATCTTAATATAAATAGCTGTTTGTACATATGCAAAAGCATCAGTGGAGGCTCAAAATATAAAATAATGATTTAGGGGTGTATATTTCCTCACTACAAGTTTACCTATAGGTCACCGAGAAAATGTTAGTACATTCTGGTGGTCCTTCTCTGGTATCTTAATATGTAGGCTTGCCACTGTAAAGGATGTGGAGTGAGTAAACCAGTCATAGAGTGAGGATACCACTTGAAAGGTATGAGGCATTTCCTTTCCATCATCCCACTCTGTTTATAGTTTGCAACAGAATAACTAGATGAAATATGAATATCAGATTTTCTAGAAAAACTCAATGAAATAAAATTCATAAAACCATACTTCAGAAAATTATATAAATATAAACCCACAATTTTGGAAACATAAGAAGAAGTACAGATCAAGAATATTCACAGAATATCAAAGAGAAAAACCCTGAGTATAATACAACTTGGGGAACATTCTGATTCTCACTGCAATCCACTGATGATCTCTGAATGCCAAGAGCCAAGATTGTCTCAGGAACCAAGTAGTAAGGGATTGCTTGAAACACTGTCCACCAGATTTCAAAACTTCATCCTCTTCCTTGGCACAGGACTGTTTATCTTCTCTCTCTGCTAGATGCCACCACTCAGGATCCCAGGGGAAAATCAGGGTACAGCATGTCCTTTTACTCTGAGTGCTCCCAGGGCTAACCACAGTTTGTGTTAACCCCCTAATGGAGTCCTTCCCAGAGCACAAGTCACTTCTTCCTGCTCCCTCATTCCATCCTGGAATTCCCAGCTCCAGCTCCTTCCTGCTAAATACATCTTAATACCTAATCAATAACTAATCTTATCTTCCTCACAACAGAGCCAAATATAGGTTTTGGACTCCATAAGAAAAATGACCAAATTCTATGTTCTTGATTATATAAGAACCAAGACCAAAACCTAAGGTTTGCAATAAACAGATTATACCTAGACTAAGTAATTCCTACAGAAAACACTATATCCAGGACAAAGCCCAGAGTATCCATTCCACTCAAGTATGTGAAAAGGAATAATCTTACCCAAACATAAAGTTAGTACAGAAACTGAGATTGGAGATATGAGCAAACAAAAAAATGACAAAAGTCAATCCAAATGTTAAACCAATAACAAGAAAGTAACTCCACAAGTCCAAATAGAAGTTCAGAACAAAGAATGTTCTGGCCATGAAGAACAACAAAAGTACTCAGAAGAAATTAAACAAGAAATATGAAATTAAATGTTAAAAATAACAATAGCTAGAGAAGAGAAAAAAGAATGACAAAGATAATTAATAGTTTAGAACAGATGGTGTCAAAAAAGAACTCACTTAAGAGTTGGCACTTGAACTGTGATTAAAAAGAAACCATTTATTTTAAGAGGTGGATTTGAGCCAAGTGATTAAAAAATCCTTTATGGTGCTTTAATGTTCATTATATGCCAAAGAAAGAGCCTATAGGTAGGGGATGGGATAAGAATGAGAATGCAAAAATGAAATAAAATAAATAAAATAAAATTCTCACAACCAATATCCTGTAAGTTATTAATATTCTTCAGGGACTTCCAGTAACTCAAAAGGGGTCTTGTAAAAATGAATGTGGAAATTTATGGCTGTTGCTTTCTTGGACAAAAGATATATTTTTCAGACACAGTTTTTTCTTAAGAGAGATTGGTGGATTTGTACTCAGGAGTATATGACACTAAGGACAGTGGTATTAGTTGGAAAAATTAATTGGGGGGCGGGGAAGTGAGAGAGAGACACAGAGAGAAAAAAAGAGAGGGAGGCAAAGGCAGACACACAGAGAGAAACTTTTCTCTCTGTACTTCCTATTGCGTCCTTAGTCCTTCAACATAATTTTAATTTCTCTCTTTTTCTCTGTCTCTGTTTTTCTCTCTCTCTCTGTCTGTCTGTCTGTCTGTCTGTCTGTCTGTCTCTCTCTCTCTCTCTCTCTCTCTCTCTCTATATATATATATATATATATATATATATATATATATATGTAAATATATATGAATATGTCAGATAAGTATAAGTAAAATAAATTTAAAAGAGGGGAAATTACAGCATTTAAGAGTGTTAGAATGGATCATAAAGACAGAAAGGTTTCTGCTTTCAAAAAAACATTGAATACATATAGTCCCACACAGAACTAAAATGAAGAACTGAACAGGTTTAATTAATTATACTTCAAGAAATTGGAAAATAATACAATCATGATTTTCATAAAAGTACAGCAATAAGGATGTTGTCAAAAGGGAGGATCAAGGAAGCTATACAACATTTAAAGGTATGATAGACAATGAAATAGTCTTGAGAACTTGCAATTAAAAACAAGTGTTTTCCATTTTAGTGTCATTCTTCAGATCCTAGATTAAACCCGGAAAAGGAAGAGAAGTCAAAGGATTCCAGAAATAGGGGCATAAGCAAAAGAAAAGAAAAAAGAGAGGTTGGTCTTGAACTACATTTTATCTAGAAAAGAGTGTAACATATCTTTGGGTTTATTAAATTGCTCACATTTTAAAATGAGTACAAGACCTTTTGCACTGAACAGCAAAGGAACTCCTTAAAATTTTGATCAAAGTTTTGGGTGTACTGACTTGTTAAAAGGAAACAATATTTCACAATCATTCCAGATTTTTCTAGATGTCCCTAACTAGGAGTAGATTTCCCAATTATTAGTGCTTCTGATTACTTCATATATATTTAGGATAGACTTCTTTGTGTACTTATTCAACCCCTAGGTAACTCTCTATAGCTCAATATAAGCCCCTTTTAATTGTTTTTTCTTTCCTTTTTTTTGCCTTTTTATGTTTTACACATTGAGGAGATCAAGAAATGCTCGCTGAATAGAAACAGTCTATTATGTATTATGTATCTTTGTTCTAATACCCAAGACTGTGTTTATTAATATACCTATGAATTAATTTATTTGTTTATATTTAGTGGATATGATTGATAACTAAACGAAGACAATGTATACTAGCATATACTGAAATGTTTGCATATTTTCTCCAACTTTAGGGCAAAGGCCTGGGGAATGTTTTTGCCTTACTTTGTATGTCCAGTACTTAGCACACTGACTGGCATATAATAAAGACGTAAAAATGCTGTCTAGCTTATTATCTTACTGACTAGATTCCTATATGAATGAGGGTATTTTTATCTTTTGTTTTGGTTTAACCGTTCTCTCTCTCTCTGAGTGCCCTTGATAGGAAACAAAAAACTCCCTCTTTCTTTTTACAATATAAGGACAATGTTTGCCTAATAAGGACAGTCATCAGCATCCATGTCTAGCCATTTATTTGACTGTGTACAATGAACTAGCCTCCTTTAGGTGTCTGGGCTACATGGAGGCAATGATACCACTGAACAGCTTTCATTTCTCTGAATTAGCATGCTCATTAAGGATTTTATTTGTTTTCCAAGGGGTACTTGAAACTGGTAGGAATCCTAGTAATAATTCAGATGCTATCTCTTATAAGTTTAATAAATACTCTCATTAGTCATTCTTGATATATAATAATTTATCTTTCACAGTTATGCTATGCTGCTTATGAATTGGAAAGAACCATAGCCAACTGTAAGCGAATTTTAAAAAGTAGAATTTATGATGAAACTTTTGGTCAGGTCAGTCCCTAAAATTACAAGCAATGTTTCACAACTGAAGGCTCAAGATATTTTATTTTTTAGAGTAGAAAAAACATCAGATTAGATCAGATCAGGAGACTAGAAGAGGCAAGTCTCGGTTCTTTAATATTCTCTCTGTGCGACCTTGGATTACTGTGGTGAACCTCAGCCTATTTAAGTTGGATTAATAGTGCTTCCATTTTCTATGGTTGGGCATTTCTGTGAGGATCAAATGAGAAAATACATTGCAATATTCTTAAAATATTAGGTATAATAGAAATGTAAGTGTTTTTATTTCCTTAATATACTTAAGATAGTACTAAAATTACAAAAATAAAAGCCATCATTCCTAATGACAGCTAATTGAGTATTAGGGGAAATTAGAGTATATTATTCCCATGATAAGCCCTCAATAAAGTCCCTTAAAAGTCTTAATTTGTAATGAAAAGTTTACATGAACCCTAAAATTGCCAGTTTCCTCTTCTCAGATAATATTGTTATCAACCAAACAATTATATAATTACACTAAGATGCTTTTAGGTACCATAAAAATTAAGATAGTGATAAAACTTGTACTTCTATAATATTCTACTTCCAGTATCTTTGCTGATCAGGCATTGGAAGAAAACAGAAGAAACATGTTTCAGGATAACTATACACATATTATATCTACATACACATATATTTCTGTATACATATTCAAATCCAATGTGTATATGTTCATCTATATTCATATTTAAGTATATATCCACATTTAAGGAGTAAAGCACATTCCACTTTAGAGGACTCAATAATAACTACAACATATTACATAACATGTGGTTTCACATAAGCTAAATATCACTATTCATGTCCCCAGAAAAAGGTAGAAATTAAGAACTCTGAAGCTAGCAATACTCTTTATTCTGGCCAAAAAAGAAAGAAAGAAAAGAAAAAGGAAACAAAGTGGATATCCATTTACTAGAGTTAGTTGAACAAAATGAGACTTATCAATATAATGGAATGGATCAGTTCATGGAATGACAATAGTAATTTTGCCTTCATCTTAAAAATACTAGATGACCAGTGCTTAGAAGTTGATCCATAAATGTCTTGAACTTCTTTGAACTTCATGACATTGAAATGTGAACCAGGACAACAACATACACAGTAAGTATAAAAATATAATGAGAATGATACCAAAATATAGTTGAAAACAAATCTCCTTGAGGGCAGAGGCTGTATAATTTTAATGATCCTTCCTGAGTCAGAAGAACAGATGATTGTGAGAGGGAAATTTGGGGAAAGAGAGCCAAGGTTTCATCAAAGAGAAATCGAATTTGATGACACAGCAAACACAGGAGAAGACTTGATTGGAATCATGAAGGAGGGGGTCTGGAGTTTCCAACTGCCAGTCAGAAGGGAGTTGGTTAAGGGCCTGGGAGCTGAAGCCATCTTGGGGAGTCAGCTTTGACCTCTTGGGAATCTCTAACTCATTCCATCCTGTTCCTGTGAGCTATTTCTACATATCTTGGAAGCTAATGAAGATTTTAATTTTGCAAACTCTATAAGAAGATCCAAAATGAGAGAAGAAGCAGATTGCACTGTCAAGGTTGCCTCAGGGAGGATTTTCCTCTCTGGGGTGGACCCAATCACTTCTGACTCCAATTCTCCATGTTATTCCATCTATATTCTAAAAGATTGAGAAACCTTTGTGGGGTTTAGCTTAGAAAGTAGATAGAAAGCAGGGGATCTCTTAGGTAGAGAGAGAAGTTAGAATAACCCTGGCCTGGCTGGGGAAAGAAGAGACTTTGTTGAAAAGTTAGCTTGGGGCTCATAAGGTAGAAATCTTAATGATAGGGATTCACCTACAGCCCACTCCCCCAATTACCTTTCCTGATACTTCCTGAATAAACCTCATTGTTATAATACACAGTCGGCTTGGATTTATACTGGTCTAGGACAGAGAGCTTCATTATCTTTGCTCTTTGGCCTTGAAAAGACCACCCTGTCAGGCTGGTTTATGTCAAATCTCAGTTACCTGTTATATTTCAACAAACATGGTCTCTCTTCACATAACATAATAGATTTCCCTCCAGTGAGCAGAGAAATGGAAGAGTAGAGGTATATAATTTAAATATGTGTGTGTGTACCTATATAATGAATATGGGGATTTTATTATTTTAGTAATATAATTATCTTTAAATATTCGGTGATAATAAGATTAAACCTATCTTGCCTATTTTTAGATTTAATCACTAAAAATATAAACTCCGTACTTATTCTTGAGTGGGGGAGGTCTGTAACCTATGTGTGCAAGAGTGGGTGAAAAATCAGAATTGACTGCCTTACCCCTGGGCAGTCCTAAGCAAAGTGTTTGTTGTGACTGGACACGTAAACTAAGAGGAAGGCACAGGAAATGATGCAAAAGAAGCACCTTTAAAAAGGAGTGACAACTTCCTGTATTTCTCTTCTTGTTCATTTCTTGGACATGGGGGAGCTCTGGCGGGGACATTGGACTTCTTGAGACTGCTCTTAAATCTCTCCATTAGAACTACACGTGGTGAGTGTAAAGATTGACCCTTTCTAGATTTCTCTGGAGGAACTCTCCTTTCAAGAGAGGCTTCATGAATGAAGCTTTTGCTTCATTCATCCCTAGCCCTTGGCCCTCTGCCCAAGGCTGAGCCTTCTCTGGCTGAGGTCTAATTAACCCTGCCTGGGTTGAGCCAGGGGCCAGAGCAAATTACTTAGTGTGTTAGGTTAATTATTTTACCTTATCCTCTCTCTGATTTTCTTATTTTCACTATCTCTTCTCATTTGTAAATAAACTACCATAAAAGTCATGTTGACTTGAGGTATTTTTCATTAGGAATTAATATTTATTCAATTCCTTAGCAACCACCCCTTTAAATATTTAGTCCAAACAAAATTCCCCTTTTTCCTTTTTACAATTCATATATCTAATGTTTTATCAGACAGAGTTTCTATGTTGAATTTGTTTTGTATAACTGTATTGTGTTTCTGAAACAAAATAGTACAGGGAGGAGGAGGCATAGGCAATGTATATCCTAGAGCTATAGAACTAGGATAAGGAAGACCCACATTCAAATCCTAATTCTATCACCTTTCCACCTTACAACTCACCCATCTTTCAAAATGGTTTACCAGGGTATGGTCAATGGTCATGTTACAGCTTCTTGGAACCACAGGGAAGAGTTGGGTGCCAAATGGATACCAAAAGTAGATGAATAGTCCTGAAATAAGCTTAGCAAGCCCTCACAGAAGAGGTGCTAGTTCTCCATGAACTTCCACACACCTCTGTCTGGAATGTAATAGATAATAAAGATTTTTTGATTAAATGATAATTTATCTGAATAGAAGAGATTGCCCAATCATTTATATTATCTTAGACTGGGAAGATGATATAGAGGCCATGTAGTCCCAAGCTTTCCTTTAACTTATAAGAAGAAGAATTTGTTTTTTTCAAGTGACTTGATCTGTGTCACAGTTAAGTATGGGGGTTGATATTCCCTCCAGGATTCTCTGACTTCCAGTACAATTCTTTTTCCACTATCATACATTGCTTGCCAAGTTACTCTAAATTACCATTTGAGGAAGGGATAGATAGGAGGTATAAGGTTGTTGTAGAATAATTCTGATCAAGGACCCTCCATAATGAGATACTATATTTTAAGACCCTTTTAACCATAATGTGCTATACAAATGTGAGTTATGATTATGATGATGGTTTTATTATAATAAAACTGACATAAAGCACCTTGTTATATCAGTTTTAATTATGGTAAAGGTCAGAATGTTTCTTCTATTTATATATATAGTGTGTCTCTCACAACAGAAGCTGGATGATTGATTGAATGATTTATTGGAGCCCATAATGTATGTGTATATAAATAGAATGAAACAGATTATGTAAGCCTGCTCTGTTGATGAATGAATTAACAGGGCAATCAAGTTACAAGATCATAGCCTATAAGGTAATGGGCTCTCAGAAGCCTTTTAAACCAAACCCTTCATTTTACAGTTAGGGAGGTCAGGTGACTTTACTAATATGTCAACAGTTGCCAAATCAGAAATAGGATTTTACTACCTGTGTGACTGTAGGCAAGTCACTTAACCCCTCTGTCCCCATTTCCTAGTCTTCTTATAAGCCTCAAATTACATAATTTATAAAAACACTTTGCAAATCTAAAAGTGCTATATAAATATTAGTTAATATTGTGAGCTAGGGTATGCCCATCCTCTCATTATTTTATTTACTTTGTAAGCATTATGAAAAAAATAATGAGATATTAAAGTGATCATGAACTGTAAAAATTTGGAACTTTACAAAAATGAAAGTTACTATTTTTACTGCTGTTATTGTCATTGTTATTACCCAGCTGACTTACAACTAAATTCTGGGAATACAACAGTAGGTTGATTTTTTTCCTATGGTTACATGATTTGTGTGGTCTCCTCTCCTCTCCCTGCCCCCTCCCCCCACTGTGAGTTGACATGCAATTTGTGGATGGTCTTTAAACAGAAAAGTTCCCTTTCAGTTGATGTGGTACTGATATAAATGTCTGGGGTGTTGTTCTTTAGTCATTTCATACTCTTTATTACAACATTTATGGTGTTCTTAACAAAGATACTGGTTTGATTTGGTGTTTCCTTCTGTAGCTTATTTTATAGGTAAGAAAAATGAAGCAAATGAGGTTAAATGACTTTACCAGGGTTACATAGTAATTATCAGAGGTCAGGAAGATGAGTTTTCCAGATTCCAGGCCCAGCACTTTATCCACATCTCCATCTAACTTCTGCAGATAGTTAAAAAGAGTATTAAATAATTTCATGTTATGAAGATAATGGTCAAGTTAAAGTTGAATCATGAATTGTATTTTGAACACAAAAATGGTATATTGAAATTCTCTCTCATATATCAATAAAACATGATGTCTTTTATTTTGCCTGCTGTGATTTCTCAAAAAATAAAAATAAAAATAAATATGGTTCATACAAAAAGTGTACATTCTAATAAAATTACATAATTAAATCTATTACTTCAATTCCATTTGGTTATGAAAACTCATCTTCCTGAGTTCAGATATAACCCCAGACAATTACTTTGTAATAGAGTGCTGAACTGAGGGTCATAAAAAATAATTCAAATCCTGCCTCAGATATTTACTTGCTGAATTAGTCATTAGAGAACTTAATTTTTTTTGCTTTTTAAAAATAAATGTTAGTTTATTAAATATTTCCTAATTTTGTGTAATTGAAAATTTGAGCAATCATTCTTTAAAATAGTCATTGGTTTCTCTCCCTTCCTCTCCTTCCCCATACTTTGAAAATACAAACAATTTGATATAAATTGTGTATGTGAAGTCATGTGAAACATATTTCCATATTTTCCATGTTGCAAAAGAAAACACAGACAAAAAGAAAGCAAGAAAAACAAAAAATAGTAAAAATTAATGCTTCAATATGCGTTCAGAGTTCAGCATTTGTTTCTCTGAAGCTGGATAGCATTTATCCTTATGAATTTTCTGAATTGTATTGGATCAATCCCTTTTATCAGAGTAGCTTGGTCTTTCACAGTGCGAATCTTTAAATATTGTTATTATCGTGTATAGGGTTATCCTGTTACTGCTCACTTCACTTTTCATGATTACATGTAAGTCTTCCAAAATTTCTCTGAAACCATCCACCTTGTCATTTCTTATATCACAATAGTATTTCATCCCAATAATATACCATAATTTTTATAGCAATTCTATAATTGATGGGCATCCAGTTGTTTTCCAATCCTTTGCCACTATTCAAAACAGCTACTATAAATATCCAAGTAGATATTTTTGACTTTTTTATCTCTTTAGAATATATATCTAGTAGTGATATTGCTAGAAAGATCTGGACCACTACTACTACAGCCATCTCCACAGCCTCAGGTGACTCTCTTCAATGCCCACCTCTTACCCCTTTGCTGAAGTTCCTGTCACCACTGCCAGCTTTGTTGGCTCCATCATGGGACCAGATCTGTGATTAGGCCACAATATTTAAGGAATAAACATATTTATCAGTTCTGTGGTGTTCTTGGTCACACATTCATGGAGTTTATGAAGGGCGGTGGATACCATTGCCAGGCACAGCAAGACTTCTATGCAGACAAGTGACCTGCAGAAATCCTTTATTACTCCACCAAGAAATCCCCTTAAGATCAGTTAACTTGAACACAAAGTATTTATTTTAAATTGGCAGAGCATTTTATTCATTTATTTTCATTTTTTCATTTAAATTTAACACAAACTTATAAATATATATCTTTTATTTTAAATCCCCAACAAATCTCTGTAGAACAATTGAGGTAAAAATATCATTCAAATATCTACATTCAAATTCTTTCATTCAAATATCTACATAAACCCAAAGATAGGACACTTTAGAAAATTTTTCAGGAAAGGAAGTAGATAATATCACTTGGCTTAGTCTTGAAAACAATAAGAGCTTTGTCTAAAATAATATTATTAATAGACCCAGGTTATGAAACCACAGTGACATGAAATTTATTAAAAAACAAAACAACTATTGATTGCTCACTTGGTGTTTATTTGATAAAATAGTAGTCTTTTCAAAAGACATGAATATATTAATTTGTGGTCAAAATAATAAATTTCCAATGGATTTCTTCATGACACTCATAGTATTATGTACTCTTGATTATAACCTAGAAAAAATATCTCTTTTGGATAGGGGAATTTGACTGATGTTCTACATTTAAATGTAGAGTCATCACAGAGAAAATATTTTCTTTCTGAAAATAAGTAAGGAGAAACACATCCCCAGAAGAAAGTGAAACACTTGCCTTCCTAGTCAATGATACCTTATATATACCAACTGCCATACCAAAGGGTTCTCATATCTATTTCCCAGTACTACATTCCAATGATAAAGACCTAAGCTGTCAAAATAATGTTATCTTTAAATTGGTGGAGGGAAACTGGTATATAATGCTGATATTCTCCATGGGTGACAGTCTTTATATTTTCAGTCACATTAAGATAGAGGTAACTGCTTTCATGATCCAGTGACATATTCACTCTAAAGATTCTAGTCATTAGCAACATGGACACTTGAATAGAAGTAGCTTTTGCAATATTAATCAAAAATGACTCAGTACTTTTCAATGCACCTCTTACCACCAACAGAAGCTGGAGATGCAGTTTCAGGTCATTTTGCTCATGATCTATGATGACCTCTAAAAGCTCTGACAGTGTTGAGAGTGTATAGCTTCACATTCACTTAGGTTCCTTATGTCTTACTTTCAGCTCTTTTCAAATTATGAAGCTGTGATTTTTCCTCATGCTTCAGAAACTCATACAGTCTCTTATAACACAATCTAATGCTTTCTTTTCAAGTGTATGCCTGTTCATTCCAAGTCTCCATTTTCTCTCTCTTCAGCCAGCATGATCTGAATTGCCTCCGCTTCTTTCCAAAGAAGTTTTCTGGTGCTTGTCCTTAGAATCATTTGTAGTCTTTCTATAAGATTTGCTGAATGCCTGCTCTGCTCCTGAGATTGGAAAGCGAAGCATTTTAGAAGAGTTCTAAACTAGATAGGGTAAATCTCAGTGCACTACCTTCCTGTTGCCTCATTATGACTGAACTGAAGAATTACTGTTTCTTGTTAGGATGTTCATTTTTCTCAACTTCATACTTAAAGCACTGAGAATTTTTAAGTGCACTATGGTGAAAAAGACTTCAGTTTCTTTACATAACTCCTGAATTCATATTTCTAATTATTTCATAATCTTATTGAGTGTTTTTAATTAAATTGACATGACTTGAATGAACCACCTGGATCCTGTATAAATCAAATAGGTAGATTTATAGATAGTTAGAACAGGATGAGGAGGAGTTGAGGTGATTTTAGTATGAGCAGAATATCATGCAGCAGGACTGGTCAGAGACTGAGTAGGCATGATGAAGAAGTGTTGAGAGATAAATCTCTCTTCTTACTCTGAGGATTTCTCAAGTCTTTCTCAATGCTTTTTATATAAGTTTGGAGATCCTCAAAGTCTCCTCCAGCTTCTTACGGTCCCTCAAGTTGTTTTCTAGTTTTTGTTTTTTTGCAAGGTGAGCTTTTAGTTCAGCAAAACTATTATTCTGTTTCTTCCAAAAGAGTAATAGGCAAAATGTCAAGCCTCCTAGCACTATAAGTATGGCTATGAACAGTGCTATATAAAGCCAATGTGTAATATTCTGTTTGAAAATAAGGCATTTTAGATAGAGAAAAATAGCATCACAACTTGAATCAGACTACTCAGAATCATAGTTAATCTAATTGTTCATTTTCTTTGTGTTCTACTTTCTGTCAGTAGATGATGCTGTTTAACATAAAGGATCAACATCTATAACAGAATTAACCTCTAGGTACTTGACTTAGGGATAATTTCAGTAAAAAATGAGGAAAATGATCAGAAGTTTGTGGGTTAGAATCCCTTCGTGGTCGCCAATTAAATGTGAGGGTTAAAATAGAGGTTTTGATAAAATAAGAGCAGATTTCAATAATTTAAGTTTTAATAAGAATGCAGTAGAGTTGTAAATTAATATTATCCCTTTAAGCCAGAGAAAAGAAAACTTCTAGCAGCTTTTATCAACTAACAATTTAATTTAATTAAAATAGAGGTAGCAAAAGAATATAGAAAGATAGAAAAGAGGAAAGAGAGATTACTAATCTTATATCCTATAAATATATCTAAAATTCCTAATACTACCTAAATTCTTAATAATTACCTCTGTCTTCTAGCCTGGCAAATACCATGTCTATCTAATCTACACTATCTATAAATGATTTACTAACTACCTAACTCCCTAAAATAATAGACAGCTACCACTCACTCACTCCTTCATTCAGTTTCTATAGTAATTCAAACTGTCAGTAGTCAACTGACAGTAGATCCTTGCCTATGAGACAGATTTCCTGCTCTCTTGTGATCCCAGGGGCAAAAAGCCCTTTAAAGGCTAAAGCCAAAAACCGTCTCAGTAAGCTCAGGACTGCCTTTATATTCCTGCAACTGAATGCCAACACACTACCAGCAACCAATCCCCAACAACCAACCCACACCCAGCAGCCAACTTTCCCACAACTGCCAGCCTTAACTGTCAGCAATTGACAGCCTGCAACTAATACTGGCTCAGCAGGGGGGTACAGGGTTTCTACTTCATGTAAATGTGGGCTGGTTAATCCTTACACATCTCTATGATAAGAGGACCTCCAGGTCCCCCTTTAAATTAAAGAAATTAAAGAATTCCTTTTTACAAAGAACATGAAATTCCTTATTACACATAATCTAATCAATGAAACCTTGAACAAATTTGTAAAGAAATTCAAGAAGTATGGAGTTACCAAAGTCATAAGAATATGTGAAAGTACTTATGACACAGCTCTTATGGGATAAGAAGGTATCTATGTTCTGCATTGGCCTTTACATGATGAAGTGCCACTAACCAAAGAGATTTTTTATGAGAGGTGTTGGTTGCTTTCCTATTCACTTTGTTGTTGGTCTTGAGAGAGCTCCAGTGCTTGTTGTTCTTCCACTAATCAAAGGAAGAAGAAAGTATGCAGATGCAGTTAAACTCATAAGACAAAGGGGTCATGGAGCCTTTAACATCAAGCAACTTCTTTACTTGGGGAAATATCTTCCTAAAATGTGACAGCACTTCAAAGACTCAAATAGACACAGAAATACCTGTAGTATTCAGTAAAGCAAAGCTGCCTATATTATTGCCTTATAAGCAGAAACTAGAGACAACCTATGGCAAATTACATTCTAGTCATCATATAGTGACCTGATGAGTAAGTCTAATGAAGCTTCTATAGGAATATTTTTAAAACAATTTTATAGGTTACAAGCTTGGCAGAAATGCAGCTTCTGTCTTTGGGTTACTAACAACCTATTTAAACACTAAGTAAAATATTCTTGCCATTTAGCCTTTGGAACTCCTTTTTATCATTTGGGTTAAAGAATATGCACATTTTTATAGCTCATTGGGTTATAAAATTTTTCTCCAGTGGCTGAACTAGTTTGCAACTCTACCAATGGTACATTAGTGTCCCAATTTTTCTTCATTTCCTTGAATATTTGTCATTTTATTATGCTAGCCAATTTGATCATTGTGAGGTGGTATTTCAGAGTTGTTTCAATTTGAATTTCTCTAATAAATAGCAATTAAGTATATTTTTCATTTGACTATAGCTTTGATTTCTTCTTCTGAAATTCAGTTTTCTCATTTATAGAATACAGATAGTGAATGTATATTTGATAAATATAATATGATAACACCTTTCTCACAGGTTTGTGGAAAGGACTAAATTAGATATGTAAAGTTTGTAAATATTAAAGTGCTATTAAAATGCTAGTTATTAACCATTTAAATAATTAATCATAATAATATAAAATATTTAGTAATTATCTACGTTGGTCATGACACTGTGCCAAATGTGGAGTATTCATAAGTGAGTATATATGGACCATACCCTCAAAGAGACTACAGTATGAATATAAAGAACAATATATATACAAATAACTTATACAAGGGAGAGTATGGTAAGTACAAAGAAGAAGTCAAAGAAAAGGAGAGAAATAGAGAGGAAGAGAGAGAGAGAGAGAGAGAGAGAGAGAGAGAGAGAGAGAGAGGGAGAGAGAGAGAGAGAGAGCACAGTTTGTTTTAGGAGAAAAAAGTAGTCTCATGAAAGGCTTCATGTTAGAAATGGCAACTGAGTTAGACCTTGAAGGAAGGGCAATTTTGATATACTAGAAGCTCTTAAATAAGATTCTACCATTCTCTAAGTAGAAAGTTTTTCTAATGCCTTTTGCATGACTCAGGCAATGATATAAATGTAAAACATTTAAATTGGTTAAAATTTAATTTGGAGTCAATCTAAGCTATTATCTTAACAAATCTGTAATTCCTTTTATGTACTTTAGTCTTTTGAACACAATGCATTCTGAGAAATATTTTTCCCCACACAGTTAGGGAGAACTTAGGGAACCTTCTTGAACCCACATTTAACGAGCTTAATTAGCTGATATCAGCCATCAGAGGTTGATGAATTCAAAGAATCAGCCAACATGTGGAAAGCATCAGTGAAAAGTTGTTCTAATGCTATATCCATAGGAAAAAACTAAACTAAACCAAAACATGCTATTCTGACAGTTTCCAGAATAAACAGATCATTCTAGAGAGAGGAGGGGGAGGGGGAAAGAGAGAGAGACAGAGAGAGAGAGAGAGAGAGAGAGAGACACAGAGAGAGAGACAGAGAGAGAGAGACAGAGAGAGACAGAGAGAGAGTCAGAGAGACAAAAGGAAAGGGAGAGGGAGAGACATTTCTACACATAATGACAAAAATCTTTGAAAGAGTCACAGGGAGTACAATATAATCCTACAGTGCTCTTTAAATGATTTTGCTATGAAAATGAATCCTTAATGAGAGGAAAATTCCATTGATGTATTAGTCAAAACAGCCAGACTCAAGACACACACATAATATGCATGTATTATATAACATGCATATTATAGTGTGTATTATTTACATACATCAAAATGTTATATAGATCATATATAATATGGATATTATATATAAGTATAGTTGCACATATATACATATAACCTAAACAATCACTGTCTAAAAGGGAAGAAAATACTTTCAATAGACCTTGCGTGAAGATATTTCAATTCTGTACTTGAAGATCACTTTAAAGATGAGCCACTAATGATTTGAGATATCATCTTGAAGGTTTAATTAAGCCAACCACAAAAGTGTTTATTCCTGCCTGGAATAATATTTTGAGTAAGGAGGAAAATGTGGGGATTTGATCCCCCCTCCCTGAAAAAATCAAATTTTCAAGACAATCTACCATAGATATGGCTTGAGACTAGTGACTTTTCACTCAGGGTATCTTCTGGCCTCCTTTTGCAATTAATATAAAAATCATATTAATCTGAAGCAAACATTTCATGCTTAATGAAAGCCCCAGTAAAGAAGTTTTTTGGTAGTTTGATAGGTATGGTGTTAAATAGGTAAATTAATTTGGGTAGAATGGTCATTTTTATTATGTTAGCTTATCCTACCCATGAGCAGTGTTTTTCCAATTGTTTAGATCTAGTTTTTTTTAATTTTTTAGACATTTATTAATATTCGTTTTTAATCTGTTTACATACTTTATGCCCCTACTTTCCCCTTCACCCCCCGCTCTCCCCCCACCCATGGCCAACGCACATTTCCACTGGTTGTAACATGTGTTCTTATTAAGGGTCTATTTCCCATTCATGTCCGCCTCAGCCCAAGCATTCAAGCAATTGTTTATCTTATATGTTTCCTCTCCTGCAGTCCTTCCTCTGAATGTGGGTAGCATCTTTACCATAAATCCCTCAGACGTGTCCAGTGTCATTGCAGTGCTGCTGGTACAGGAGCCCATTACATTTGATTTTCCCATAGTATATCAGTCTCTGTGTACAATGTTCTTCTGGCTCTGCTCCTTTCGCTCTGCATCACTTCCTGGAGGTTTCTCCAATTTGCTTGGAATTCCTCCAGTTTATTATTCCTTTTAGCACAATAGTATTCCATCACCCGCATATACCACAATTTGTTCAGCCATTCCCCAATTGAAGGACATGCCCTCATTTTCCAGTTTTTTGCCACTACAAAAAGCACAGCTATAAATATTTTCGTACAAGTCTGTTTATCTATGATCTGTTTGGGGTACAAACCTAGCAATGGTATAGCTGGATCAAAGGGAAGGCAGTCTTTTATAGCCCTTTGGGCATAGTTCCAAATTGCCAGCCACAATGGCCGGATCATTTCACAACTCCACCAGCAATGCATCAATGTCCCGATTTTGCCACATCCCATCCAACATTCATTACTCTCCCCTTCTTTCATTTTAGCCAATCTGCTAGGTGTGAGGTGATACCTCAGAGTTGTTTTGATTTGCATTTCTCTAATTATTAGAGATTT